>NC_091845.1:75556655-75859686 GCF_037783145.1 Equus przewalskii | reverse complement strand
CTGGACCTTCTCCTCCTTCTGACCAGGTCCCCGCCCCACCGTCCCCCATCACGCTCAGTGGTGGTCACTTAGGTGGCAAACGTCTAATAAACAGAATCTGATTCTTCAGGAATTCATCACCCTGACCAAATAAGTCCCCGGACTCTGGCGATGCTTCAGTTCCGACTTGCTGCCGGCTTTCAAGAACACGGGAGAGAGACTGCGGCAGACCAGGCTTGAATCCCAGCTCCACCGCTCACCAGCCCTCTCGCTTCTCCAAGCTTCCACTTCCTCTCCTGCCGTACACGGGTGCCTCCTGGAAGGACAGCAAATTCACCAGGAAGGGCACTCCCCACCTGCTGGCAGCGCCTGGAAGCACTGCGTATGCATTTTTATTGACCAAGACAAGCTCCCGCCTGGCTCCCTTGGCGGTGGGGGAGTTCGGGCATGTCCTTCCCACAGGAACACGGTCCTTACCAGGCCCGCTGCTAGGTGGGCTAGGGTCTCGGCTGCTCTCTGTCAGACACCCTGATTGAAACCTTCCTGCTTTCCTCTTCCCCAAATAGCGTGAAGACATTCAGCCCCCTGCCCAGCCCCTGCTCCTCAATAGTCGTACACTCTGCAGATTTGAGCATGAAGAGTGAAAAATGTGGTCCTGATGGAGCATTCAGGCATTCTAGAAGCATCTGTGCTTTGGGAAAATTCCCCTGAGACCCTCTGAGGTCTGGTGCCCTTGCTCCATCTCCCCAAGGTCACTGAGCCCCGAGGGTGGAAGATCCCAGAGCGCGGAGTAGAAGCTCACTGGTTTCCATGAACGGAGTGGTGTGGACGTGAAGAGGCATCGGGGACCCATCCTCAGGGAGTCGGAAGTTTCTCTGCAGCGGAAACCCCGGTCCAGAGTAACAGATATTTAGGTGTGGCTGTGCGATACCGGGGACTGCAGGAGCTGAGACTGGGGGTTTGAGAACGATGTCTTTCCAACTCTGTATCCTCCAGTCCTCACATAGTGTCTGTGCTCAGCAAAGGCTGGGGAATCAAAAGGAAAAGAAAGGAAAAGAGGAAGCAGAGTTCCTTGTGTGTGCCAGGATCTGGGATACAGAGACGGACAGGAAGTGGTCCCTGCTCCTACAGGACCTGAAGCGTCCTTGTCACTCAGAGCCCTTGAGATGGTCTGTCTGCCGCCTCACCACTCAGCTGAGTGTGGACACTCCCATCGATTCTTCTCTGATCGGGCCCATGAGTGAACCTCCGAAGTCAGGAGGCCACCTAAGCAAGAGACCCAAGGGACTATGGCCTCAGCCAAGTGAGAGGCCTTGACAGCAGGGGCTGGTGCACCCCCAGATGGAAGGGAAGGGACTCACACAGCAGACGCAGTGACAGCTGCATCCCAGACGGCTTCCTGGTGAGGTGAGCCCAGAGCAGGGCCTTGGAGGATAGGGTGGGCTTGTCTGAATGGGGAGGAAGGAGCCGGGGCCGTGAGCAAATGGACAGGCAGGAATACACACGGACGCCTCAGGGACACAGAGCTGGGAGGCTACGTGACCCACAAGACTTCAAGTGGAGGGTCCACGTAGTGACGGATTAGCAGTGCAGGCCCTCTGTTAGCAAACGGATGGCACTGGTGCCTGTGGCTGTCTGCCGCACACGTTCATGCACACAGATTCCTCGACTCTCCCAGTGGCCCTCTCAGACACCACTTGGCCGGCCCTGGTCCATGGCTTCTCATATTCTCATGAGCCATTTGACACCCTCTCATTTTCTTTAAGTTCCTGCCACCTCCTCGCGCCCCTTGATCTCAGCACGTGACCTGGGGCCCTGCTTCACACAGAAACGGAGACTCTTTAGGAAGCTTCTCTCCTGGCCTTTCAGGCTGGGGTAGATGCCCACTGCTGGCCGCCATCAAGCCCTGGGCATGAAGGCCTGTTTGGGGGGGCTGCCTTTCCTGCTAGACTGGGGGTTCCTTCAGGGCCTGTCTTATCTATCCCGCATTCCCTGGGCCCAGCACATAGTCTGGAGCGGAGTAAGTGCTTAGGAAATATTTGCTGAAAGAATGAGTGACTCCTACTTGCTTGTGGGGTGGCCTATCTCCATTCATAGTTAAGGGAAATCAGGTCAGACAGATTCATTGAACCACTGGGGGTTATCCTTCCAGTGAGCGGCACGACTCACCCCTAAATCCAGCACCACTGGTCACAGGGTCGGCACTCTCCAGACCAAAGACCCCAGAGAAAGGAGCCCACGAATGCCCCCAAGATGGGTAGCCATCCGGCCCAGAGGCTGCTGTGTGCACCAGCGCCCAAGGTGGCACACACAGCAGAGATAGAGGCCGCCGTGATGGCAGTTGCTGTAAAGTTGATGCGTCTGCTCATTTCTGATCCGCACGCCTGGTCCCTGCCAGTCATCCTCAGACGGCACCGGATGAAGCGGCTTCTGGAGAAGCTGCGTGGGTGGAGCGTGGCCACCATATGGCTCCTGTGCCTTCTTGTTTATGCATGTTGATATTTCCCACGCCGTTTGCTGAGCCCATAGCTTCTGTTTGTTCTGAAGTTAGTGTAATTGGTGAACTGGGCTTGACTCCTCTCTCTGTGCCAGCTCTTGACTCCCTTCTAATTGAAGGGTTCCATTAGAAGCTTTTCCTGGTATATGTATCAAAGCTGGGATACCATTTGCCCTCCCAGGGACGTGCCCACTGACTGCCCCTACCGCCCAGAGAGGCGGGCACGATGAGTCAACAGCAGCGGAGAGGACAAGATGCTGGCTTCCTCTCGCTTCAGCTCCCTACAACTACACTTGCCAGGACACAGGGTCCCCGAAGGGGTGTTCTTAGGGGCCTTTCAGCACACGCAGGCAGCAGTGCCTCATGTGATTCTGCCACTCCTTTGCTTAAAACCCCTCAAAGACCCCCCTGTCCTGCAGGGCCCTTTAGGAGCAGCCACCGTCCACCCAGCCCTACCCTCACCTCTACACCCAGCCCCAGCCACCTGAAGCACTGTCACCTGTGCTGTTGCTGCTCCCCATGACTGGAACGCCTTTCCTGCTCTGCCCAGCCCCTGAGTTGTTGCAGGAGCTACCACATAAAGAGAACTGGTAGCATATTGCTGCAAAGTACGGTTTATTGTACCCATTCTACAGATGAAGAAACCGAGGTTTAGACAAGTTGAGCAACTTGTCCATGGTCACACAGCTAGGCAGTAGCAGAGCTGGGATTCTGACCTGAGATCTCTTTCACCACAAACTCAATGATCTTAAAACTTTAGCACTTCAGTGCAGGACTCTCATCTCTCAGGATTCAGTTCCTGCTTCGCTTCTTCTCCGAGGTCTCTCCTGACCCCTATTTTCCTTGCCAGAAGCTTCTCTTCCCCCTCCCGCAGCCCCTCCAGGCAGACTCCGAGCAGAGTGCCTGAACTGGTGCCCAGCACTTGATCTCTCTCTGCCCGCTGGCCTGGGAGCTCCACAGGCAGGGAGGGCTCACAGCCTGGCGGCAGCCCTGGCCCTTGTAAAAAGCATGGACACATCTGTGGGTGGCTGCCACCTTATTTTTAAATGAGCTCATTAATGGGTGGCAAAGACAGCCAAAGCCTTAGAACATGCAAAGCGTGGCAGGAACTAAAACCCGTTCTCCCCAGAGTGACACACCCCTTTCTCATCATCGCAATACCCAACATGCTTTTTGACTTTCCAGGCTTTCTCCTCAAAAGGCTACCACTTGCCCTAGGACAGTTTTCCTGCACGACAGCGGTGCTAACCTCATATGACATATGGTACCCCCAGCAGAGGCTGGCTGATGGGTGCTTTGGGGACACAGCTAAACCATGTGTCCCACCCTCTCTTGAAGTTAGGTGTGACCATGGGACACGTGACCGAGATGTGCACCCTCCCAGGCTGCAAATACCCTACTTAAATGCTGCCTCTGTGGAGAGACTTGTAGAGAAAATAGAGTCCGGGTAGAGTCGCCGCCTCTCTCATCGACGCTTACCCGAGTGAGCACCGCCCTCGTCGTGAGAGGAGGGGCCCTTCTCTGCCGGGCCCCGCACAGCTGCTCCACCTGGAAGCCAGACTCCCTGGACTTTCTTCCACGTGCATCCTCCACGTGCATCTTCCACGTGCATCCTCCTTGTCTCCACTCGTTACTCTTCTCAACACATCACAGGAAAACAGCTTTCTAATGACGCTCTTTCTCACCCTTCCTCTACTCACAGGGAAACGCGAGAGAAACTGTGGAATAGTGCCAGGTGGGATGAGACCACCGAGGCCAGGAAAACCCTGGTGAGTGGGTGCGTCTGGTCCAAGGAAGGGCTTTCCCATTTCTCTGGATCTGGTTTGCAGACAGTGAATCCCCCAGTAAAATCTGTCGTTCTGACAGAAGGAAGGAGGGAGGGTGGCAGACATGGGGGCTGCTCCCTGTCCTCACGCGCTCCCTGTTGGAGCCGTCACCATCCTGTGTCCTACCCTTTCCCACAGTAGCACAAGCTCCTGGAGGGAGGGCTTTTTCTTACTATCTCCACGTCCCCGGTTCTTAAACCTCCTAACTGTTCAGCAAAAGTTTGTTGACTGACTGAATGAATGAATGTGTGAATGAGAAAATGGGCTAAGGTGAGGAGCTCTCATTACATTCTATCCCAGGCGGTCCCCTGGCAGGGACTTTCCTCTGCTTTATTTACCTTTATGTCACTATATCAAAAGGAAAGGCAGACCACGATGAGTTATCTGATCAAGATGAGTCCATATGAGGCATCTGCCACCTTCCTGTGTGCATCTCAGATAGACCAAGCAGGTCAAATGCCAAGCACAACCTACTGCGTGCCGGTGCCATGCTGGGGACACAGGGAAGATGCCACACTTGCTGCTGGCACACTGTGGGGGAAGGGAGAGGGCCCACTGCTCTGGGGCAGGACAGCCCGCTGTGGGCTGGGTAGGGGCTGCCACATAAACTGGGGGCCCAGGGCAACACGCAATAAACGGCCCTGGCCAGGGGTGAAGAACCCGTCTCTTCTTCCCACAGAGCCACACCCTCAACTCACGGCAGACAGGCTGCCCCCAGAGGACTGCAACCTCCACCCAGGGCGTGGATCAGCACCTGCTTCGAAGGTGAGAGAGAGGCTCTTGCAAGTCTCTACTAAGTGTGCTGGCTCTGTCAGCCCCAAGTGAGAGAGCTTCCACTTTGCACCCCTAAGATGCTGGGGCGCCACCCGATCCACGCCTCCCTGTGGCCGCACCCCGGCCAGTCTGGGGGAGAGCCTCGCAGCACAGCATGGGCCTCCTCCAAGCAGTGCAGCCTGGTCACCACCCTGAGCAGGCCAGTGGTGGCAGGGGGAGGCCAGGCGGGGCCCGGGACACCAGGAATAGGGGAGCAGGCAGCTGGGAACTCATCTCAGGGAGGCAGAGAGGCAGCAGGAGGTGGGACCACATATGAGAGTCACCCCTGGGTGGATGCTCCATTGTCCCATGCGGCTTCACTTACAAAACACAAATTCTAAGATAGATTATTACGAATTTCAAGACGGCAACCACAGAGCGTTAGACCCCAGTGTGGGACCCTTCTAAACGCAGGGCTCTACTTGAAAGAACTGGTTGTTCACCCACAAAGCCGGTCCTGGGCTGGATGGAGGGTCACTAACCATAGGATTTGTAGAGGGTCAAGGAAAGAAGAGCAGGGCAAAGCGGGGTTATCAGAGTAAACACCAGAGGAGGTGAAACCCGGACAGACACAACAGGCAGAGAGGAGGGGAGGGGCTATTACAGCCCACCGTGCACTGGGTGCAGGAGAGGACGAACCAGCCTTTGCTCAATACTGTAGTTCTCAAAGTGCATCAGCATCACCTGGGAACTGATTAGAAACGGACACTCTCAGGTCTCCTCTAGACCCCTGAATCAGATACTCTAGAGGGGCCCAGCCACCTGTGTTACAGTGAGCCCTCCAGGGGATGCTAGTCCACACCCAAGTGGGAGAAGTTCTGGTCTAGACCCCGGAGTGCTTGTAGACCATTGACATTCACTGTGATCCCAGAGGCGGGACCCTAACCTCAGAGGCAGCACAGAGCAGTGGTTCAGAGCAGAGGCTCTGGAGCCAGGCTGCTTGGGGTTGAGCCCCCCCTCTGCCACTTGCCTGGCTGTGTGACCTTGGGCCACTCAGGTAACCTCTCTGTGCCTCCACCCTTGTCTATAGGATGATAAGATCCCACTTCATAAGGTTGTTCTGATGATCAAATGATTTAAGACTTGTGAAGTGCTTGAAAGAGTGCCTAGCACATAGAGCGTGCTGTGGAAGTGTTTGTTAACCAAAATAAATAAAATAGTGGTGGGAATTACCATTGATTGGACACGTGCTCTACACCTGGCACTGGGCTCTGCTTGCAGTGAGGATTTCACTAGATTCTCATGTGGGTGTTGCTTCTTATCTCGTGTTCAGGGAGGAAGCTTGGGGAATGAGGTCCCAGGGCACAGGAATGGAATTCTCGGTCCACAGCCTACTAGACCAGTCATAGGGGCCTCACTTTTGTCCTCTCTGGAGTGGAAATTAAAATATCTGCCTAATTGGCTGTGATGAGGATTAAATTAAGTTCTGAAAGGACTCTGGCACATGGTGGGCCCTCCCTCAGCAGGTGCAGGCACTGCTGCAGGAAGATATATCGCGTGGGGGCCCTTCACTCCCAGCTGCCACGGTGTTTGCAGGATGAGGGTTCTCTGCCATAATCTCGCACACAGCTGCCAGAGAGCCCTGACCTGCCGTGTGCCTCTCCCAGCCCCGCCCTGGACAGAGAGCTCCCTCCCGCCACTCCCAAACCTTCCCTTTGAAGCAGCGGGGGATGGCGGCCTGGGCCTTCCCTCTGTCCTGGCCATTTCTGCTGGTTTTCTCCTGGAAGACGGTATACGAATATTCCAAAAACACTGGCATTTAGATGCCCTACAATTTAAAGATCTATTTAAAATTAAGCATGCTGAATAAAAGTCCTTTATGAGTGTTCTAAACCCCCATAAAATACTGTTGCCGACACCTCGGTAAGCGGGTTATTTGCAGCTTCATAAACAGGGTGAGTTGTGAGTGTCTCAGCCGTGCTTAGCGGTACCTCGGTTCCTCCTCATAAATGTGGATGAGGCCCTCGGAACGCTGGGTTTACGAGCCGAGCAGAAGGCACCCAGCCCAGCTGGGATGGGGGTCCAGCAAAGAATTATGTCCTGAGGCACAGGTAATCTCCGAGTCGAGGGGAAAAGCTAACAGAGACAGGGTATGGGGAAACCAGCACATAAATCTCAAGGTCTGGAATGCCCTCCCTCCTCCATCCCCGCCTCTGTGCTTGTCTGGGGTGGAGAGCCTGGACCGTCTGCAGGCTCCCTCACACACCTTCCTGTGGGTGTGAGGGGCCGAGTCCTGCCACTCCAGTGGCTCTTGGGCCAATGCTGCTCAGGGGGCCTTTGGGCTGTCTCCATAAAGCCTTTTCTCTTGCTTTCTTGGTTAAAAGAAAGTTAAATTCAGAAAGAGAACTACACACACACAATGTGCCAGTGTCATTTCCTTGGTGTTTATATTGTACCACAGTGACATAAGATGCAACCATTGGGGGAAACTGAGTGAAGGGGACATGCAAACTCTCTGTACCGTCTTTGCAACTCCCTGTGGATCTATAGTTATTTCAAAATAAAAAGTTAAAAAGATCGAAGGGAGTCATCAGGTTTTGAAGAGTACCTTCTAGGCTGCTTGGCAAATGGCACATGATATGCACATGATATGTCACCACTTGCCATAAGAAACTTTTCAGAAAGGGTTTGGGTGACTGTTTTTTTGTAAATTGATCCTTTTAGTTTAAACTCAGAAAGGAAATTTGATTCGCTAGACATTTGTTTAAATGTCTACTAAGTATCCTGCTCTGGGCTGGGCTGTTATTTGTTCCTTAAAGGAACTTATTAATTATAATTACAATAAACACCGATACTATATTACAGAGGGTACCATGTTTTTTACTGTACTGAGGCCTATAAATCTTCACACTGGCTAGTCCCTTGGTCAGCACTTAACAAAATTTTCATTGATTGGTTGGGTGATTCAATCCTGCTTTTCCTGTGTAAGTCTTGATTATTTTCAATTCAATAAGTGATTCAACAAATGCCTATTGAGCACCTATTATATAAGATCTGGAACTCAACAAATGCCGACTCAAACCGATTCTGTGCTCAGTGCAGCAGGACTCAAACAAGTAGCTCTCATTGTGGCCAGACTGTGCTAATCCTGATAACGTGGTCACAGGGCACTCGTGTACGTTGTTCATTGTGACGACTCTGTGCGGCAGGTAGGATCGTGGTGATGATCATCATTGTCATCTCCACTTCACAGATAAAGTAGAGAGGTGAAATTGCTCACCCAAGGTCACACAGCTAGTGCGTGGTAGTATCAGGATTCAGCCCAGCAGTGTGGTTGCAGAGCTCCAGTTTTTGACCCTACACTACACTGCCTGTTTCTAAAAGACAGAACCAAAAAGTGTACAAAGTGCTGTAGGATCACCTAGGCAGGAGCAGTTCACTCTGAGTACAAGGATGAGAGAAGTTTCCCAGAGGAGGTGCCATCAGAGCTGAGTTCTGAAGAGCAGGGGTCCAGTCATCAGAGCAGAAGGAGAGCGAACCACCTGAATGGATGGAGCAGTTACTCTGCTGTCCTCCTTGGCTTAATACTAAGCACTGTTTCCTTTATCCTTGCATGGTGACGCCTGTATTTCAAAGCCCTAGGAACTCAGGTCTCCTGGGACCAGATACGTCCACCATTAGTGCAGCCTGGCCCTTGCTTCGTAAACTCTCCAGGAGAACTCACTTTCATCACCTGAAAGTGCAGGGCTGTCTTCTAGAGCTCGCAGAGTCCCCTGCCCTGGTTCTCTGGGTTGCAGTGGTTTTTGGTGCCCAAACATGGCAAGGATACCTTTAAGTGCTCAGATGAGAATTTATGTTATGCAGATAGCATGCAATCTGCCTTCTTAATCCATTCTTAAGTGCATAGTACAACATCGTTCGCTATAGGCACATTGTTGTACGGAAGATCTCTAGACCTTCTTGCATGACTGAAATTCAGGTGAGAATTTGAAGACATGGACTATAGCTGCAAGCGGGTTGGGCGCTGTCCAAGGTGCTAAAATACTAATACCAGAGCAAAAGTTTCTCTGGTTAGTCATCAGAAAATGCTAGAAGAGAAAGAGAAACTTAGCCACTATTTTATTCAGCTATCTTACCAGTGCTAAAAGGGAGATAGAAATCAAGGGGATAAAGACAGAAAGTGAAAGATTTTCCTTAAATAAAATAAACTAGAAAAAACATACACAAGACCACTTTGGAAACTGCAGTGTTAGCAAGGCGGGTTGTTTTCCAAAGAAGACACTGTGGGCCTAGTCTAATGAGCACTAGACTGGGAGTCCACTGAACCCTAGTTCAAATCTTAGTTCTGCTCCTTAGACAGTAAAACCTGCCATCCCAACCTCTCAAAGATCAAAAATAAAAATGAGATAGTGCTTGAGAAAGCACTTTTGTTTCATGGAAGCATTAACACATAAGATATTGTTATTGCTAGCAAAGTAATAAATAGTGCAGCAACATTGCTGGTTAGACAGATTTATTCCTACCAAATAAAAATCTCTTAGGGTTCTGATTCTCTCACAAACACTATAAGTAAAGCTCTAAGTCCCCTTTTTATGGAATCAGCCAAGCCTGTTAATAAAAATAAGGCCAGCTCCCTTTTGAAGAGCACTTATCCCTGACATATCCTGCATGATAAGACAGGACATTTAACACTGACCTAATTACAGGACAGGAAATTCACCTTATCTGGGATAGATAATAAGGTGTCCGTACACACAGAGAGGTCTCCAGTCAGACCCTGTTAATCTGAACGACAGGCTCAGAAATGCTGGGTGGGAGGTTATGTTAGCCAACCCTAAGCTAAGAACACAGATCATATCACATCCAAGAGAGTCAAAACATTGTTTATTCCTTCAACTAACACTGTGGAGTCCCTGTGTTCCATAGTGTCTGCCATCTAGTAACATGTTGGACAGGGTGGCAGGAGTGAGGTTATGAAGCATCTTGAACTTTCAACTCAGGACTTTTAAATACCATAAAATTTGCCTGAAAAGTTTAAATAGAAGAATAGACAGATCAGTCCTGGATTTTAGAAAGATAGTGGGGCTCCCAATCAGTTACAGGCTGGTATCTCAGCAAGAGAAGTGAATTCTAAACCAACAGTGAAGAGAGATGGAGAGGAAGGTGCAGGTTCCAGAAGTAATTTGATGAGAAACTGTACTGGATTTGTGTCTGGTAGGATAGGAGAAGGAAAAGAAATTCCAGAAGGTTACCTAGATTCCTAGATTGGCATCTTGAATTGACTTGGGTGCCATTCACCAGGCTACAGAATACAGAAAGAGAAGGAGCAGGCTTGGGGAGATGGGCGGTGAGGAGGATGAATTTTGTTTGGCATACGGTAAGGTCGGTAAGGTCGGAGGTCCTGGGGGCAGGAGCTGTCCTGGTAGAGACAGGTCTGGGATGCAGGCAGAATTCTTGGTTGGTCTGAGAGGTGTCAGCAAGTGGTTGGCAGTTAAAGTCATGGAGTGGGAGCTTGGCCAGGCAGCAGGTAGACAGTGAAGAGGTCACAGATCCAAGGCCAGAACCTTGGGGATTCTGGGCCACACATCTCATGGGAGACCAAGAAGAACCAACCAAAGAAGGGGAGGAAACTCAGGAGAGAGTGGTGTCAAGTGACGCCCTGCAGAACCAGAATCTCCAGGTAGGAGTTCAGTCCAATTAGCCCAGAATGAGCAACGCCAGCTCTTCCAGTTGATGTTCTGAAGTTCCAAAGGAAATAAACAATATAATGTTTGTTGAGTACCAGCCCTTTCCTAAAAGTCTGCTGGGGAACCAGAGAATTATAAGACGCAACTCCTACCCTCAAAGCACTTCAATCTATCGATAAAAATTTGATTATTACAAAAAAGGAGGGTATGGACCCTGAGAGCCGTGAGGAGTCAGAGAGGGGCAGGGGATATGGCAGTACTTAGGAAGGCTTTGTGGAGAGGGGACTTGACACTTTCAAGGTAGCAAAGTGCTGGAAGGTAGACTGGGGGCCCACAAAACAGAAATAAAGGCCAGAATGAAAAGGAATGAGGATCCTGTGGGAAGCACCTTGCCTGGAATGCACGCTGCGTCCTTACCTACACTGCCTCGCAGCCATACTAAACGACATGCAATTCCTCTGAAATGCAAGCTCTGTCATTCCTCTGGGCCTTTGCATATGCCTGTCCACTACCTGGGCTGCCTTACACCCTGTCTCTGTGCACATGCTTGCCCCAGACTGATCAACAGACTGTGAACTCCTTGAGGGCAGAAACTGTATCTTACCTATCTAGCTCCAAACTTAATGCTGTTCAATTCACAATATCCCATTTGTTAAATAAATAAATGAATGCTAAGAAGCAGCAGAAAATGAGCTGGAAGAGGCAGGAAAGATGCTCTGAGAAGCAATGTGCCTTTTAACTGATTCACCAGGTGTCTGAGTTTATAAATTTACTTTATGTTATTCCAATGTGAGATGAACTGACAGATCAATAGATTTTATAGTGGCAGCGTGTGGCCTGAATTAGATTTGGGGAGAAGCAAACATCATCTCCAGATTTAGAAAGTTTTTTTTAGCCTATCAACTTTTTAACCACAGAATGGATTTTAATCCAAAGCAGGCTGCATAATCACTTCTGAAATATTGTAACGTATCAGTAACAGATACCCCGGAGCCTGGAAGCCTAGCTTTATGGAAAGATAAATGTTTCTCTCTTTGACTTCTTAATATTCAGAGAGTTATTGGCTTGGGAGAATTGTAGTTGACCAGTTGTCACTTCCTACTGTGCTGGGCTGTGCCTACCCTGCTGCCCAGTCCCATTCCAAGAGCGCTGATGGGGAATACTTCTGGGAGGCACCAGGCCCAGAGGTTTTTCTCCCCATCTCCTGTCTGGAACCACTTCTCTCTCCCCAACTTATCCAGCCTCACTGTGGTGAAGAATGCAGGCTCTGCAGCCAGACTGCTTGGGTTCCAACCCTGCTGGCTACACTTTCTAAGGGATCCTGGGGAAGTCACTTAACTTTCCTGAGACTCAGTTGCCTCACATTTAAAGTGGGGATTATAATACACCTACCTCATAGGACAAAGGTTATCAACTGGGAGCGATTTTGCCCCCAGGGGATATCTGACAGTGTCTGGAGGCATTTTTGATTGTCACCAATTGGTGGGGAGTGCTCTTGGCCTCTGGTAGATAAAGGCCAGGGATGCTGCTCAACATCCTACAAGCCACAGGACAGGCCCCACAACAAAGAATTATCCAGCCCAATCTGTCAACAGCGCTGAGGCTGGAAACCCTGCTCACAGGGTTACGATAAAGCATTCAACAAATGTTGGCTCCTCCCCACCTCATGACCAAAATCCCATCATTCTCCTTGGTGTCTAGCTCCTTGTTCAAAATCCTTCCTTCATCTGGTCTTCCTCCCATCACCACCACAAATATCCTGACTAAAGCACACATCTTTTCACAGCTGAGACCATCTTCCTGTCCTCTAATTTGCCTTCCTTGGCTCCCACCTTGAACCAAAGCTCCCTCGTGAGGCTGAACTGCTCAAGGTCAGGACTCAGCAATTTCCTGTGTCTTCAACACCAATCTCAAGGCTTCGCTCACGGTGAGTGCCGAGTGAATGTCTGGTGGACCAGATTGAGATCCACGCCTTGCTGAACGGCCAGGTCATCTGTTCTGATACTCTGCCAGGCACTAACCCTCAAAAGATCACTCAAAGATAAAATGCTAACATCTTAGCCATCTCCCCCAAAGTCCCAGCCTCCACTTGTAACTGTATTTCCCACCACCCTACGTGGACTCTTCTTTAAAGCCAAACTGTCATGTTCACTGTCTACAAAGCACCTCTATTCTTGTTTCTGCACGTTTGCTCAGTCAGTGTCCCCTACCTTGGTACCTTTTCTCTGCCCTTCACATGATCAAACTCTATCCAGCCTTAAAATCAAAACCCAACCCCACCTCCTCCCAAAAAGTTTTCCTGATGACCGCAATCATCAGCCACTATCTCTCCACCTCTTACAACTTGAGCTCTTCCTCTGGACAGGGTCACCCTAGGCAGGCTGCTTACCTGAGACTCACTGTCCTCACCTGTGAACCGGGCATTACTGGAGTCTTTCGTGGAGCCCAAAATCCATAACCTTTCCCAACCCATTAAAACTGTTGAGAAATAAGTTAAAGTTTGAGAAATAACTCTGAAGTCTATATTCATAGATGTTAATATTACTTGAGTACATCTAGCTTTTTCTTGATTTTTTCTCATTTAAATTGTCAAATCTTTCCTCATAAGGTAACAAGGAGTGCTCTTTTTAATCTAATTATTTGGGGAAGGGACGATCAGGAAAAACCAAATGGTTATTAACATCCCAGCCTCTCGCCTCTCTGTGCTCCTCAGCCTCAGGCGCTCAGCGTGGAAGGTTGACCATATGTTCCAGTAAGCTTTGCCCTCAGAAGCTTTTAGCTTCCGTTAATAAATGTAATTGAGAGCAATGAAGCATTTGGATCTCACTTTAATAAGTCAACAAAATGTAAATGAAGACTGTGGTTGGCAGGAGCCTTTTGTCCCGGAAAAGGAAGCTTCTCTTCCCCTGCAGCCTGCTATTTAGGGAGGGCCCAGGATGGAGGACGGGAGCTGCTGGGCCTGGGTATGGACAGCCACCTGCAGGTGAGGTTTGAGGGTCACCGAGAAACTCCCACACCCCGTGGATCTCTGCCAGTCATCCGATGCGGTGCCTGAAATCCCGCTAGTAGTGGCTCAATTCATTCCTACCCACAACTGGCTTCTCCCTCAGGGTTCACTCCTCACCCCACCTTTGAGACTAATCCTGTTCCTGGTTTGGGAGAATTTGAGAAGGTTGAGTGGGGAATAGAAAAAGCACCGGAACTTTTGCGTTCTTCTGAGAGCCCACTAAAGTTATCTCCTTTACATGGTAATAATTCAACAATTAAATAGTACTCACTCACTCAGAAACGCCAGCCTCAAACTGTCACAGCTGAAATGTAATGGATGAAGGTGGAAAAGAAGCTCCTGTCCGCGGATCTTCCTATCTAACCTGGGAGACAGGGGCAAAGCCATCAGAGAGAAGCGAAGGAATAGCCAGGGGCCAGGGGGGCTGGCAGCTCCCACAGCAAGGCTTTGCAATCCCAGGCCGAGGGGAGTGGTTCTTTTGCCCACACATTTGGCAAGCACAGAATGCCAGGCCTGCAGATCGGGACCATGAGTATTTCACTTCTCTGAGATCTGATGGCTCCTAGATTCTCTGAGGTTGACCCACTGGTTACGCTGTATGGAAGGCAGGTTGGCAATATTTACGGAACTTCAGATGTGCATGCCCTTTGACCCAGCAATCCCACTTCTAGATATTTATTGTGCAGATACACCTGCATGTGTGCAAGGCGGCATACATGCAAGAATATTTGTGCCAGCATTGTTTGTAATAGGAAATAAGTGGAAACAACCTCAATGTCCATCAAAAGAAGAACGGTTAAATTGTAGTGCAGCTGTGAAAGAGAGGTCATTGCGTTTACCAAAATGAAAAGCTATCCAACATGCTTCGCTGAGTGAAGGAAGCAAGATGCCGGACAGTGGCGGGGGGGATATTATTCTGAATATCTGTCTGTTTGTAAAGGCACAGTCTCTAGAAGGACATGCAAGGAGCTGGGGATGGTGGTTGGTGGTCCACTCTGGGAGGAGAACTGGGTGGAACAGGAAGTGGAAAGATGACTTGCCCTTTCTCTGTATTTCTTATCTGTACTCTTTTGAATTTGTGCCAAATGCATATTTTCAAAGAAGAAGTAACTTTACAAAAGAAAAGAAAAGCCAAGATTTTGTAGTTGGACAAGGGCATGAATCGCAGCCCTTCCACCTACTAGCTGCTGTGTACCTGAGGTGTGCTGTCTAATCTCGCCGAGCCTCGGTTTCCCCAGTTTCTAAGCAGGGATAATGTTATCCACCACATCATTATTATTGTGAGGACTGGAGGAGACAGTGGCCTATGCTAGGGTCTCAGTAAGTGGTACCCACAGCCACCAGCATCCCGTCATCAACATTACAGTAAGCGAAGAACAGCAAGTGTCAGCACAAAGACCAGATCAATGCCTGAATCAGAAGATGGTCTTGCTCTCTCCTGGCCATAGATTGACGCCTAACACTGAACCTCGCTGGCCAGGAAGTCCATCCTGTTATCTTAGTTATCACCTTTCCCATGAGGGGTTGAGCCTGTCCCACCTGGTTCTGTTCAAATTCGTCCTGGAAAACATGCCGACCAGAACGGCCTCCTTCTTGAGAGGCCCCTTGTCCCTCAGGGCTCTGGTCGTGACCATGGGGGAAGCTGCCCCCGTGCCTCCACAGCTGTCTACGCGGGGCTGGGCGTGGGACTCGCACCGCTAGGAGCAGGGGAGCAGACCGCTCTTCACTGAGGGCTGCAGCGCTCTGTGGGAACCCGAGTGGGACCAGGCGCCTCTGACCAGCTGAGGAGCATAAAGCCACTTAAAACTTCAAGGAGGGGTCCTTTGTTATTTGTTTGGGGTCAAAATCAGAGAGAAGCAGATGGAAGTCAGAATTGCTAATGCTCCGTCTGAGGCCTTGGAGGCTGTTGGCTTCCACTCCAAGCTCCCTCTGCTGTTCTTTGGGAAATGCATCTACTTGGCCGGTATCTGTGCTCCAGACTGAACTGGCCTCAGGGAGGGTGTTTTGTGCTAGAAAGCCAGCTTTCACAGTGTCCTCCTCCTTCTGCATCTCCTCCCTGGAGTCCCCCGGGGTGACCATCAGGGATTTCCTGATCAGTCTCGTGGCAGGAGAGCCAGGAGGCCGCGGGAAGCAGTAGGAGCAGTTTTAAGCCAGTGTGACAACTTCAGCATCTCCCCACCCACGCACGCGTGCACACGCGCACATACACACGCTCACACATACACCTGGGAGGTTTCTGATGACTCTAGTTCCCCAGGGAGAGACTGGGAATTTTCACCCGTGGAGTAGTTTTCCCAAAGAACATAGAAAATCACCCCAAATACCACTGTCTTTCAAGCCCTAAATTACACAGACTTGAAGGGTGGAGAAGAGGTGGCGTGTCTATTTCCATCTCTGGGCGCCTCCACCCCATGGAATTTGGTCCCTCAGGAATTCTCAGGACTGTTTTTATCCGGAGAAAGCTGGGAGATTTGTGAACTTTGCCCATCTGAACTTAGGCCTCTGCTTTTGGTCTAACCTAGGGCTTCAGAATTCCCTTCTGTGTCATTAAAACCACTTGAGGTGTAATTATAGCTCCTCTGCCCACCGACCCCTGGGAGTGGGGTCTCGAGAGGCGAGCAACGGAATGCACTCTTTTTAGACTCTTCAGCTCTTGCCCAAGAAACGCTATTTAAAGCCCTGTCAAGCTGCCCAATTGCTGCAATCTTGTCAGAAATAAGTCTGCCTTTTTATTTTTATTTTTCCAATTCCAAGACATGTTTTGATTTAGGTAAAACTCAGCTCTCAAGTCCTCAACGAATGTTTGAATTGACAAAGAAAATAGGAGCATCAATGCAGAGTGCAGAGTCTGCCTCTGCTCGGGTTTCTGTCCCAGCTGACAGCTGGCAGTCACAACACCTCTGGCATTGGAGAACAGATCTGCTCAGAGCCACAGGACCTGGCAGGACAAAGGGTAAACATCACAATAGCCTGGACCCTGAGGCTATTGATTTGGAAACATCTGGCTGATTGTTTAAAGTATTATCCAAATTATCATCACTATTATTTGCCGAAAGCAGCTGGGCTTCGTGTTGTACGCACTTGGACCCACAGGATGGATGAGAATCACGTGTGTGCCACATTCCCGGGGCCACGCATGATTTCCTTCCTGACTCCGCTCCATACCAGCTTCTCCAGCTTGAGGTAGTGTCTTGCCATGCAAGGGAGTGAGCATAATGCTATCATGGAGATAGCAAGAAATCTGCTGTCATTTGCTCAAAAATGAATCTGTCACAAATAACGATTTTTAGAGACAAACTGTATTGACTATTGGGCAGCTGGGAACCCAATGGCTGAGTTCCTCCTGAGCTCCTTCACACACATCATCCACCTGATCTGCGCATCAGCTCGAGGTTAGTCCTGCTCAGCCCTGTCCCATTCAACGTGCTGACAGTGGCTAGAAGGAGAGCACAGTGGGCTTGACACATGGGGTGGATGCTCTGTGCCTCAGGTGCAGGACAGGAACCAGCAAGAGGCGACAGAGGAGGACCCTTGGGCAGAAGAGCCGCCTGAGGAAGGAACTGCTGTCTGGGAGGTGGGCATGGCCAAGACGGGGATTGAGCAGGAAGGTAGAAACTGCTTGACAAGGGCTGCCATCAGACAGGAGAGACCAACATCCGTTCACACAGTGTATCTAGCTAGTCAATAGTTGCCATGCCTGGGAGAAAGAAGGTTGAGTGGCTAAAGAAGTTTTGGAAATGCTTGATCAAAATTAAATGGGTTTCTTTTCATCAAGACTTCTAAGAGTCTTTAAGGTGCGAATGTTGAGGGTTATAGTTTGTGGTACTTACACAGCCTGTTAGATCTCAGATTCCCTTTCCCATTTCCCAGAGCATCTCAAAGTGTCAACAAGCTGCACCATTCTTTTGTCAACTGGGTCAAGTTGGAAGCTGTTTTCCAGAATGTCCTTCTCTCTACAGTTCCAAGTTCAAGTTGACTAAGAGCAGAACTGGCGTGAAATTTGGAAGTGGAAGCAAGCAATAACAATTTCTCCTGAATGTTTCTGAAGTCAGAGGAGGTGACAGACACAGGGGTGTCTGATGAGTTCCAACTTGTTCTCCACCACTCTTCTTCCCAATTTCTAGCCCTAATCACCAACAGTGGCCCCAGGCTCACCCCTAGATTCTTGGTTACCTCAGAGATGTTGCGGCTAGAGATGCAACAGCTTCCCATAAACCTCTCCGTGAGTTCCCCCTTCACATTTCCACTGCAGCAGCTGGAACTGCCTGGTTCTCACATTCTCCCTGCAAGTCTCAACTTTCCCCTGCACATTAGGGCTTTGGGAGGATGGACGATAGTGAATTTTTA
Source organism: Equus przewalskii (assembly GCF_037783145.1). Taxonomy (NCBI): domain Eukaryota; kingdom Metazoa; phylum Chordata; class Mammalia; order Perissodactyla; family Equidae; genus Equus; species Equus przewalskii. The sequence continues at coordinate 75,841,590 of NC_091845.1, read as the reverse complement.
TAATGCTCCAACTTCTTCCAGACTGTGTTAGTTTGCTCAGGCTGCTGTAACAAAGTACCATAGGCTGGGTGACTTAAATGACAGAAATTTATCTTCTCATGATTCTGGAGACTGGAAGTCTGAGATCAACATGTGAGCAGGGTTGTTTCTTCTGAGATCTCTCTCCCTGGCTTGTAGATGGCCATCTACTCTCTGTGTCTTCACACGGTCTTCCCCCATGTGTGTCTGTGTCCTAATCTCCTCTTATTTTCAGGACATCAGTCAGATTGGATTAGGGCGCACCCTACCTAGGGACCTCATTTAATCTTAATTACCTCTTTAAGGACCCTATCTCTAAATACAGTCCTATATTCTCAGGTACTGAGGGGTTAGGACTTCAACATTTGAATGTAAAGGGGATATATGTCAGCCCATAATGGACCTTTGCTTCCCAGCTCCTCCCACAATTGTGCAAAGTCTAATTCTTGTAATAAATCTCTTATTCCATGACATGGATAAGTGGCTCCACTTCCCTAAGTCCTGATATGGAAATTGGTAGCAGAAATGAGATGCTGCTGTAAAAGAAAAGGAAAACCAGAGGCATTGGATTTGGGAGCAGATGGCAGCCAGTGACTGAAGAAGCAGCAGGGTCAGAGGTGCCCCAAACTTCCACCTGCATCTGGCCTGCAGAGAGGCAGCAGAGGTCTCTGGCTGCTGGTCGGCTGGAGTCCTTCAGCATCAAGGATTCTGCAGATTACCCTAGACCAAGACTTTTGAAGACTCCCTGCCAGCCCAGCCACAACTCACTGCGCTGATGGCTAAACCCAGAATCTGAAGAGGCAGCCCATGACAAGGATGTCCAGAACACCTCACAGGAGCCTCCAACCCCGAGGAAACAGCCATCTTCTCCAGATGACCAGACACACACGAAGCAATTACATACCCACCTAAGACAATCCATAATTAACTGTCTATGTGTATACCACAGATAATTCACGTCCCTCCTCTCCCCTACATTATGCTCCAGCCAAACCAAACCACTTACACTTTCCTGAAATGTCAGGCTATTTCACGCCTCGGGGCCTTTGTTCAACTGCTCCCTCCCATCTGGAAGCCCAGCCAGCATAGCTGCCTAGCAAACATCTATTCATCTTTCAAGCATCACCTTTTCTATGAAGCTTTTTCTTTTGGTACCAGGCAGCTATCATTTATTAAGTACTTGCCACATACCAGGAAATGTGCAAGGCACTTCATTTGATCTTCTTGATAGCTCTATGAAATAGATACTCTTAGTCTCCCATTTAACAGGTGATAAAACTAAGTTTCAGAGAAATTAAATTATTTTCCCAAGGTCACCCAGCTTGTAGGTGGTATAGTTGGGCTTCAAATTCAGACCGTTGTGATCCAAGTCTGGCTCCACGCATTCTCACAAAGGCAGTATAGACTGTTTCTCTGAAGGCAGAGTTGAGTCAGAGACTGAGGCCATCCCGGGGTCCTTATCAGCATCCTGATGTGTATTACAATAGTCTGGAGATCAGCAAGCCCATCTGAGAGCAATCCTTTCTAAGCATGCCTCCCATCAGTGTCCAGATCTCCCCTGAACTGCCTGGACAGGACCCAGAAATGCTGATCTGCATCAGGAGGGGCACTCTCTGCCAAGGGGCACCTCCTGCCATGTATATATGGGAACTTTATAGATGGTCTAGGTGGTACCAGAGACAATGGGAGAAGGAAAGATTGTTTAGTCGGTGATGTTGGAAAACTAGCTTCATAGGGAGACAAAGAAAGCTACATAGTCACTTTATGCCAATAAATTCCTGATGGAATAAACACCTAAGCATGGAAAGTAAAACTACAAACCTCACAGAAGAAAATAGAGTTGAATATCTCTAATCAAATACCTCAAAGCACAAGCCATATGGCTTAACAACCAAAAATGGGTACATATCACAACTTGGTCATCACGGATTTTAACAACGAGCACCACAGACAAAACTAACAGAACGATGACAGACTGGAAGAAGATATTGCAATATCTAATACCAATAATGGATGAATATCTACTCTAGACTCCACCAGGAACTCCAAGTAATCAAGAAAAAAGACGGGAAACCCAATTCTTTTTTAAAGGGGCAAGGATGTGACTAGGCAATTCACAGAAAATGAAAAATGAGGTGATGCTCTTGCTCCCTAGTAATCAAAGATATGCAGATTAAATCATGAATGAGACAGTCCTTTGCAGCCATCGGAGTAACAGAACTTAGAAAAGTGGGTAATTCATAGTTCAGATGAGGACAGGAGGAGATGGGAACACGCGTGCTGCTTGCTGGGAGTTTTAAGTTTGTACAGCTGTTTTAGAAAGCTGCTTAACAGAATTTAGTGAAATTATGGGTATTTATGTCCCATGATCTTGCAATTCCACTCCCATTTATACAACTCAGAAATTTTCCGCAGATCTAATAAGGGAACCAGTATGAGGATGTTTAGCCACAGCATTATTATTTCTAATAGAAGGAAGTTAAACTTGGGGGTCCATCACTGGAGGGGTAATTAAGCGAAACGTGCTGGAAAATACAATCCCAGGCAGCAGTGAGGAGCTGCGGATGCGTGCACACAAACCAACACGGATACATCTAAAAAGCATGGATGTAAATGGGGAAAGTCAGAACCAGAATGGGGTTTATGGCACAAGACTTTTTAAATAAATTAAAAGCCAAGCATGCATAAATCAACTCGAGATATTTTACAAGGAGACATGCATATTTAACTTTTTACATAAAACTTGTTAGGGTAAGAGATTATGGGAGGTTGGGGACACCGGGTGTGGAGATCAGAGATGGGGGAGAAAATAAAGAGCTAAGGAGAAAATGAACAAGCAGACCTGGAGGGGAGCCCTGCGGAGGTGGTGCCAGTGAGGGATGGACCGAAGGGCATGAGGAGCTCCACCTGGCAGGTGGGCGAGGCTCCAACAGAGGAGGAGAGGAGGAAGAACCCGGGGTGCAGGCAGGGGCAGCACAGGAGAAGGAGAACCAGCACCAGCGATGGTTCCGGAGTGAACTGCCCGGCTTCAAATCCTGCCTCTGCCATTTAGTAGACTTGACCTTGAGCGAGTTACTTCCCTGGACCCTGCCTCAGTCTCTTCAGCTGTAGAATGGAAGTGCTCTCACTACATACGTCAAAGGACCATGGAACGAACAGTTAGATGGCACCGGGCACAGCACCCGATAAGTAGCAGGGGCTCCGTGAACATTAGCCGTGATTGTTTCTAATCAATTCTGTGTTCAGCAGCAAAACCATGTACTTTAAAGGCCTAAAGGGACGCGACAATGAGGACACATGTGGGGTCTTTTAATCAGCCATTGCACGGATCTTTTCATCCCACCAGCAGGATATTAGCTCCACCCTGGACATTGTCACAACTATCTTCTCCCTAAAACCCACAATGGCGTCCACTGCTACCTCTTTTGTATTGGACGAGACCTTGGAAATGCCGCCTGGAGCTGGACAGGAGAGTGTGAGGAGGGAGTGGCTCCGGAGTCCCAGACCTACCTGGTTTTGTGTCCTGCATCTGCACTCACCGTGTTCCTTAGTCTCTGTGTCTTACTGTCTTCATCCATCAGTATAGATAAAAATAGCATCCTCAGAAAGTTATTGTGGATGTTAAATGTGATCTTGTGCAGAAAGCATAGCAAGTGCATCGTAAATAATAGTTACTATTACTAGTGCCTGGGTGGCAGTCACTCTAGGGCTGAGGGGAGAAAGGGGACATTCGGATTTGGTGAGAACACCCTAGCAAAGATGAAAAGATGAGGGAATAGTGTGTGTGAAATCGACAAAGAGCCCTCAGTTTTGAGTCTAAGTCACCAGCTAGGGGTGAGTAGCTGGCTTCCAGTGCTAAAAGACCCCGGGGCTTAAAGGAGGGGTCTGTTAGCAGGACTGAGCCCTGGGAATCAGCACCTGCTTCGTAAATGAGCATGCCGGAAAGCAGACACTGTCAGACCAGGAAAATGATTTCATTATTCTTATAAATGATTATTCTACTTCCCTTGGGAACTCAAGAGGAGCTTATAAGAGAGAAACTCAACTTCCCAGTGATGGGGCTGTTTTCAAATCAGAGTTGGCATTTGCATCAATTTTGCTGAGGGTGAGCAATTCTTTTTTCCCACTCCAGCATGATGGAGTGGGATAAAAGAGTTTGGTTCCTTGCACGAGAAGAAAACACGTCCGAAACTGCAGCCTTGGGGAAAAGATGAAGGGTTGTTGGCTCAGCCAACGTAATGAGAAAGATGACTGTGAGGAGATACACTGTGCAGGGCTGATGGCGACCAAGAGGGCACAGCCAACCGGTGACTTTGGAGAGAGTGCTGGCCTTCTCTCCAAGGCAGCACGGGGAGGGAGGAAAGGCTGGGTGGGCCATTGTGGTAAGTGTTCCCCAACACGCAGTGGAGTTGGCACCTGTTTCACAACGTGGCGAGTTTCCATTCAGGGTTTGCTTTTAATTGATTTAGGGTTTGTTCTGATTTTGCTGATTTCGCCTCTTGCCTCTGCCCCCTCTAAACCTCCCCTCAGAGACGTCAGAAACCTTCCCAGGGCTCTTGTCTGCAGGCGATGCTCCACAGCTTAGACTCCTCCAGTGTTCCCCGTGCCCTCAGCGGCAGTTTAAATTCCCCAAACTGTCCCTGCCTGCAGCCTCCTTGCCCGAGAGTGGCTCTACTTTTGCTGGATTTGGTTCCTCCCTGGCATTCAAGGCCCTCCACCATCTTGCCTTTCTGACCTGGGCTCCCTGTGGACCCTCTGCTCCCTCCAGACCCTCCGCAGACCCCCATTCATTCCCCCTGCCACACTTTCGTTCATACGGCTGCCCACCCTGAGATGCCCTCTCCACTCTTTCCACTTCCAATCCACAACTCCATTCAGCCAGGTTCACTGGGCTGGGGGCCCAGGGCGCAGAGACAAAGGCAGAGCTTCTGCCCTCACAGAGCTGGTGAAGGGTAGAGATGAGGATGAGAGCCCGGGACACAAAGACTGGGGACAGCGTGGTTGGCAAAATAGTAAGAGAGAGCACATGGCACAGTGCGGGTAGGAATGGGGAAATGGTCAGAGGAGGCCCAGGATGCCCCCTTTCAAGTACCAAAGTTGGCTGCGTCCATTGCCTCCAGGATGCCTCTCCTGACCCTGCCAGCGTGACCTCCTCAAGCATGCATCTGAGCATCTGAGAGGCAGGCAGTGCAGGAGTAAGATCCCACAGTCTGCAGCCTGGCCGCCTGAGTTTTGAATCCCAGCTCTTTCGTACGCTAGCTGTGTGACCTTACTTAACCTCTCCGAGCCTCAATTTCCTTATCTGTAAAATGGAGATAAATAATAGTACAGACCTACCAGCGGGATTATAAGGATTAAATGATATAAATACATAAAACACTACTTAAAACAGGGTCTGGCACAGTGTCAGTGCTACAGAAGTGTTTGCCATTGTTGTCTGGGGCCTTCGTCATACACCGCCTCTGGGTCTTCAGCATGCCATAGCTGCCCCATAAACCCTGCTGGAAGGTGGCATTCAACAAGAGGTTGACTTTCCTCTATATCAATACATACACATTACCGTAACACTCTGCCTTTATCTCCATAACGACAATTCTTCTGTGGGTCACAGTGTACCTCGTTGCTCACATGCTCTCCGTTGACTCGCAAAGAGTGCTAATAACATTGCATTTTGATTGGCACTTTTAAAAAGAATAAAGAAAGAATCTTCTGTCTTGAGTATCCAAGAATAGATTCCTCAGCAAGTCTTCCAGCTTCGGGCCTCGGCCAGAATTGGAGGAGGAAGTGATCATTTGTCGTCTTTCTTTATAGGCTGCATTTCTGGCATCACTTCGATGCTAAATTGGACTTTTTAAAAATAGTCTTAACAAGCATTTTGACAGATTCTTTTATTGATACTAGAGAATGTAGCCACGGAGAGTCAGCATGTGTGAAATCTGACCTGCTCCAGCCAAGTGGCTGCTGACTACAGCCCCCTCCCGGGGAGGTACCTAGTGGCAGCAGGGACATGGGCTCAAGAGGACCATTTGGGAATATGGCACTGGCTTGACGCTACAGCCCTAGATGCCTCCCTCCTGCAGCTGACACTTAGTTGCAGGAACGTAAGGTGGGATCAGCTGACTGAGAGGCTGTTCCTTCTCCGATGCCCACTGCTCTGTTGGGAACAGCGACTGAGACCCTTTGGGGACACTCCTAGGACAATTCTTTTTTGGAGCCTTGTCTCTTCAGGATCAAGTCCAGGTCAAACCTAAATGTCAGTGAATATTGGCTGAGTGCCTTTGTACACAAGTGGTGGGCTTGGCAGGGAGGAGGGGCTTGTGCAAAGACGGAAGAGTCCAGCCCATGTCACTGAAGCGCAGCATCACGGCGAGGAAGGAGCTAGGTCTTCAGAGGACATGCACCTGGGCTCTGGAGCTCTGGTAAGTGTCTTAAATTCTGGTTCCCCATCTGTGAAGTGGGGATGATAATCATTGCCTCATGGGGATATGGTAAGGAATTGCAGTACTTGATACTGAAAACATGGGCATGACTGCTATTATGATGCTATCTCTGGGAGATAAGACCCTGAAGAGGCAGGATACACACAAAGACCACTCCAGGCAGTGGGAAGGTGCTCCATTCTGGGGAGAAAGACAGGGACCTGCAGCCAGCCAGCATCCCAAAGTAGATTCTGCCATGACATCCACCGAAGTGGCTCCAAGGATAGCTGACTGATGCCCAACTTTATCCCTGCTATACCCCAACCCTCGTCGAATCCCTCATCAGATGTTGCTGCCAATTCCAGACCTTCTGCCCTGCCTGTCTGTAGCACTGGAACTGAGGCTTTCTCATTGTCCTCTTCCCCCTTCCCCACCACCTTCTCCCCCTCCTCCTCCCCCTGCCTCCCCGCCCGCCCCCCCCCCCCCACCCCGTCTGCTCTGATCACAACACTCTTTTTCTTCTTTGGGCCAGAGGGAAAGTGAAAACTCAAGTTGAGACCAAGGAGTAGAAGGGAAAGGAGCCACTCCTCAACATTCTCGACTCAAGTAAACGTGGCCACCAGCAGAGCTAGAGCCTGAGGCCTCGATCTGGGTGTGCCCTCATTTGGAAGTGCACTGCCAAAGAAGACAGAGCCCACCCCAAATTAGCACACGTAGGAAAATGATAGCCCACGGAGGGAAAGCGACTTAAAGCCTTGAAAGCTTGTGGCAGAGCTAATATCCCAGACTGCAATCAGGATCTTTCCCCAGACTCAGTCACATGGTGTCCAGGCTACAAAGCATCTCTGAGACTTGACCTCCAGTCCCTCCTCTCACAGGTGGGCAGCCAAGTCTCAGAACCCCAGCCACAGGCCAGGTGTCAGCTGAGCAGGAATTAAAATGCAGGTGCCTCCATTCCTCGCTGCCCTCTTCTCCCTCCTGACCTGCCTGCCTATCAGCTTTAGAAGGACTGGAACTGGAGAGGTATGAACAACTCCCACCGAAACACACAAACATTCTGTCCCTCTGTTTTTCACTCAGGCATTCATGCACACACACACACACACACACACACAGGCACCACCACCTCCTTATCACCACCTGTTGATAATGACAGGTGTGAGGGATTGTTTCTCTATTCCCTCCTTGCATTTTAAGAGACATTCATCAATTTCTCACTATTCGCCAATCAATCAACAAGCAAACTTCCTGGTGCTCAGCACTGTTTACTCCAGTGGGAGGATTAAGATAGAAGGTACCAAATTTACCTTCAAAGAACTCACAATCCAGGTGGGAGAGATTGGCCTAACACCTAACACGAGCCCCAGAAGCATGGATGAACCCTGGTTGGGGAGAAGGCCCCGTGTGAATTCAGTGGCGAGGGAGGCTGTGGGGTCACGACAGGCTGCAGAGACATGTCCTGTTCAGATTTTTTTAATGACAGCTCTATTGAGATGTAATTCATATACCATGCAATCCACCTACTGAAAGTGTACAATTCAATGGTTTTTAGCATATGCACAGAGTTGTGCAAACATCACCACAATCTATTTTACAACATTGTCATTACTCTAGAAAGAAACCCTGTACCCACTAGAAGCCGCTGGCTAGTTCCCCTCCCCCAGTCCCAGGCAACCACTAATCTATTTTCAGTCTCTATAAACTTGTCTGCTTTGGACATTTCATATAAATGAAATTATACAATGTGTGGTCTTTGGTGTCGTCTTTCACTTAGCATAAAATTTCACTTAGCATAATGTTCCATGTTGTACCATCTGTCAATACTTCACCCCTTTTTATGGGCAAATAATATTCCGTTGTAGGTACACAGCACATTTTGCTTATCCATTCATCCACTCATGAACATCTGGCTTGCTTCTACTCTTTGGCTGTTAAGAATAACGTTTCTGCGGACATGTGAGTACAAGTTTTTGTATGGACGTGTTTCCATCAGCCTTGGGTACAGACCTAGAAGTGGAACTGCTGGATCATATGGTTACTCTGTGTAACAATTTGAGGAACTGCCAGACAGTTTCCAAAGACAGTTTCCAATATTTTGTATTCTTGCCAGCAGTACGTCAGCGTCCCGACTTCTGCACATCCTTGCCAACACTTATTATCTGCCTTTTTGATTAAAGCCATCCTAGCGGGTGTGAAATGGTATCTTGCTGTGGTTTTGATTTGCATTTTCCTAATGGCTAATTACGTCGAGCATCTTTTCATGTGCGTAATGCCGTTTGTATATCTTCTTTGGGAAAATGCCTATTCAGATTCTTTGCCCATTTTTAAGTTAGTTTTTTTGCCTGCCTGGATTTTAACCCTTTCTCTATTAAAAAGATTTGACTTTCAATTATGTTGGGATTAGTAAATATTTTAATCCAGTCAAATCCTGAAATACTCATTTTAAAATATTTTTGACTCCCATGCCCCAAATTGTATCATATTTTCCACATTATTCCAAAATTAAGATGGAAAAAAACAGATAATCAGACAGCCAGAGGGACAGACATGAACTCTTAGGAAGACAAGTTTAAGCTGCTGTGCTGCAAACCAGAGGTTTTGAATGCCCATTTCTCATGGGACACGTGATGGGGGTCGGTGCTGGGCATCTGTCTTACAGCCATGCAAGCAGAGTGGCACCAGCTTGGGAGCGAGGAGAAGTGGCACCCACCTACTTGGCCTAGAGGCAGTGAATTTGAAAAAGACTCATACCCGGAGGGGAGCTTCTGTGCCCCTAGTCCTCCACCCACCTGGCTATTCCCTCACCCCTCAGCCAGCCTGAAGGAAGTCAGTTATGTTCACAAGGGCAGCAGCTTCTCACAGATTGTAAGAGGCATCCTCGGAGCGTCTACCACATGCTAGCTTCTGGAACGGGCACTGAAGTATTCAGCAAATCATTTCCTAACCTTGATCACAGTCTGGTGAGGAAACAGGCAGTTTCTGTCCCATGTGATCCACACTTTTATAGAGGGTCTCACATGAGGTTTGGGGGCACAGTGGAAGGGCTTGGCTCAACCTGGATATCCTGGAAGGCTTCCTGGAGGAGGGACCCCAGGCTCGCTCTTAACGTAATAGAAGTCATCCAGGCATCCCTGGCTCAGGACACAGCAAGTACACACCCCAGGAGGAGGGAAAACTGCAGTGATGGCAAGTTCAAGTTCATTTGATCAATAATGCTCATAGTAAGGGAACGTCTGGACTCTGGATTTATTTTTCTTCCTTTGTTTGTAAATTTAATAAACCTTGGGAAAAGAAAAAGGACAAAACTCCTAACTACAAGAAATTCCCTGATTATAGACACTTTCTTGGCCTTCTCTGAATTCCATCCCACCCAGCTCCAGATTTAAACAGTTGTCTTTACGCTCACAGACAGACTGCAGCTTTCTCAGAAGCAGGGGCAAGTTAGCAAGGACAAGACAGTGACCCCCCCCCCAGAGGTCAGAACTGCATCTTTCCCCTCTGTGTGTGAATCCACAACTCAGAGAGCAGAGGCTGGTGTATGGAAAGGGTCCTCTCAGCACTGGAAAGTGGAGGGCAGCCTCAAGGCTGAGCTGAACTGGGCAAGCCTGTGTCCCGGGTCACAGACTCTTTCAGGGCAGGGCCAGTTGTTGTTCATTTGGGGGTCCCTCCAATACTCGCTTTGGGGTCCTTCTAGCACAGAGACTTGCACAGTGCCCTGTACACATTTGGTGTTCAGTGCATGGCTATTGAATGTGGCTGAACATTCTGAATAATCAAATACAACCGGACCATTTTGACAGAATGACAGCCTTCTTCTTAGATGGCTTTGGGGGGCTGGAAGGGGGACACGAGTGCTCCAGCAGAGGCTCGTGTCAACAAAATTTGCAGCCATCTGATGCCTCCTTTCTGCCCGCTACCCTGAGCTCTGCCAACTGAAACAGGGCATCTAAGGTTCCAATTGAGCTTTTCCCTGAAACAAGAGCTCCTCAGGGGAACTCGCCAACAGCTGTGATGGCTGCTAGAGCTCAAGGGTCTTGTCCTTGTGTCAAGGAGCCCCACACAACTGAACCTTGGGCTCAGGGGCAGGTGAAAGAAGAGGGAGAGATTTTTTTAACATATCAGCACTAGGGCTCTTGGCTAAGCAAGCACAAAGCTTTATGAGAAAATTCACCTTAAAACTTTTCAAACGGAAGAGGAAGGACTTCGTGCACCAAGCCATGCACAGAGATAGGCGAGCATCAATGCGCACGAATTGGTTTGGTCCCAAAAGCACTAAATAAAGCCAAGTAGAAATGGTTTAATTCAAGTGACATCCTCAGTTGGGTTTTAGCAGTGTGTTCATTGTTTTTCTTTTTTAAAATGTATATAAATAATATACATACACGATATTAAGCAATGAATAATGCCATAAAGCTTACAACGACAGTGTGTCCTGACTTCAGAGGTGGCTCTACCATGAAGCAATGAATGCTTAATCTTCAAAGCCCCTCATTTTGACAAACCTCTGCTGAATCTTTGTTCTTAATTTTGTATTTCTAATTCTTTTGCTTAGAGGGCCCCCAAATTTTGTTAAGTTTTGGGCACCGCAAACCTGAATCTGCCCCTGTCTGACCTCCTTACCATCCTTCAGACTCCAGTCCTGCTCCCCAGTGCAAAAAAAAATCCAGCTTTTCTGCGTGTTTTTCCTGATATGTATCTTCATCTTGCTAAGTAAGACACTTATAAAGCCAGTCCGTGGTCTGTTTTAGGCAACATCCATCAATTTCTGTTGTAAAGGCTGAGGTCCGAGCCCTCTCTCACTCCCACCCTCGTCTGCCCTCCCACGATCTTTCCTCCCCAGCACCCCAATAGAATCACAATTTCCAGATGAATTACTATAGTATGTACATTTCTAGAACCACATACATATTGTTCATGACTGAAACAAATAGGGTATTATAATTACATGTGTTTTCTTGTACACATTTTCATTTTCCCTCAAGTTGAAATTGCTTTACCTTTGCATTTGCGTGTTTTCTGAGCATCAATCACTAATTCACGCTAAACATTGACCCAGCTGTAAAACAATTCTCGTTATAAATATATGAGATCATCTCTACATTCCACTTTTTTTTCTGGTAACATCTCTCCTGGATCCCTTCATCCTCTGGCTCCAGTCCGAAAAGTTGTTCTCTAGAGCTGTCCCACAGATGTCGCCCAGGACATTCTTCGTCATCAGCTTGTAAATCCCCTTCACTCTCTCTGTTGGCTCCTCTGTCTCCTAGATCCCACAGTTTTTGATTTGTTTCATTTGACTCCTCCATTTTTGTGCAGCACAGCCTTCTAAAAAACGTGCATGAGATGCCATTGTTTTATACTTGATAGTTTGGCCATCCAGAGAATTCTAGACCAGAAAACACTTCCCCTAAGGATTTTGAGGGATTGCTCCTTATCTGCCAGCATCCTGGGTTGCTTTTAAGAAGTCTGATGCCATTTTGATTCTCACTTATTTTTATGTGATCCATTCTCTTTCCCTCTCTCTCTTCTCCCTCCCTCCCTCTCTCTTTCTCTGAAAGGTTTTAGGATCTTATCTTCATCTCTGGTACTCTGGCCTTGGTGTGGGCCATTTTTCAGCCACTGTGCTGGGCTTGTGACACCCTTTCTATCTGAAACTCAAGTCCTTCTGACTGGGAAATATATTTTTATTATGTCTTTAATAATTTCCTCCCACCAATCTTTTCTGTTCTCCCTTTCTGTAACTCCTATTAATTAGATTTAGACCTTGTACATCGAGTCCATAATCTTCTCTTTCTTTCTAATATTTTTTGGTCCTATTTTTACTTTTTTGTTCTCTGTTCTGGAACACTTTTCCTGACTTTTGCATGGGGGTTACAAGCGAGGCAGTCAGCCTTCTTATGGGAGCTGAGCAAAGGAAAGGTGCTGGCTCTCCCCAATCAATTATGGACATTGACTTGATTCCTCTGTTTTCAATGCTGTCCCGGGAGCCCCCTCCACTTTGTGTTGAACATCCTGAGTTCAGGCCTCCCTGGTAGAGGTTCTTCAGAGCCATCTCCCATAGCCAGCCAAAGAAGAGGAGGCCTGGGGGTCTACCTGCTCCCAACACAGACTTGTATTCTATCTAGCCATCTTGACTCTCACTCTTGCGTTCCCAGGTACCTGGGCCTTCCCATCTTCCAACCTTCTGAGTGTGAATCAATCAGGTCCTCATAGGCATCCCGCTGCAGACACATACGTTTCAGCTGGCTCCACCACCTGAGTCCTATCTTCCCACATTCGTTGATCTCTTTTAACCCACTGTCATCTTTGCTCCTAATCTCTTTGTCTTGGCAGATTTATACCATTTTTATTCCTTTTTTCTGCCATTTTATTAGTATCTCAAGAGGGAGCAGGGATAAATGCATGTGTGCAAACTACCCTGTTTAACTCACAGTCTCTACTTTTATTTTTTCTTTTTTTCAAAAATTGCAATTTTATACTGTTTCATACCAAACAGAGTTGTGATTTGTATTTCATAATTTAACATGCCAAGTTTCCTACTTTTGACAGTTCTAAAACTTCTGGGAATTTTACGAAAAGATACATTCACCCCACCTCAAACTCTGGACGCTCCACTTAAGATCCAGTCATCAAGCATTCAGTGGGAATTAACTGAATTATTGCTACGTCATTAAAGTAGATACTCAGGTTCCTGTAAGATCTAGCATGGTGGCAGTGAGCACAGAAGAAGAGGTTCCAGACAGATGGGGAAGAAAGATACCCTGGGGCAGCTTGGACAGGAGGTCCAAGGAGAAAGAAAGGAGAGGGAGGGTCCAAAAGGGACATGAGGGTTCCATCCATCTGTTGTCACCCTAATTTCACTGTGCCATTGGACCACTAGGTGGGTCAGCCACACCTGTTGGGCACAGGTGAGGCAGAGTCCTGCTGAACCTGGCTTCTCCAACTGGACAGTGTAGGGAGGAAGCTTTGCTCCTCAGGAAGATGTTGAAGGAATGAAGTGAGATGATAAATCTGAAAGCTCTTGGAAAATGACAGGGCTGCATAAGTGCACAGTGTCATTACCAGATCTAGTGCAGCTCAGACAAGTCCAGTTTTAACTCACTGTAACATTATTGAGCAAGTACGTCACAATAATCTATCGCGGAGATAGAAACATCCCTTGCACAGGACAAATGTCTAGAGTGCCTGGGAAGAAATGCAGCATTCATTAAGGAAATTAAGGCCCAGGGCGTCCAAGGGTGACTCAGGAAGAGATCTGCTCCATTCCTCTCTTCCTCTGCCATGGAGATCTTAGAGAACATATGTCAAAATGGCGGCATCCCAAATGGAGGAAGTCTGGGGCCCTGAGTCACCAGGTGGAGGCTAGCCCTTGCTGACCCATAGCAGACTTTATCTAAGTAAGAAACAAGCTCTCGTGGTGCCAAGGCACTAAGATTTAGGGATTTATTTGTTACCAAAGTATAGCCTAGAACTAAGAAGCTTGAACTAGGAATGGCTGCTGTCCCCACACTCGTGTCTGGGGTGAGAGAAGAGAGAGGCCTACTCAGAAACAAAGGCCCTTCCTTCGTGCCTGGAGGCAGAGCTGAGCCCAGAAACAGGCCCCAGGGTTAGGCTTCATTAAACATTCTGGGGCAAGCAAACAAGAAGTGGCAGGACTGGAAACAATTCACCTCATGAGCCATTACTTCTCAACTTCCGTATGGAGTCTGCCACAGGGGGATTTCTTCTGTCTCCTGGTCTCCCTCCGTGTGGCAGTCCCACAGCGCCATCTCTCAGGCCTACTATGGATCCCACACTTGTGGAGGCACGTTCCCGACTAACCTGCTTCAGGGGATGCACATTAGCCACGATCTCCCTGACTGCAGACACCCTGCCCTGCTCAGAGGCATGGGTCTCCCCTTCACGTGGGATCTCCTTTCAGAACTTCCTTGCAGAACCGCACAGCCATCCAGCCTTCAGTCATTTCTGCCACAGGAACAGGTGCAGGAAGGGTGGCCTCTTCTCACCAATCTTTGAAGTTAATGTTGAAACACAAGCACACCTCAGTTGCAACTAAAATCATAATCTTTGAGAACCAGAAGCCCCTTAGACATCAAATATTTCAATAGCTCTTAACCTTTTTTGGGTCTTGTGACCCTGTGAGGATCCAGTGAAATCAGAAAAACACAAGCACATATACTAGTAACAAAATATTGAGTGTGGATTTTTTCCAGTGGATTCAGGATTGTCAGCAAAGCCCCACACTGGGGGAACAGAGTTACCATGGATCCTACATGCGAAAGTGAGCCCAAAACAATTAGAGTCAGACAACCCCACTCTACCCCAGGGCCTGGGGGAAATGGCAGAACCAAACCTGCTACCTCCAGCCACAGGACACCCTGGCCTTTACCAGTCTATCTAATATGGGCAAGGAGGACTGTCCTAAGGAGACTAGAGGTCGGTGGAGAAGAGGATCACACTTCCTTGTCAAAGACAGGAACCTGGGGCTTCAAGAGATGGAGTCATGGAAATTGAAGAGCCTGCAGGAGGGGAGAGCTGGTACTGGATACCCATCAGCGGCTTCACAGGGTGTAGTACTCACAGGCCCCCCCAGTGTTGACGCTGGATGGAGTAGAGGTTGGTGATGAAGTTTTGGGAAACCCTGACATGCGTTCTCTACAGTTTGGAGTGTATGTCTAGTTGGAGGCTTCAGCCTACTTTTCTGCTAGAAATTTATGAAGGTGGCAGGCTGTCTGTAGCAGCCCACACCAGCAGAGTAAGTAAGGATCGTGGTGTAGACAGCCCACCACCACCTCTACCACATGTGACCTGTGGCTGGTGCAGGAGAGGACTCCTCCTCCTCATGACTCCAAGAGGATCACTGAGGTTAGAGGAGCACACAGAAGCTATGGGCAGGCCCAGTAACCAGTGGCACAAGTGAGACCATGATCCATGGCCCACTCAGAAACGAGTGTTAGAAACATGGACTAAGGATGACATAAAGGAAATACTGCTTTTCCCTTTGTGGAGGAGTCCTCAGCTACGGGGAAGCTGAACACTGCCCCCAAATCCCATGTACACATTGATGTGGGGACCACCATAGGGGCCTCTAGCCAGAGT
Organism: Equus przewalskii; assembly: GCF_037783145.1. Lineage (NCBI taxonomy): Eukaryota > Metazoa > Chordata > Mammalia > Perissodactyla > Equidae > Equus > Equus przewalskii. The sequence continues at coordinate 75,826,057 of NC_091845.1, read as the reverse complement.
CAGTACTGCACCAAACCTCAGTGAGGCCAGCAGCACCCTGACCAGTCATCAGGGGTGAGGGGAGACTGCTGCTCCCTCTTTTTCTCCTCCTTGCCCTCAGCTCTGGACCCTGGGTAGCTTATATATAACGGAAACGTATTTCTCATGGTTCTGGAGGCCAGCAGTCTGGGATCACGGTGACAGCATGGTCCGTGAGGGCTCTGTTCTGGGCTGCAGACTTCTCATTGTATCCTCATGGACACACTGGATGGAAGAGGTGAGGGATCTCTGAGGGGCCTATTTTATAAGGGACTAATTCCATTCATGAGGGCTCCACCCTCATGGATTCAGCACCTCCCAAAGGCCCCACCTCCTAATATCACCACCTTTGGGGGTTAGGATTTCAGCATATGACTTTTGGGGGGGACACAAACATTCAGACCACAGTACATGATAAAGTCTTCCCTGGGAGAGGGGAACTAAAAGGAGTTCCAGATGGAAACTTTAAACTGGACTCAACTTCTAATAACTGAAAGTGACAGAAAAATGATGGAATCTGCCCAGGATGTTGCTAAGAATAGAAAAGAAAGAGTCAAAATACCCAGTGGAAGGCAATGATTAGAGAAAGGTGAAATCATGGCATGTTTCTACCCTAAGTTAAGACTATTCAATAAACCATACTTGCATCCAAAATTTGGTATCTGATTTCAATGTGTGTAGAGCAACCAAAGATTTTTTTAAATCACCCCACTAATTTTATAGAGTAAAACCAGACAGGGAAGTGGTTTGTTTGAAGACACATAGCTCGTAGCAGGACCTAGAGCAACGGCACCCTCTGACTCCTGACAGTGCTAAAGGAAGCACCTGTGTGTGACCTTGCCCTTAATCGTCCAGCTCTACTACAAGGGCAGTGCTCTGAATCCAAACCACTGAACAGCCACTCGCACCCAGGACAGCCCACGGCAGTGTGGAAGAGAGCTTAGACTGAAGAGAAGAATGCCTCGTAGAGGATGGTTTCCATCCATTTGAGAATTTGAGACCAAGGATACAGGGTAGGCAGGCAAGCTGTACAATGCTCTACTTTGCTTGAAGTCCTATGCATTTCAGAACACGCACATCCATATTCACCCATAAATTGAATAAAGGCCAAAACAAACCGAAAATATAAAGATTGTTGGATGGCGTACCACTTTGACCAATCTACCCCATTTGTCCCCTCCAGAACTGCTGACTGTTGAGTTTCAAGAGTTGACTGGCACATGGTTTAATTCAAGAGAGAAAAGGAAGAAAATGTGGATACAAAACAGAAATCTCACAGTCCTCTCTAAGGAAAGATGTGTGTTTCCAAGTTTACCTTAAATACCATTGAACTGTTTCATTTTTCAAAAACGACAAGCCAGCCTTCCTTTCCTGATAGAAATTGTGCAAACACGGCACATCTTCAGCATGCCTTGCTAACCACAGATTCCATTATGTGTTTAATAATTGACTGTTCAATAGAGCATTGATGCATTTTTGTCTGGAACTAATTCACCTTTGTCTGTGCCTCAGCACGAATGTTCCGTGAATCGCAGATGGGATCGTGGAAGAGATTCAGGTGCTGCTGCCCAACACAGAGCCGCATCCTGGGGATTATTCATGTCAGGCCCTGTACTCAGAAATGTTATCGCATGCTAAAGCCACCTGAAAATGTGATTTATAAAAGCAGAGGAGAGTGGGGCTACATCCTTTCCCTTCTAATGAGAACTAACAAATCACAGTCTGCAGGCTGCTGGAACCAGTGAAGAAATTGTCGGCTGCAAAATTAACAAAAATGAACGCCCTTACAGCCCATTAAGGCCAGGGAGCTACCCAGTTGGAAATCGGGCTGAGATGTGTTGGCTGGGGGAGCAGGTATTAGCAAATGCATATGTCTTGACTTCTCTGTAGTGGAAGGAAAATCCCTGCTCCCTCCTAAAGAATTGCCACCCTGCCTTCATTGGTTTGGATTTATGAATTTGAGCAGCACCATAAACAGCACAAATGGTGCATACTCTTGCAATGAGCTGAGCACCCTGTCCTGCAGGGTGCTCTCCTGGGAAGGACCAGCTCTCTGCCTGGGCACAGACACTGAGCGGGGTGGACGTGACATGAATGCCACTGATGTAAAAAGGGGAGGGGAAGAACTTATTCCAAACTGTGCTTACCCACTGCAATTATCTTGGCTTTTTTTGTACCAGAAGCAGAGCACTGGCCCTCCAGCAGGAGAAGGCCCAGTTGCCTCTGCCCAGCCATGAAAGAGTATTCTAGAATGAGGGAAATGGGGATACAGGGGAATTATCACTTTGAGTGCTTTGTAGAAGCTGGGCATATGATTTGCTAGCTAGCATACTGTTTCATAAAATTATCCATTTATTTAAAAATTCCAGTCACAGCATTGGATGTCAAGACTGCCTTCTTGTCGCTTGATTTTGTCCATGGTGTTTCCATTGCTTGGGGGTATGAGATCTATTTTTTTATTTTAGTGATCGTCCTAAAGTAATGGATGACTAAATTCATTTATTCCGTTAAGGGGCTCTTCCGTTCGATGCAGAGGATCTGCCATCCTCATTGCTCTGACTTTTTCCACTTCGTTGACTTGAATGCAGGCGTGCAAATGAGCATGGGCCCAGGGGCCGGGCGCTGAGGCTGCCTGTGTTTCTTGGGACAGCCAAAGCTGGTGACTTAAGCCACAGTTATCATCAAATCTGAGCCTGCGAAAGATTGAAAAAGTTTGGCCTGCTGATCAATTTTTTTTTCAGTAATCAGCCAAGTTGTTAAAATACCCTCAAATCCATTGCCCAGGCCTCAAAACCTCTTGAACGACCAGGATCCCCAGCTACTGTTTTCCCTTTATCATCCTTTTTCAGAAGAGTCAAGCTGGAAAATGAGCACTCCATATTTTCAGCTATAATAATACCTTAAACTTACATAGCACTTACTAAAGTGCAGGCTCTGTTGCAAATGTTAATACCTATTAATTTATTAATCACAGCAATCATATAATGCAATTATCACAAAATTACAGATATGGAAGCTGAGGCACAGAGAGATTAACAATTTGCTCAAGGCCACACAGCCAGTGGTGTAACCGAGCTCGGAACACAGGCTGTCTGGCGCCATAGCCTATGTACTAGATCACCACGTTAACCACCTCACACGGGACAGAAATGCAACCTGTGATTGTATAATCAATGACTAAAGGCTTTTGATCTTTTTGCCATGAGTTCTTTCAGTCTCTAGTATGTGCGCAGCACTGCGATAATCCTTAAGGAAACAATGAAATATAAACATAAAGCACAGTCCTTCTCTCCCACAATCCAAACAGAATGGAAAGGGGAGTATCGTGCAGGGGTGCAGAGAGTGGGCTGGGAGGAGGAGCGGGGACCGCCATCCGTGCCTCTTGGCAGCTGTGTGAACTCGGCAGTTTAACTTACCTCTCAGAGCCTGTTTGCCCACACGCAAAATGGAGCTGGTAAGACTGCCTCCTGGCATGCCACCATCTTGTGAGAGGGTGGTGCTCACACAGGTGAACTGTCACTATAGGGAACTGTCACTTTGGGGAAGTGGTGGGAGTGGGATGATGGAGGACCAAGGTTTGGGGCGGGGACCGTGTTCCGATGTAGCTTTAGTCTGGAGTTTCTACTTCTAGATTACACAAAGTCCTGATGCAAGTGTGGTCTGGAAACCCTGCTGTAAAAAGTGGGAAGGAGGCCAGGAGAGTTCAGGGCAGGCTTCCTGAGAGGAAGCTGGAAGGTTGGAAGAACGAGAGTAAAGATGGATTTTAGAACATCAGAGCCATAGCTGTAAGATGTGACCTCTGATGGCTCCGGGAACCTCCCATCCCACCACCTATCTGTCCCAGGCCTCAGTGGTGTGACAAGATGGCACCCTACCACCCAGAGCATGGAAAGGGGCCCTTCTGAGAAGATGGAGCAAACACCCACGCACTTGGCCAAGCCTGCCTTCTTCTCTGGGTGCAGAAGGGAGCAGGACATTGGAGGGCAATGGGAAGACCTCCTTCCCAGGATAACCCCCCTGGACCCCATGACTTGGGGCCTCTTATAGCACTGAGTGGGGCAGGCATCCCTGGGGAGAAACAGAAAACGAGGAGAAGCAGATAGTTCATGCATTCATCCAACCAACACCTACCGAGCTCTGTGCCAGGTCCTGCCAGGTGCTGTAGTGTGCCGTGCATGTCCTTTCAAAGATCTTTTATTCTAGTGAGAGGATATAAATAAAGCCCATGTAGATTCATCCAGCCTGTGAACATCCATTGCCTCTAAGGCAAGAGCCTCAACCATGTGGCACACACACCAGATTGGCTGATGACTGGTACTGCCTCCAGGCTGCAGCGACAGAGGGCTCCTCTGCAACCTCACATCCCAACAGAGAGGCCAGAACCTGGAGCCCTTGGGGGACATGAGTTCTAAGGTTCCAGCTAGTGTGTTTCAAAGGCTCAGCAATTGACAAGTCTCCCAGGGAGGATAGGGTGTCTGGCCAGACACTGGCCCACTTGGTTTCCTGTGCCACATTCTCTCCAATTCCCACATGTGGGGAAAAGAATGAGGTACTATTTGTTGAGTGTCCAAATGGACCAGGCACTGGCTTGGAGATTTACCCCTATGAGGTAGGTGTTGGAATTCCCATTTATATAGATGAGGAACTGGCCCACAGCTATACAGCTGCTAAATGGCAGAATTAGGATTTGAGGCCATCAGACACACAACGGATCCGTCTGACTCATTCTTTTCACCACAGCCTGGCTTATAGGATGCCAGTCGGGCCCCAGATTGCCTCTCTGACCTCAACATTTCCGTCCTTGCTCTCCCTGTCCTGCCACTCCTTTCTCCACTCATGCTGAATTATTTGTATCTCCCAGGTGTCACTTGACCATTGTCTAGGCTCTTCTTGGTCCCACCTGTGTCTGTCCAACACTCATCAAAGCTCAGCTCAGATGCCATTTCTTCTGGAAGACTTTTCTGGACATCCTCCCCACCCCCACCCCCACCCCCAAGGCTGAGCTTCACTCTGGGCCCCCACGGCACTGGTGCACTTACCTCTATCACGGCTGAGCAATGAGTGTCATTGTCCATTACTTCTCTGTACTCTTTGAGGCCAGAGCTGGGTCAGATTCATTTTCTGGCTGGGAGCCTAGACTACAATCTGGCTCAACTGGGACTCAAGAATTATTTATGGGAGGGACGGAAGGAAGAATAGAAGAAAGGAAGGAAGGAAGGAAAGAAGAAAGGAAGAGAGGAATCCTGGCCCCCACAGGTCTGTCATACCTCCCTTCCAGCCCTACCTGGTCTGACCTCCCACCACCACCTGACTTTCAGATCTGACAAAGACACTGATTTCTCTACCCCCAGATCAGGGTGCAGATTCCCAGCCTGGGGCAGTAAATTGACACTGCCGTCAATTTTTAGTCTTCCCGAAGGGCACGGTGTGTTGACTGATAATCCGCACTGAATTTTTAATCACAGATCAGCTGCTCCCCCTCCCGCTGCCCCTGAGGTCTCAGTGCTGCCCGTGCTGAGGGACCAGGGACTCTGTTTGACTAGGATCCGCAGTGAAACTAATCAGAAGGGAGATCCTTGTTTAAGCCTCTGCACTGGCTGCTGAGCCTCATGCAAACATTTTCATACAGTAACTATCCCCTCAGTTCTGGGGTCAGTTCAGAGCTGAGAGCATTAAGAGGCATAGGGATGGTTCTCTCATACGGGCTTATAAGGGCCATCATTACAAGGAGGAACATGGAAGTTGGTGAAACAAAGCTTGTCATAAGCGCCAGTGCGGATCTAGACTTCCCAAGTTATAAAGCCTTTCACGGCTGTGGCCTCAATGAATCTTCACAACAACATAGGAAGAGATATCAGGAAAGCTGTTGTTTCACTGGAGGCTTACAAGATGCCGGGCGCTGCACACACTTGTTTTACAAACTCTCTCATTTATGTCCACAGCCTCTATGAGATAGGTTCAGTTAGGGTTCTTATTTTATAGATGGAGCCCAGGGATGTTAAGTTCCTTGCCTAAAATCAGACAGCTGGGAGATGGGGAGCCCTGGAGCTTGAATTTAGGTCTGACAACAAAGGCCACGCACTGGACCACTTTAACGAGCAACATGCCCATTCTGCAGCTGAGAAATGAGTGCGCAGTGGAACCAGGCCAGGATCTGAGCAAAGGAGCAGCGAAATGAGCGTAGGCTCTGGAGTCACATAGAATGGGAGATGAGTCTTGGCTCTGCCGCTTACGAGATGTGTGGCCTTGGGCACGCTGCTGAGGCTCTGTCTCCTCCAGTGTAAAACAGGGAGATAGCACCTGTCTGGCACAATTGCTTGCTGCAAAACTCCTCAAGTGCTGCTTTGAGAAAATCAAAAGATTCTCACTTTGGCCATCTCCTAGACTCCTGGAGTCATAAGTCTTCCGAAGCCAATGAGTCTTTGTCGGCTCAGGCTCTCTCTCTGTGTTAAATGCTCATTCATTCAACAGCCACAGGGTAAAAGGAAAATTACTATGGTTGAGCCCTGACCGTGATTGAGGTGCTACGCTAGGCATTTCCACATGCTCACAAGAGGCCTGCAAGGCAGGGCTTTTTAGGCATTTTACAGATGAGGAAACTGAGGCACAGAGAGGCAAGGTGATGGTCTCAAGGTCTGCTGCGGGGCAGAGCCCAGGTGGTCTGGCCCTACCACCCTTGCTGCCTCATCCTGCCTGTGATTTGCCACAGCTGTCAGTCACCTCCCAGGAACCGGCCTCCCCCGATCGGTGCACCTGACCCTTCATGAAGAAACAAGACCGAGTCTCACCCGGAGAGGGTCAGCTGCGTTTTAGACAGCACAGCTCTACTAGGTAAGAAGTTAATTATTTGGCCTTTTATTTTTTACTTTTCAAAATAAAATACATTCATCATGTGGGTAAGAGCTTTTTCCTCCTGTTTACAAATGATATTATTTAGCCTTCTTTGTATCAAAGGGAATTTACTTAGGAGAAAAAAAAAAGAGAGGAAAAAGAGAGAAAAAGAAAGGAAAAATTACATTGAATAGAAGACCTGGGGGACATAATTACAGAAATACTAGAGGTTCTGCATTAGCTGGAAAATTGCAGCCATTTCATTGTGGGAGTAAAGCTATTTTCTTTTATTTTGAAGTGGATCCTTCACCTTCCAAAAGGCTAATTATGGTGCTGCCTACATGTTGTGCTCATAGGCTCCAATTTCGTCTTTTCATTAACCACAATGGCAAATAACAACATTGTGTCTGCACCCTGGAAGCATCTTCAGGATGGCTCCCGTCACAGGTGGGAGGGATACAGCAATCACTCATCTCATGACTCAGGCCATGTTTTCCATAATTGAGCCCACCAAGGACCTTGTCAGGGGCCCCTCCTCTAGCTCAGCCAGGAGGAATTCATCAAACAAAGCTGTGGGCAGCAGGCGCTGGGAGGAGGGCCAGGGAGGGTGAGCCCAGGGAGGGCCACACAATGGCTGTTAAAAAGTCAATGCCCTAAAATGTTTGTGGAGAGTTTTTAATGATGTGGGAGCACGCTCGGAGAAAACGGCAGGATACGCAACATGTGGACAGTATGATTTCAGCTATGTTAGACATACATCTCAATATCAAGCTGTCATGATATTTAACTATATTTGATATTTAATACATATCAATTAAGTGATTTTTTAAAATATCCAAATATAACTGAAACCTCAATCTCACAGAAATACAGGCATCCAAAGCCTCCTTGGAGTTTTCAAGGGTCCCCTGAGAAAGGGGATTTCATTCTTCTAGGGGTCATCCCTCACCTCTTATTGAAAACCCCCTCTTTGCTCAGGTATCAATCCCTTGAGAGATGTCAGCACAGCTCCACTGGGCCCTGCTCCTCTCCTCAAAGCCACCTAAGGGTTTATTCCTCTCCAGACAAGGACCCCTCTCCTGCATCCCCCAGGGCACCAGCAACTCCAGGCTGCATCGTGAAACAGAATTTTATCCTGAAGGTTTGAGGATAGTAAGGAGGTGCTGCAGCAAAGGGCAGGAAAATGCTGAGAGCTAGAAATTGGGCTTCAGTCTCTGAAGTTCACTGGATGTGAACCAAGCAAAATCAGCCTGGCTTCTTGTCACTGAAGAGGCCGGCTGATGCTAGTGTCACTGGGTTCATGCTCTGCCTCTGTGTGTGTGCATGTGCGCGTGTGCACACACCTGCTCCTTCTCTGGCTCCTATTTGGTGTCCCTCTCTGTGTCTTTCTCCGTCTCTGCTCTCCATTCCATCCATCTTCGTCTTTCTCTCTCTCTGGGTCCTCCTCACTTTCTCCCTGTATGTGTCTCTGTGTCAGATAACCTCCTAGGCCTCCCACTGTGTTCACGTCCTTTTTTTTTTTCCAGTTTCCAGAGCCCCCAAAACGGAACCTCCTTTCCTCTCCGCTTTCAACAAAGGACCTGAAAACTTCTGTTTGACTAGTATGCAGGGAATTCAGAAAACTTTTCTTTCAATGTTTTTCACCCAGACTAGCCAAGGAGAGCAAGGAAGGGGAGCTCATGCCCCCATTAAGGTGTCTTCCCAAATAGATGCCTTCCTTGTCCTTCCACCCAAATGCAGAAACAGCTGCAGCTTTACAAATAGCATGCTTTCATCTTTTGAAGAAAATATGCCAAAGTTTTAACACTGGCTGTCTTTGGGTGGCAAGAAATGCTTTAGTGTTATTTATTTCTTCCTACTTTTCTGAATTTTCCAAATTGTCCGAGGCAAGCATGAACTACTTTATCATGATAAAGTCTCCAATGTATTACGCACCTGCCAGCTATCTGATTTAATCTTCACAATAGCCTTAATAAGTAGATATTAATAAGCCCATTTGGGGGCTCAAAAAGGTTAGGCAATTTATTCAAGGTTGCGGTAGTGGAGGTGGAAATCAGACAGACCTTAGGTCCTCAGCCACTCAATCATGAGCTTATAGAGACCCATCTTTTACTCCACCAGCAGGCGCGGCACCTTTTGCACACCTGAAAGCTGGTTAGATCATCTGAGCTGCCTCGCCAGACCCCTCACTGTAAATGCAGGGGGTTCTATACACCATGATTCACAGTGTTAGCCTCCCCCAGGGCGAGGGGAGGATTCTGCTTTGCCACCCCACTGACTTCAGGCCTGTGACCTGTCAGAGGACCGTCCATCCTGAGCCTGTTGAACTCGGAAGTGGCATATGACGTACTTGGGTTAATAAAACACGGATGGAAAAACATGTCACTTCTGTACAAAAGCAGTAAGAGCCAGCTTCTTGGTCTCCATGGCTCTTTCCCCTCTGCCACAAGGCCACGTCCCCGAGGTCAATGTGTCAACATGGAGTAGAGCAGAGCGTAGTTGACCCACAACGGACAGGAGGCCTGAGCAAGAACTAGATCTTCGTTTTTGTAAGCCACTGAGATGGGGAGGTTGTTTGTTACCACAGCGTAACTTAGCCTGAGCTGACTGACTCAATATATGCAAAACTGCAAATGCATAGGCAGTTACTAATACATTCCCTACTTGCTCCTCTTGGAAGGGACCCATAGCAGGAGTCTCGACTACAGCATTAGTGTGAAGTTCCGTTTGTCCTTTCTGAAAATGATCTCCTCTAGAGTGTATTTCTGCAGCCCAGTCTCCTGATGGGGCAGGCTGTCAGAATCAGTCCCAATTATAGGCTCTGGGACTACCCAAGGAGAGTCAAGCCAATTAGCACACAGCTGTGAGTCAGTAGAGAACCGAGTGGAAGGGAGCGTTCAGCTTGCTCCTCCCCTTGGGGGGCAGTGAGCTCTGACCAACTGTGGCCACCAATGGAGGCTCGAGGCTCAGGTGCCATCTGGGCAAAGCGGGAAGCAATAAAGGCTGATGGAAGGGAGGTCAGGGTAACGCAGTCAATTACCCGCTGTGGTCTGAGATCCAGAGAGCCGCACAGCCTTCACAGACAATCTGCACCTTTAGCAAAGCTGCCTTGGAGGGAAGAACAGGGTTTAACCAAAAAGCTGAAGGCTCAGAGTAGAAAGAATAGCTGTCATCACTGGGATATAGGCAGGAGAGGAAGCAGGCATTTCTGCCACTGGATGAAGCAGTCAAGTGATTTGGCAAAGAACCCCTGGGGGTGGACACTAATTGTCTCTTCCCTAAGTGACTCAACTGCTAGTTCTGTTGCTAAAGTATCTTTATTCAATTTGTTCATTTCTCCCGCCATTGCGTCATTCTTGTGTTCTTTCCTCCGGGCCATCGTTCTTTCCTTCACTCAGCCCGCACTTCGTTCATTCCTTCACTCTTTCAGCCACTGAGCCGTCTGAGCACAGCACTGTTCCAGACACTCGTGGCCTGAGCAGCACACAGAGGAGGTGTGGGCAAGGGGACAGGGCAAGGCCCAGCTAGGGAGGGAAGGACACAGAGCCAAGATTCACCGCTGAGCTTTTCCTGCTGGGGAACGAGACCTCAATGGTGAGGTCTTCAGTTCGAGCTATTCATTTAGGGTCTGGGATATAGACAAACCTCTCCCTCACTGCACATACAGCCCAAACCCCTAACCCCTCATTTTGCCAGAAACGCAGATCGTCTTGCTTTCCTCGGGGGAGGAGCACCGTGTCCCGACAGGGTCTGGCTGCTAGCTTCTTCAGCATCTGCCCCAGGTTTTAAACCAAGGTCAAGCTATTCTCATGGCAGACCCCAACTAATGACTACCCCAAGCGGGGGTCCAGGGACCTGACCATTTCTGCTCATCCCAGGACTCGTCTAGTGGGCAACCTGAGCTCCGCAGCTCCAAGCTGGAGAGACTGTCAGGTCTGCATCACGGTCTGACAGCTGCCCGGTCCCACCCTGCCTCTGCCCCTTCTCTCCCCCATAAACCTCGTGCACCTTTAACTCCATCTCAGGGTCTGCTTCGTGGAGAACCAAATGGGCACAGATGGGCAGGAGGAAGAGTGGGAGGGAGGAGACAACGAGAGGCTGCTCTCCCACCAGGAGCTCTGCGGTCTGACACTGAGCAGTGTTTCTTCCAGCTCCTTCTCAGAGGACGGATCAAAGTTCAGGACTGACTCTGTAAGGTGTCACATCACCTCTTTCTAAAGCTCTTGCCTGATGCAGGACAGCACCATTTCGGGGACACTAGGTGAGGGGGGTAGGCCAGGACGTAGCCCTGTGGCCCAAGGGACCAGCTGGGCAGGCTGGACCTGTGAGTGTTAGAGTTGACAGTGAAAGGGCCATTGAGCGCTCCAGACCCTGAGGGACCGCTGGAGGTCAGGGCCTTGCTGAGGCGGTAAAGTGGAAAGAGCAACATGGTTCAACTGCAAGGACACAAATCAGGGACAGCTACATGGAGGAGGAGGTGATAGTCGATCGGATCCCTGAAGAGTGAGCTCCTTAAGGATGCAGGTACAGATCAGGGCCCATGGCCTGTTCTGTACATGTGTGTTTAAAGGTCTGAGCACAGCCCAAGGTAACTCTCAGGCCTCTTTGGGCACCAGCAACAGAAACGGACTCCGGCTAATGTCAAAGAAAAGACTTGCAGAAAAGCCACAGGGAAATGAAGAATCAGGCAGCAGGCAGACAGAAACCTGGCAGCTCTGGGGCCCCGTGTGGCGGGAGCTCTTACAATGGAAGAATGCCATGGTTTTTAGTGTCTTACTTTTTCTGCTCATGATTCAGTCTCTAGGGAGAGGCAGTGTCCTCCATTAGCTCGAGTGTGGTCTGATGCCTTGACTAACAGGCCCAGCAAGACAGTATGCACACTGCAAGAGGGAGGAGGAGAGCCAGGGGAACGCAAGGCCACAGAGCCAAGGGGGAGACGCGTCTACGACAGCAGTGGCCAATGCTAGCAAAGGCAGCACACAGGTCCAGGAAATGAGGACAGAGATTGACCCACAGGAGTTAGCAACAGCAGAGAGGTCTCAGCGCAGAGGCAGGGACAGAAGGCAGATGCTCTGGGTCGAGGACAAAGTGGAGAGAGAAGGTGTGGACCGACCACTGCTTTGAGAAATTTGGATAAGAAGAGAAGGCAAGAGGTTGATTTGTGAGAGAGGTCACTGCGTAAAGGGAGAATTATTTTTAGGATGGGACAGACTTGAACCGCTTTATAAGCTAAGAAGGAGCAGGGAAGAGGCAAAGGTGATTGCAGACAAGAATGGAGGGACAGTCAGCCCAGGGGTAGGCGGCTGGAGCGCGGGCCTGGACAGAAGGCCTGGCCTTTGAACTCTGTCTTCACCATTGTAGTCTGTTCCTTACTGCTCAGAATGTATTATACATCACAGGTTCTCGCTCTCTTGCTTGAGTATTATTTTAACCTCAACTCAGCTGTCAGTTCCTTGAAGGCAGTGATCACGTCTTTGTAAGTAGAACGTGAATGGTGCTGCACAGGGAATCAAGAGGCCAGAATTCTAGGACAAATTTGTATTATCAGACTGTGCTACACTGTGTGCTACTGATATCCAACTACACTAACCTGGCCAAATAGGTTTTTAATTTTTTTATAAAATAAGAAGTTTGCAGGTAGACAGTTCAGAGCTGCTACAGCAGCGCCATGGTGTATTTAGCATATCAGACTCCTAATTATTCATTCAGCCATCCGTAGCAAGTGACTTTGGAGTTTGTGCTTGTCACCTCACAGACTCAAAATGGCTGCTTGGCCTCCAGGCTCATATCCACATCCCAGGAAAGAAGAAGGAAAAAGGAGAGGAATGGGGAGCTCCTGTGTTTGGAAAGCAGATCTTTCTAGTCACCCCAAGCAAACTCCTGTTGTCTTCTCATGGCCATCTCTAGCTGCACAGGAGTCAACCACTCTAAACTAAATTAGGGTTTCACTGTCTCCTGGCTTCCCTGCGTCCCTGACTTCATCCTAACAGCATCTTTGGGGGTTTCCTTTGGGGATCTGCTTCTCTCCACTAAGAGCCTTAGCAGGAGAGTAACTTCAAGTGCTTTCCCCTCAACATCCAAAGTCGGAGGGGTTTGCCCACACCTTCCCCCAGATGGACATAACCTTGGCCAATAGACAGTCTCTCCCAGGACTTTGACTCATCGAGGAATGAAAGAAGGGCAGAAGAAGTGGCTGGAATTTAACCGCCTATCTCTGCAGTGGCGTCCTGACCAGACCGTTTCCACTAAGAGACGTTTTCTAGGGTTTTCATTTTCAGCTTCTCAGAACCACTGTCTTCCCATCCATTTCTAAGCCTGGATCTCCAAGCTTCCTGTAAGCTCTGAAGGCCCACTCCTACCAACAGACTCCCTCCTACTCAGATAGCAGAGACTCTTTCTGTTGTTTATAGCAAACAAAAGGCCTGACCGATGCTCCAGCCCCATCTCTGACCAGCTGTACGCGATCTTGAGAAAACCATCGAACCTCTGGTTAGAAAAGTGATAGGTTATTCCTGAAGTGCTTTCCATCGTGAACACTGTACTGTGACTTCCTTCCGAAGGCTGTCTTTGTCCCAAGTGGGCCCAGGCGGACATCAAAGCCTGGATTAGAGTTTTAGCAACAGGGGTAGAATATAAAAGCTCCCTGAGGAATGATTACTGACAGCTTTGGGGTGCTGCTACAGAAAATTTCTTAGACAATTAAGACTAGGTAGACGGTCACCAAACCCCACTCCACTGCTGGTGGCACCAGAGTGCGATGTTTTCATTAGCAAACAGGTGCTACTTAGTGTCATCCTGTCATAATTTCAAGGGTCCACTTATCCATTCTATGATTTCACTGCTCTTGATTCTAGGACTGCTTAACTGCACCACTGGAAAACCAGTTTTTAGGGCGTCTTTGTTTTCCACTTTAAGGTCTCTTTTGCAGTAGACATGCATCTGCCTTATAAAACTTTAGCATATGGGGCAGAGGCCTCTGTAAATTCATAGTCCGTACCTTCAAGGAAAAATTACATTGTTAGAACAGCAAAGTGGCCCCAGTTTGGCCTTATGTTCTAGCAAAAGCTCAGTGCTTAGCTGCATTTAATAATCCATGAAACATTTCTATTAACTTTAGTGTGTGAATGGTGCGGCTGCAGAATGGGTAAAAAAAAAAATGTGAGAAGCAGGAATAAAAAATATGCAGAAAATGAAAATAAGTGAGATCTTAAATATTTGATCAAGGCTTCTATTTCCAGGTAAGAATTTACCATCTTGGGCCCTCAAATGCCAACAGAAGACACAGAACACCATTCTGAATTATTAAAATGACTAGGGGAAACTTTTTTCTTCTTACTACTTTTAAATGAGTGTGTAGCCTTTCAAGCTAACCTTTGCTTAAATATTTAACACAGACATTGAGTCAAATATAAAAAAGCAAAAGTTCTCAATCTAATAGTCACCTGTACATATGAATCAGATTATACAATGCATCTCGACTTTTTTATTTTATTTTTTCTCACCCTTCTCCAACAATTCTTCCCAATTTGAGAGGAATCCAATTTAGATTAGCTGAAAGTCTGCATTCTAGAACACTTTTGAACTGAACATTTACCAATTTCGTGGAGGCCTCCTTCAAAGGCCGTATAAGAAAGACTTGGCTTTGGCATTATCTGCTCATTGCTTGTGAGAAAACACCCACTTTCTGAGCTACTTGGAGTGACTGGAAAGTTTGTCCTCTTTGGTCATTTTAAAAGTCCGCCAGTCTCCTTTTTTATATTTTATTTTTACTCAGCCAAAGCTTGCCCTTTCTCAGTGAGAACTCAGAAGTCAAGGTTATGGGCTCATCCAAATGCAGAGGCCGACCCAGCCTGTAGCCCCATCGCCATCTAGCCAAGAGTGAGTTTTCCAGAATGTCCTCAGGACACAACTCTAGGCCTGAGACATGACTCTCGGCCGTCTGCACATTGATTACTACCCAAAGTGCTCCTTCTGAAACTTCGTCAGAGCACTGTTAGGTGAAAGAAGGAAGCGGCAGGTATTATAGCTTGATCTCATTCAGTGAGCACATTTTTATGCCTAGAAATATCTGTAAAATGTAGCTGGTTTAACAACGCATCCTTGGGCTGCCCTTCCTTCTTCGTATTCCTTCTCCACGCTTCTGCTGGCGTTCCCTGTAGCTCCCAAATAAACTACTTGCACTTGAACCCTTGTGTTGGGATCTGCTTCTGAGGGACCCAAACTGAGACATCCTCTAAGCAAAATCCTCCGCCTTTCTGGAGCGGCATTACCTGGCCACACGCCTTGAGCCATAATGGCAGATGGGATTCAGGAGAAGTAAAACTTACCAATAAGACAGAGACCCAAGTATATTATCCCCATTAAACCCATGACCCAGTAGCCCTTTGTGCCCTCAAGCAAAAGACGTTACTCTCATCTAGATTTGTCTCTCCAGAATGGATTTCTCAACTACCACCCCTCCCAATGCAGATTAGGTGGTGTGGCTATCATGTGAAGTTCTTACCTCCCACGACTAGGAGCCACTATTTTGTGCCCAGAAAGCCAGGCTTCCACCTAGACCAAGCCCTAGTCTTCACTACCCCAGGGAAAGAAGCACCCTTGGATGGGGAAGCCATTGCTGGGTCCTGCTCTTGCTCTCTGTGTCCAGGGTCAGGGCCCTGGATCCTTATGACAGCCCTTGATTTTAATCCCACCTGTGGTACCAACATGCTACACACAGATTCTTAGAAGTCCCTAACCTTTCTCATGAGCCTCCCACCCTGCTGGGAGACAAACTGAGTTATCAATAAGAGAACATTCAAAGATAATTATCTTTGAAAATTTTTTTTCATCTCAGCGTGGGAATGGCCTTTGTAAGTATGATACAAAATCTCGAAGCAATAAAAAGAAAAGAGTAGTAAGTTTGACCAAGATCTAAAATTTCTGAGTTGTTAAAAAAGTAAACAAAGTTTAAAAAAACGAAAACAAAGAAAATAATGATTCTTGTCTACATGGATATTGAACCACTTAATCCTCCCCAAAACCCAATGTGGTAGAGGTTGTTACTTCCAATTTCAGAGAAGGAAACCGAGGCTTGAATTGGAAAAGTGACTTTGCCCCAGGTCACCTTGTGGAGCCACATTTCACACCCTAAGTCTGACTTAGTCCCAAGTCCCTGATCCTCAGGAGCTGGATGAGGGAAGGAGAAGGTGAATGAGCAGAAGGCAAGGGAGGCAGAGCAGAGGAAGGAGACGGCTGACCTCCCTGAGCGGAGAAGGGGTGTCAGGGAAGCTGTGAACACTGTTTCTTCAGTCTGAGTAGGGAGGAGTGGACCAAACCCTTCACCTGGCACTTATTGGGTGCCAGCTGTGTGCCCCCTGTGCTGATACAAGAGGGACAAGTACGGGCCCTCCTAAAAGTGGAGACAGTGGGCCCATCCAGCCAACCTCATGGGAGCATTGTAAGGATCTGGTGATCGGGCAGGCGCCCAGGCCAGCTTTACAAAACACTCTCCATACTAAGGTGAGAACTTGTTAGGGATGCTAGGAAAACCTGGGAATTAAGTGTGCAGCAATCACACAACAAAACCTTGACATCATCCTTGACGTCTCTTTTTTTGCACACTCCAAGTCGCTCCATTAGGAAATCCCGTTGGCAGAAACTGACAAATATTGACCTTCACCCCAACCCCCTGGGAGGGCTGGCAGTTATAGAGGGTTCTGTGTGGGCAGAGAAAGCCAGGCCACACTGGGGGAGCAAATTCAGGAAGTAAATTACCTAAGGAGATCTCAGGGCCCCAGGATTTTGTTGTGATCGCTTTTCTCATTCCAAATAAATGTCCACTTGCAAGCCTTAATCCTGTAGGGCTTTCTAAAACATCCTCTCCTCCCCCCACCTCCCAAAAATTGTACAAGCTGCAGGTCCCAGAAAACCTTGCTGCACTCCCCAGCTTGAGGTCTCAGAGCTCACCAGGGCAGGACTTGAGGACAGAAGTGTAAATTCGTCAGAAGGGAGGCAGGGGTGCAGTAAGAGAGTAAATCTTCATCTAACGTGGCAGAAAGTCAATAAATAGAGAAATCGCTATGTAAGCTTATTTTTTTCGCGACGAGTGGGTGACCACCAGAAGAACTAACGGAGGAACTGATCTAAAGGGCCGTGCGTGGGCAACAAGGGAGAGGGAACTGTTGCCTTCACCATGAGAACATCTAGATAATTCCAGCTTGTAAAAAGTGCTCAGGCATTACTTTGATATATCTTTTAATTCAGTCTTTGAAAAAGAAAGTAAAATTAAATTACAATAAAAATAAGACAGAATACAAAACAGAAAAATAACGCACTCACAACACAGAGGCGCGAGTGGTTGGGAGCAGGGGTGGGGCGAGTGGGCGGGATTGGAGCGAAGGGGCGGGGCTGGGGCCCCAGTCTCCTGAGATGCCGCCCCCCACTGAGGGGCGGGGCGCAGAGCTCAGTTTCCCCCTGACTCCGCCCACAGCGGGATGGGGGTGGCGCAGGGTCAAGTTCGCCTTAGACCCGCCCCCCAGCGCGGGGGCGGGGCAGGCTCGTCCTGGTTGTCCCACCGTGAAGGGCGCCGCGCGCAGAGACCTCGCTCTGTCCACGCCGGGTCCTTGGGGACAGGGCGGCGCGCGGGCGGAGAGCCTGGCCTCGGCGCGCCCGATCCCCGACCCCCTGCAGTTCCCCGAGGCTCGCTGAGTGCCTCTGCGGAGCCCCGCGACGCGCAGGTAAGCGCAGCCAGGGCCGGGCCTGCTCAGCCCGCCTTTGCCCTCGCGGCGCCCGCCGAGACCTGGGCGCCCGCTCCGGGCGAGAGGTGGCAGCGGGGTGCGGAGCCCGGGAGCCCATCCGGGGTCAGATGGACCCCAGGACGCCTCCTTTCCACCACCGCGCGCCGCCGGTTCTCACCGCAGCGTTGCCCACCTAACCCAGTACCTCGGTGGCTGACCAGAGCCCGGCGGACGTGAGTTCACATTGCACCTTCAGCACTCGTGCACGCCACCGGGACAAATAAGTATCCAACAGATATTTATGCGCCACCGAGTGCCCGCCACTGGGCCAAGTGCGGGGGCTAGAGTGGTGGCACATGAACGTGGTGCCCGCCCCCCGTGAAGCTCACTGTCTAGTGGGAGAGACCCACAGCGAACAGATAATCCGCACGCACGAGTGTATACGTTAAAACCGTGGTGAGCGTGTGGAGGTAGAAAGTGCAGGGGTTGCTGGGAGAGCACCTGAGCGGTGGTCCCATCCCCAAAGGATGCTCCAGCTCAGCTGCAGGATGACCAGGGAGTCCAGGGTGGAGAACAACAGAACTAACATGTTTGTTGGGAGAGAATGTGGCTTGTTTGAGGAAGGAAGGTCAGTGGGGCCAGCCTGCAGAGAGCTGGGGCAGAGCAAGTTCCTTAACTTCCTCCTGGGTAAAATGGGGCTGTTGCTACCCATGGAGGTGGAGACGTGAAGGTAAATGTCTCCGCAGGTGTTCCAGGCGTGCAGTGAGTGAAGCAGAGGTGAGGGTGTGTGTGAAGGGAGCAGGATGTTGGTGTGGACCGCACACAGGGTGCCTGCCCCAGAGCAGACTCACTTCCCCTCTCCTTGAGTCCTGTTTCCTTGTCTGAGGAGAATCTCCCAAACACCTTGTTCTCTAATAAGGTGACTGGTGTAGTCATTCGTTCTTGAAACATTTACCTGCTGCCCACTTCACCCTGGCTCAGAGGATTCAGAGGAAATCAGAACAGGCCTCCTGGAGCTCATGTGGGGTGGGCCAGGTGAAGTAGAGTGACGGTTCCAGCCTGGGGGGTCTCTGTGCTCTGGGAGCCCAGAGGAGGGGGTCTGACCCTCTGGCCCTGCTGGGGAGAACCACTCTGCTTCCGGCCAGGTGCTCATCTCCCAGAAAGCTCACCTGTGACTGCCAGCTCCTTGAGCCCCCAGAACAGGAGGCCCACACTCCTCGACTGAGCATCAGTTACTTCCTCACTTACATTGGTGACATCACCCCCAAAACTGGCCAGAAAACTCCCCAGAGGCAGCAACCCTGCTGGTCCCTCGCTGAGGACCCCTCTGATCTTGAAACCCCAGGGATTTAGGGGAAGGCTTTGGGCTTCCAGAAGCATCTGTCAACTGCTTGGTATATTTTATTGGCTTGAATGATCCCAATTCCTTCTTTGGCTTGGTTTACACTGTTGGTGTAGGCTCCGGATTTGCTCCATGAAAACAGGCTTGGGGGCCCAGAGAGTCGGGGAACACAGCTGAGAGAGGAGTCTGGCACCGTTTGTGGGTAGCGATCAAGAAACAGAGGACAGATGTTAACAGAAGGGAGCTGGAGGGAGAGTGGAGCGAGGGCAGTCTTTGTGCAGCCGCTCTGTTTCCCTCGCAGCCCGTGGCAGTGCCAGGCACAGAGTGAAGGGGAGTGCCTGGTGAGGCAGTCACAGACCTGGGTTCAGATTCTTATTTGTTACTTCCCAGCTCTGTGACTGGCCCTGGGCAGGTCACTTATTGTCTGACTGTGCAAGCTTAACACAGTGCTTGGCATAGAGTTGGCCCTGAAGAAATATTAGCTCCCTCCCTATTCCCCTAAATGAACTAAAATAGGAATAATACGAGCCCCTGCCTCCCAGGGCTGTCATGGGGATTCAATGAGTTAATGTACCTGAAATGCAGAGAGCAGTGCCTGACACGTATGAAGTTACTACTGCTGCTGCTGCTATTGTCCTTATTCCTTATTCTGGGCAAAAACTGGTGAAACGAGGAAGGCAGAGGCTGGGAGGCAGGGCTGAGGGATGGCTCTGCGGGCCTGTGCAGGGTGATTAGCGGGGGAGTTGGGTTATCTGCTGCAGTGGTTTTACTGGAAAGCATCAGCCCGGGCAGGAGAAGGGGGTGTTCTGTGTGATAAAGGGCATCCTGCACAGCCAGCCTGTCCGCAGCCTGAAGACTCAGGCCAAAGAAAACACAGCAAAAGCATGGGGGAAACTAGGGTTGACGAAGACCTAAAATTGCCTTGTTTGGTTGTCTCTAACCCACACCTGGGTGTGGATCCCCTGTAAGGGGCCGCCCCTGCCCCGGTCTCTCCGCCACCCTCATGTGGGTATGAGACTGGTCTAGGAGCTGTGGAATCCAATTAGGAATCCTACCCAGCAGAGGACTGGGCCCAGAATGAATGAATGGATGAGCATAAACCCGCAAGGCAAACTTCCCTGTGTTTGTGTCGGTTCAGAGAAAGGAGCATGAAGAGAGGGAAAGATAACTAATGTCTTTAAACACTTTCCAAGGGCCAAGCATTTCTCGGTGTGTTGCAGCTTGGTGGTGAACCCTGCAGCTTTGGAGTCAGATGAAATTGCCTCTGTGACCTCACGTGCATCACAGAAGCTCTCTAAAGCTCAGCTTTTGCAACTGTAAAATGGGAGTCATTGTACCTACAGGTGCAATACCCACAGGGCTGTTTGAGCATTAGGAATGCTCACATATAAGTAAATGAAGTGCCGTCCTCACTGCGCAGCACATGGTGTGTTAAGTGCTCAGTCAATAATAGCTGCTGTTACTATTATTATCTTTGTAACCCTCCCAGTGATCTCCACTGTGGTGAGGAAACAGAAGGCCCCAGACGCAGACGGCTGGTGTTGATTGTGAACTCAGTCCCATCTGGAAGCAAGGGCTCTCTGCAGACACTAAGCGGATAGCTTGTGTGAAACGAAGTCAACTTTATGTGCATCTCATTCATTACTTAAAGCGCTTGACTATGTGAAATCTTAAAAGAAAATAAATTGCACAATTATAATTTATGTGTCTTTCAAGTTCAGGTATTTATCATCTAGATAAATCTTCCACTTTGGGCTGTCGAAGCTCTTAAATAAAGAAGTTTGCCCTGACCAGTGTCTGTCTTGGCTCGTTTATCATGGTTCCCTGGTAAAGACAGACAGATCCCATTTTGCAGGGCAGGCCTCAGGATGCAGTTCTTGCCCCGCTGTTTTAGCCGTGCAGTTCTGCATGGTGGTGGTGAACAAACCACAGTGGGCTCCTGATTTCCTTATCGTTGTCTCTCTCACATACACATAGACCCAGAGAGCCAATCTAGGAACTAGGAATAGAAAGGCATTCTGTTGCTGGTGTGAATCTGGAGAGATCTAAGGTTCTCAGTGATGGGTTTTTGGGAAAAAGTGCCTTGGATGAGGTGGCAGCGTCTTCTGGAAGTCAGAGCGGTCGGCTCTTTCCACCCAGGAGTGCCATCGCTGGGCCCGGCATCCTGCCCAGTGAAGGTCTGATCTGCATCTCCGTGCTGCCCTGCTGTCCCTGCCTTTGGCCAGAGCAGCCCCTAAAGCTGGGATCCCTGGAGCAGCTGCAGGGCACAGCCTATTGCACGAAAGCCTTTCTGAATTGACCCTGCTTCCCCATAGTCCCTGTGGGCACCTCTGCCGGGCACGCCTTTCTCCAGCTGCCCTGGAATTGCCTCCTGTGCTGGGCTGTGAGCATTTCCACAGCTGTTGGATCAGGTGTTCCTGGTACCCAGCACCGTGCTGGCTGATCATCCTCCCTCCTGCCCTCCCTTCTGTGAATTCTTCAGGCAGTGTCCCAGGGATCAGCATCCTGAGCCAAAATGGCACAGTCTCAACCCTCATGCGGCCACAGACATCATGAGACCAGTTATTAATAAGGACAGAATTGAGCACATAAACACACACGCAGTGTCGTATTATAAACTGGATTAACTGCCATGAAGAAGAAGCCTAGCGCATCACAAGAATGTGTAAAGGTGGGACAGATAGAGAAATATAGCCAGTATCAATATAGATAGAGTGGGCCCATAAATGTGGGTTGGAGGCTAATGCTCATTTATTTATATACCTTTGAAGACCGTTGGATGGTATTTTTCTATAAATTCTGGTAGACAATGTTTTATACTGGCAAGATAATCTTATAAGAATGTGTACTTTTAAAAGTAATTGTGATTTGGCTTCAAAATGGGAGGATAATGCAAATGCTCCAGTTTATTTAACCCAGTGGAGCTGACAGCCCCTCCTTGGATGTTGTCTCATTGGGTGCGCTGGTTCTCAGCATCATCCATCTCACCCTGGGTGTCGGCAGCTCACCTGAGGGTAGGTCTGGCCTGGTGGGCATTGGGGCCCTCTCCCTTCTAAGTGACCCTGTCTGAGAGCCTAGTTGTTTTCTCCTCCTTTGGTACCCCGGGCCACCAGGCTGAGGTTCCAGGGTAGATTTTTATCACATTGTAGCTGGTGACCTGCCATTCAAGAGGAAAGAAGGGCCGAGCTGACTGCTCTTGTCCGGAGGGCGGGACCACCTGTGTGCATGCAGCTGAGGCAGGGTGAGCTGGCGGCATCCTTCCCCTGCAGAGCCGTGCGCTCCCGCCTGAGGAACACCGCACCTGCCTTCGAGCCCATTTAGTTCCACTGAGAACAAGGAGAAAACAGCACTAAAAGGCCTGTTTTTAATAAGACATGATCTAAACAGCCCCAGGAAACATTCTCTCTCCATGACTGAATATTATTAGAGACTTATTTTATTTGTTTGGCCAGAGCTGAAGACAAAGTACATCTTCAATCCCACCAGTCTCAGATGTAGACATTATTACAAGAGATGAGCTGCCACCTTCCCCGAAGCAAAGAGGGAAACTACCGTCTCCTTGCAGAAATCAAGAAGGCCTCCGCGCCACTCTTCAGGGAGTGGGTTTGACTGCTGTATTCTCAGGGTGCGGCTCTAATAGGATTGTAACTGTGTGACTCTGAGCCAGGAGAAAAGAAGTGGCTCTGGAAATCTCTCTTCCCTAAGGCTGACACGGTGACAGTATTTATGCCTCTTGGAAGTGCATGTTAAGTGCTGGGTATTTATGAAAAGGTTCTGAGGTGTAAATGTGTCCATCAGTCAACCTGGAACTTTTTAGAGCTCCTAAGATGGTTTTAAATTAGAGCCACTCTTCCTTCCTGCCTTCTCTCTTCCATCAACACCCCCCACCCTTTGCTTGCTTCCTCTTATAAAAAATGAACTGTCAAGGCAAGACACAGCCTTGGTAGGAGTGTTGGAACTGACTTGCAGAAGCAGAGTTAACATGTTAAAGGCAGATGCGTGAGGGTTTAGTGCCTTGATTCTGTCCTTCCCACCTAATCACAGTGTTTGGAAGAGAGGGGAGGGTGGGACAGGCTGACCGACACGTTCAGCCTAATTGCTTCCTAACCACAGCCGTCACAGCTCTGCTGTCAGCCAGCTTGCTCGTTGAAAAGGCTTTGCAATTGGCTGGGAAGAGAGTGATGAAAACAAGTAATGCAAACTCGTCTGAATTGGGGCTCAGTAGGTGGCATATAGCCAGCTGCTCTAGCGGTTAAGATTGGGCACTCTCACCGCTGTGGCCCACATTCGTTCCCTGGTCAGGGAACCACATCTGTCCATCTGTCGGTTGTCATACTGTGGTGGCTGCATGTTGCTGTGTTGCAGAAAGCTATGCCATTCACCCACGGTAGACAGGTTTTAGCAGAGCTTCCAGACTCAACAGACTAGGAAGAAGGACCTGGCCACCCACTTCTGAAAAAATTGGCCATGAAGACCCTGTACATAGCAGCCAAGCATTGTTGGATAGAGCGTCAGAAGGTGAGAGGGTGGCGCAGAAAGACCGGGCAGGGTTCCCTGTGCTTTGTACAGGGTCACTAGGAGTCAGAAACGACTCCACGGGGCATAACAACGACGACAACAACAACAAAGTGTTATATGGGAGAGAAGGAATGTGAGTGTCAGTAAGAGAATCACACCAGGCCAGGTAAAGAACAGGCTTTAGAAGGCTAGACGTTTCTCTGTGGGCAGGTGATCATCAGGACAGAATGCCTGTTCCACGAATTCCTGGGTAGGAGTCTAACTTGGGTTATTATTGGCTTTCAAATGTTCATTTTAAAGATCAGAAATAAATGTTTTTTGCACGAACCCTATACTTAGTATCAGAGATTGCTTTGCTTTCTAATTCTCCCATCTGGCCTTCTTTGTAACTTCTTTGATGCCGTTGGTCAATCTTGTCTTAATGTTTTTTGTGGAAAAAGGATGCCAGTGTCTGTTACCCACTTTGCATTTTTTGAGCCACAAAGGACTGCAGATGATGGAAGTAGGAGGGCTGCCTGTCTCAGGTGTCACTGAAATGCTGCTCCTCTTTGGCTTCTTCTGGGATTCTGTCTTAAAATAATTTGAAAAGTGGAAAATGCCACTGTGTAAAGATGCATCATTATTTATAATGGCGAAAACTTAGATGTGACCTGAATAAACAGTATGGGAGGATAGTCAAAGTACAGAACAGCAGGTTGATGGAATATTAAGCAATATTTAAAAATATGCAGATTAGTGACGGGGGAAACCTTTACATGCTCAGTGAACAGAACGCCATCATGTTAAAGACGTGATCAGGAAAACAGTCTGCAAGGGAAGCCTCAAAGGGATGGAATTCTGTCTGAACAGTGGAAGTGTGGATAACCTTTCTTCATATTTCGAAGTTTCTATGTTGTTTTATTACTCCCATAACTTTTTTTTAAATCCTGAAATGAGCCAAGTTAAATAATGATCTTTAATGCTGTTTGCGGTTTTAAGGGCACTACGTCTGTGGTCTTATCCTTATTGAATCTCTCAATCAACAATTTCTAAAGCCAGGCTTGGCTCCCTGCCTCCATGTCTCTGGTCGAGGGACTTGCTCTGGGCCTAATGGCTGAATGGCCCAAAGATGTGCTCACTCTGGCCCTGCAGACTCAGATTTCCCGGGTTTTTAAGCTGAAGATGGCTACTGCCCCTCCCCGCCGTGTAGCCTCATATCCCTCTGCCAGCCTGTCTCGTCCTGGCTCCCCTCCGGGTCCCCAGTGGTGGGGTGGGGAGGGGGGATTTAGGTTTGCAACTTTTGATGGCGTCCTTGGTGAAGTTTCAGCAACCTCTGCCCCCAGCACACACACACACACACACACACACACACACACTCTCTCACACACCCTAGGTCAGCAGTTTCCTGAGGCAGCCCTGCATCACTCTGGCCTCTCCTGCTCAGGGCTTGGTACTCTAGTACCTCAAGGACTGGATTTTATATTCTTAACGTCGGCTCTCCTTGTGTTGGCCCTATGCCCTTGTATCTTCTGCTGCCTAGTGCTGGCAAGGGCCTAGTGTGTGGCCAGTGGTTTGTCCTAAAGCAGCAGTTCTTGAACTCATTCAGTTGGCCTTACATTGGGAAATGGTGACACGTGTCTACTTGAGACAAGCATTCGAGACTGTGTGGTTCCTTTGGGAGGAGATCCCAGGAAGCGCTAGCAAGAAGTAGAGACATGAGCCAGAGAAGCACACCATCAAGCAGGTCCCTAGTGTGGACCGCTGCAGTTAAACCTGCTGGGGATCCCCGGCAGCCAGTGTAGAAGACCCAGCCCAGAATTAGCCTCTCGTGGGGCTTGGGGGCTGGGTGCGTACACACCATTGCTGTCCGTCGTTGGTTGAGCATTGCTCCTCAGAGGGAATTCATTCTTGGGTGCTTCTGGCCGCTTCCAGTCACCAGGCGAAGGACCGAGGCAAAGGGATGCAGATGCGGACGCGCAGAAGTCAAGCCGGCTTCTCTGGAACAGTGAGGCCTGAGAGCTCAGGGCAGAGCCCTGACCGCGTCTGCTGTGGCATTCTTCCCCGAACACCGTGAACGTTATCAGTGCGTGAAACTGAAAATAACTGAGCCCTTAATTCTGTGCTGAATCAGAGACCCTTTTATACTAAATTGAGGACTGCATTAAGTAGTAGCCAACCCCAAAAGTTTAAGAAAAGTCATGGGAAGGACACTTTAAATCAGGAAAATATTACCATATTTTTTTCCCTGTGAACTGGGATAGACCACCAATATTTGATTTCCAGGGCAGAATGCTAGTGTCCTGCAGCCGGGCAGCATGAGACCCAGCACTTTAAAAGAGGGCCAGAGTGTGTAATCAGATTTATCTTTATAGTGGCAGTGTTCCCCCTCTGTTGTAGCTTTATTTTTCCTGTTATTTCTCAACGACATGAAGATGAGCTTAAAAGAAAAATTCACTGGGAGAAAACATTTACCCTCGTTTGTATCAACCCACGATTATATGCCACGTTTTAAGATTAATGCTGGATTCACCACACTGACATTGATAGCAGGGGATGGGAGAGAATTTCTGTAGTAATGGCTTAGGCACTGTGATAAATGTTTTGTAGTCATTGCCTTTATACAGAAACACTCCGTCTCCAATTAAAGATTTAGGGAGCTCTTCATCAAAGTATCTATTAACGATTGAGGCGAACAGTATGGTTGTGCTGACATTTCAACTTCATTCACTCTGTAGTTTTGTGGGTCCCAATCCATTTTGTATGCTTGTTTTCTTCTGTGCAGGGAGGAGGAGTAACAGTAGAAGTTTGGGGCCATGTGGCATTCTGGAAACAATAAAACACGGAGATGTTTTATTATTATTAAGTCTGTTGGAATATTTGTCACTCCAAATGAAGGCCTGACTCCAAGGGATGATTTGAAATTGCTCGTGTAACAAGCGCCGTAGGATTTAGTGGCTAAAGTTTATATGCTCTGAGTTATGGGCGTTTTAGGATTTGCATGGAAAGGATTTGAGGTCCCACTGTTTTTGAGAAATGAGGCCATTTCCCTTTAAGCGACGGTTCGGCGTGTGTTCTGAGATGGCGGATCCTTGGTATCCATGCCCTGTTCCCGTGTCCTGTGCACATGGCAGACGTCCCTCCCTGATTCCCGAGCCTGCATCCTCCTCTCCAGAGTGCTCCCTGCAGCCATGACCAGTCAGCAGGATTGGTCACTAGATGAGGCCTCTGGACTCCCCAGGTTGTTGCATACCTTTCCACTTGGCCTTGCCGGTGCTGTGAATGGTCCACCAAGGAATCTTTCAATCTTTCTCAAAAAAAAGATGAATTCTGGGGCTGGCCCCGTGGCCGAGTGGTTAAGTTCGCACGCTCCGCTGCAGGCGGCCCAGTGTTTCGTTGGTTCGAATCCTGGGCGCGGACATGGCACTGCTCATCAAACCACGCTGAGGCAGCGTCCCACATGCCACAACTAGAGGAACCCACAACGAGAAATATACAACTATGTACTGGGGGGCTTTGGGGAGAAAAAGGAAAAAATAAAATCTTTAAAAAAAAAAAAAAGATGAATTCAAGAGGCAGTTGGTTAGATCACCTCGTGCCTCTTTAGTCACCTAAAGTAGTTATTCGGTTTGGCAATGTTCATCTCCCTTTCTTTTTTCCTTCTATCAAGTGCATTTTGATTTTTTCTTTTCTTCCTTTTTTCCCCTAATGTTGCTCAGAAGATAAAGCAGGGAGCCCCAAATTACTTGCTATTTGGTCTCATAAAGTTTGGTTGAAGTAATTTGTATTAGTGGGAATGCATTGAGATGTTAAGGTTTTTTCCCTGCCACTTTGGGAAGACTGCTCTGCTGTGGTCACCAGTGACCCTCACCTCGCCAGATCTCCCGGGCTTTCCCTCTCCCCGTCTCCTGTGCAACATCTGAGGCCTCTGACCACGCCCACCTCTGACCCCTTCTTTCTTGGATTTTCCTCCCTCCGCCTGAGTGTTTCCTCTTTGATTCTCTACCTGCTGCCTTTCCCCTGCTGGCGTTCTCAGTGGGGCATCCCAGGGCACTTCCCTTAGCCCCCTCTTGTCTGCACACTGCCCGTGGCTGATTTCGTCCACACCCCTGGTTATTAACTACCACCTTTACGTAGACGCCTCCCGCATCATTGCCTCCATCACATCCCCTCTCTGGAGCCCAGACCTTTGTAGCCAGCAGCCTGCTGAGTGCTGCCTCTTGTGGTTCCCCTAGGCATCCAGAGTCTGATGTTCATTTGTTCTAGACTTTTCCTACTTTCACAGGGCAACCAAATGCTCGCCCCTCTCGGGTGGTTTCTGCTGCCTCCCTGGGTTATGGGCAAACTGTTTCAAGCATCTCAGAAAGCTTCCATGTTGGAAAATCAAGCCTAAGACAAAGGCACAAACAAGAACGTCTCAGAATGTAGGGCTTAAAAGAAAACAGTCAATTAGTTGTTCTCTGTCACAGTCCCAGGGGTTGATGGGCTCAATGAGGCAGATCCTGCTCTGGGGCTCTCATTCAGTGGCAGTCAGATAGCGACTGGGGCTCGAGCCACCTCTGAGGCCCCCTCACTCAGGGTCTGGAGGCTGGGGCCTGCACCAGGCTGGTGGCTGGAACACCTTGCGTGCGGCCTGGCTTCCTCACAGCCTGGCAGCTGGGGTCTAAGAGCAGGTCTCCCAGGAGGGCTGGGGGCAGCTGCACCGCCTCTCGTGACCCTCCCCCGACCCCGGAAGTCTCACAGCATAGCTTTTCCCATATTCCCTGGCCCGCCCAGCTCCAGGGGGACGGAACATACACCTCCCTCTCCGTGGAGGCATGTCAGGGTCACCTCATGGCTATGTTGGAAAATACATTAAGCTACAGCCCCAAACGTGTCTAACTGTGCCTTTGAGAACTACCTTAAATGCCACAGAAGCTTCACATTTTGTTTTAAATTTTTTTTTCTGAATAGGTAACATATTTGCATGATTGGAAAGTTAAGAAAAAATATAAATGTAGATGATGAAAATGTTCTTTCTCATCCCATATCCCATACCCCTACCTCCCCATAGACAATCACTGTTATGTTTCTTTATATTCTTTCAGAGTGTATAGGTATTTTTGTATTTCACCCTTTGTATACAAAACACAGTATTCTATCCTTGCTGTTCTGCACTTTGCTCTTTTTTTTTCGCTTGATGATGTATCTGGGAGAGATTTCCTTATCGGTACGTAGAGGGTTCTCGCCCTCCTGCCTCTCTTCCTCTCTCTCACTCTCCTGTCCGTCTATCTCTCTGATGCTCAGTATTCAATTGTGCGGCGCTGCCTCGTTCACATCATCGGTTCCCTGTGGATGGGCACTGGGCTGCTTGCGTTTGCTGTTCTCATAGACACTGCTGCAGGGAATCACAGACAGCTGCCCTCTTTCCTGTGGGAGATAGACTAGGAAGCCTTCCCCGAGAGCTCGGGCCACTTATGTGCATCCTCCTCTGCTAGGGCCCCATCTCATCCCATAGTGACTTACCGTGCCTCCTCTCCCGGGACCGTGGGCTCCCACGGGTCATGGACGGTGGCCATTGTAGCTCATTGCCACTCTGCCTAGCACCGGGAGCTGTGTCCACACCATACAGAGGAGGCCTGTGCTGAGGAGCGGGCAAGAAGGAAGGGCAGGAGGAGGTGACGGAGTACAGGTTTCTGGGTGGCCTGTGTTCCACCGCCTCTAATTTCGCTTGCAGCCGTATCTCTGAGTGGCAGTTACCACTTCATGCCTGTGTGGCTCCTCCCTCAGTCTGTCGCTGAAACTGGAATCGGGTCCCATCCTGTTCTGCCTGCTTCGTGGGTGTACCCCAGGAGGCTCAGACCCAAAGCCCAGTTTTTGTGCAGTCTCCCTGGTCGGCTCAGGACCACTCTCTGACAGCTTGTCCTATCCAAAAGTCGCACCAGCAGGGGTCGTTGAGGAAAGCTGTTGTGGGTGGTCATCACGTAGTGATGATATCATCAATGAGTTGCTGTCCTGATAAAAATCCAGCAAAATTGAATTCTTCCCTTGTTGAGGAAGTATCCTTAAATCCTATAATTTTACTGTTTCTGTTAGGAAATGTATTCCTTAAGGAATATAGATTGTTTTTGTTAAATTAAGGAGGCTAAACTATAACCTTAAAAAATGACAGTTGTGCTTGTTGCTTTAAAGAAGGCTTTCTGGGGTGGGTGGATGTTCAGAATTCTTTCTGTTGTAAGGAATAGAAACTTGACTCAAACCAGGTTAAGCAAAACTACGATTGTGGCTATTATAATAGAAAAGTTTCAGGGTATCAGGTACAGCTAGATCTAGGTGCTCAGATGATGGCACCAGGAATCTCTATCTTTAAGCAATTCCTACCACTTTGTTGGATTCATTTTCTAAGGTTGGGACAATGGAAGTTTATAGCTCCTGATTTCAGAAGAAGACACTCTTTTGTCCAGTTTCCTTATTTGAAAAGGAGCTCTGACTTGTCCTGTAGGGACATGTGTCTACTCCTGGACCAGTTGCTTTTTCCAGGAAGTTAAAGTTTTCTGGCCCTCTTGATTGACAGACTTTCCAGCACGATAAGGAGTGGTGGCAGAGCAGTTTTTTTTTTTTTTAGATTTTATTTTTTCCTTTTTCTCCCCAAAGCCCCCCGGTACATAGTTGTATATTCTTTGTTGTGGGTCCTTCTAGTTGTGGCATGTGGGACGCTGCCTCAGCATGGTTTGATGAGCAGTGCCATGTCTGCACCCAGGATTC
The DNA here is from genome assembly GCF_037783145.1 of Equus przewalskii. Lineage (NCBI taxonomy): Eukaryota > Metazoa > Chordata > Mammalia > Perissodactyla > Equidae > Equus > Equus przewalskii. Next base: position 75,795,910 of record NC_091845.1, on the reverse strand, counting down.
GAACCAACGAAACACTGGGCCGCCTGCAGCGGAGCGCGCGAACTTACCGCTCGGCCACGGGGCCAGCCCCGGTGGCAGAGCAGTTTTTGAAACAAAGAGATGACACATGGGGCTGCCCACTGCAGATGGTGATCCGGAATTTGAATTTCAGTCTGTGCCCAAACTGGAGGTGGTAAGCCTAGGAGTTAAGAGAAGGTTCTTTGAGCTAATGTCTCTGCTTTTGTGTATGTTTGAAATTTTCTGTAATAAAAAGTGCTTTTTTAAAAAGTGCATTAGAAAAAAGAAAAGAAGAGGAGCTTTTTTCTGCCTTGGTTTGGGAACTCTCAACAAATGAGCCCGCACATCCCTGCATGTTTACCGTCTGATCTTCTCACTGTTTTTCTTTTCTTTATATAAAGAAACCTTAATCTTTACTCTCCTCTAAGCTGGGAATTGGGAGGAAAACACATAATAGTTGACATCAGATTTCTGTGCTGTGCTGGGAGGGCCTGGGGGTAAGGCAATCAGGTGCCCTTAAGTACGTGTCTCCACGGTTCCCAGGACAAAAGGCTTGGAAAATTCCAGCCAGGAGGGAGAAGGCTGTCCACGCCATGACCAGGTCTGCATCTCTCCCTCTCATGGTCCATACTTGAGTCTCAGTGTGGACAGATGGGTGAGGGTTTCATGGGGCCCTGGACTTTCCCACGTACATTGTTAGGGGAATGCCCAGATCCTCAGAGGGTCACAGACTGGCTGCTAGAAGAAATCTTAGCAGTTAGACAGCCTTTTCATTTTATAGGTAAGGAATCAGGCCAGAGGGGTGAAGTGACTTGCCCAAGATCACACAGTGTAGTAGCAAGAGCAGAGCTAGATGTGAGTGCCCATAATCTGACTTCTGAGTCTAGTGCCACTTAATAGCTGTGTGACCTTGAGTAAGCCCCATTACCTCTCTGAGTTTCAGTCTCCTCACCTGTTGTGGGGGACAGAATAATGGCCCCCAAAATGTCCATGTCCCAATCCCTGAAACCTGTGAATATGTTCAGTTACGTGGCATGGGGGAATTAAGGTTGCAGATGATCAGCTGACCTTGGAATGATCTTGGATCATCCACGTGGGCCCGATGTAATCACAAGGGTCCTTATAAGAGGAAGAGGAAGGCAGGGGAGTCAGCGGGAGTGATGCAGGGTGAGAAAGGTCAGGCGGCCAGCGCTGGCTTGGAAGATGGAGGGGCCATGAGCCCAGGGCTGTGGCAGTCTCTGGAAGCTGGAAAAGGCAAGAAATGGATTCTCTACTGGATCCTCCAGAAAGGAACGCAGCCCTGAAGACGCTTTGATTTTAGCCGAATTAGACCCCTTTTGGACTTCTGACCTCCAAAACTGTAAGATAATAAAATGTATGTTGTTTTAAGCCACTAAGGAAAAGGGGATAATCATGCCTTTTTCAAAAGATTGGAGTGTGGAGTCAGGAAGATAATGTCTGACAATTACCCAGCACAGCTCCTAGAATGTTAGTAGATGCTTAATAAACAGTGATGTTGCTGGCAGACAATGATGATGGTGGTAAAAGACTGGAGCATGGAGTCAGGAAGATAATGTCGGGCAGTTACCCAGCAAAGCTCCTAGAACGTTAGTAGATGTTGATGGCGGACAGTGGTGATGGTGGTAGGCAGTGGTGATCATTAACAGAGTAAAGGGAGAGAAGCTGATGTCTTCGTCAGCAGGTGTCTATGAAGAACCAAGATTGGTGCCTCTGAGGTGAGGTTCAGGCCTAGTAGGAGGCCAGTAGGAAGCATGAGATGGCCAAGATGGGTGGCCCAGGCCCCCTGCAGGAACCTTCCTCCTCCAGTTCCTCAGCCTGCCACCTAGCAACACCATCCTACGCGGAGGAAGCAGGAGCAAGGGCTGGGCTGACCCGCCCATCTCTTCCATCAGGCGGAGCCCTGCGGCTGGATTCAGGCCTCTCTGCCTGGCCCTCACTCACCCTAATGCCTTTGGCTGCCCCTATGGCCTTAAAGATTGTTGCTGCCACCCCAAGTGTCAGCAGCTAAACTGCGGTGGGCTTGTTACGGCCCAGGCAGTGTGCTGGGTGCTCTGTGACAGCCTGTGTCACTGTCATTCAATCTTCATGGCAGCCCGCTGAGGCAGGCCTTTTTTCCCATATCACAGTGGAGAAACAGAGGCTCCAAGAGGTGAGCCAACTTGCTCTAGGTCAGACAGCTTGTCACTGGCAAGGCTGGGACTACAAGCTGGGTTCCTCTGACTCCAGATCCAGCCTCCTGGACAAAACTGGTCACTGAGTGAGGCAAGAGAGATGACCCCTCATAGGCTGACTGGAAGGGGCTTGGGAGCAAGGTCCCCCAACTCTCCGAAAGGAGGCCCCCACTCAAGGGAATTCCTCCTCCCTCTGGGAATGATGGCACCCCAGGTGGGACAGGGGTGGGACTTATTTGCTTCCTGAGGGCCTGGTGGGGCACTCACATCTGCTCTCTCTCAGGGTCACTGCAGTTGCATCAGCATTTTATCTCCTGAAAAGACATACACTGATGTTTGGACTGGTATCAAACGATATTGAGGGATTTTTGTTAATTACTGTTAATTTTGTCAGGTGTGATCATAGTATTGTGGAGACGTAAGAAAGTGCCCTATTTTAGGAAGTGTCCTTTATTTTTGAAGTCTTTAGAGGTGAAATGTCCTGGTGTTCAGTGTGCTTTAATATACCTCAGGGGAAAAAGGTGAAGTAAACGTGGAAACGTGTCGATCGTTTGGAGACCTCTGTGTGGCTGTTCATTATACTCTTCGCTCTGCTTTTCTGTGTGTTGTAATTTCTTATAATGAAAAGTTTCCATTAAAAAGCACTTTGCCGAGCCCTTAGGATGCACTCAGTCTCGGGCTGAGGTGGAACCCGCCTGGTGCTCTGGAGCAGAGGCGGAGGGCGTGACGAGCCCAGGGCAGCGATGGGAGGGGCGGCCTGAGAGGAGGTCCCGTCTGGCCTGATTCTGGCTCTCCAGTCTTACAGCTGCTTTTCTTGAGCTGTTTATAGTCAGTCCCAGTCAAGGAACTGAGAGGCAGCTGGCCGAGCCCTTCGTGACGCCTGATCACAGATCCCGGCAGCGTGCGGCTGTCCTTCCACGGCTGGGCTCACTCTCCTTCGTGGCAGCAGCCTTCCTTTGCTGTGTCGTCATATGCATAAAGGGCTGTGGTGTTTTGTCAAACATTTTCCTGTGGTACACACTGCAGTAGGGCCCCCTTATCTGTGGGGGATACATTCTAAGACCCCCGTGGATGCCTGAAACCCTGGATAGTACTGAACCCTGTATGTATCGTGTTTTTTCCTGTGATAAAGTTTCCTTAAGAGATTAGCAACAACAACTACTAATAAAATAGAGTAATTATAACAACATGCTGTAAGAAAAGTTACTGTAGATCTTAGCAACCTCAGCATACAATTATTTTTCTTTCCCTATTAAGTCGAGAACTTTCACCTTTTCACTTAAAAGGAAGCACTTTATGGCTTGTCTTTGGCATATCTGAATTGCCAGCATCACTACTCATGCACTTTGGGGCCATCATTAAGTCAAATAAGGGTGACTTGAACACAAGCACTGCGATACCACAGCTGTCATCTGATAACCGAGAGGACTACTGAGTCACTAAGGGACGGGTAGTGTATACAGTGTGGATGTGCTGGACAGAGGGAAGATTCAAGTCCCAGGCGAGAGGGAGCGAGATGGCACGAGATTTCATCCTGCTACTCAGAAGGGGCGTGCAGTTTAAAACTTATGAATTGTTTATTTCCGGAATTTTCCATTTAATATTTTCGGCCTGCAGTTGACCGCGGGTAACTGAAATCACGGGAAGCGAAACCGTGCATAAGGGGGGACTGCTGTACTTAGGAATTCCATTTGTCACTGCAGATTCCCCAGCACATTTTTGTTGGCAAATTCTGTAATCTTTTGGGTTTTGCATGAAAGTTTATTTTTCAAACATAACATTGGAAGAAGATAATCAGATTCCCTAATCTCCTATTAGCCTCCTCTTTCTTTGCATTTTTCCTTATCAAAACAGCCAGCCGGTGCAGAGGGGCAGCCCTCACAATGTTTGTTCTTACCTTATCTTCTCAGTATTGTCAAGGACTTTGCCAAATCTGGAGACCTGTGCTGAGCATCTCTTAATACAGTCATTGCTGTTAACCGAGAGGCCAGACTTGGCCAACTTCTGGTTTAGCTCTCTAAAGATGGTGTTATCCTTTAACTAAAACTCTCTTGCTTTCCTATAAGCCTTTGGACATAGGAACGCATAATAGGTGACCTCTGAGTGGTAATTTCATAACTTCTTGGTGAAATGAATTGTATCAGATCAATATATCTGTAGACTCATCACATTTTTTAAGCTGCAGGGGACTTTAAGATGAATCTGGTACAGCTCTGTTAGTGGAGGAAACATTCATTTTAACTGCATAGTCAATTCTCAATTAACAAGGGTAATGGAGTGGAAGGAGGTCAGTGATAATCAAAAATCATGGTGAAAATAAAATTACAGTCAACATTGGATTTTCTGGCGGCTGATTAACTGGTGTGTGGATTAATTGAGGTTAAGACACAGTGGACCCTAGGATGTCATTGCTTTGGTAATTGGTCAGCAGCTGCTCACCACCTGGCCTCCACCCACCCTCTCTGTTCTAGGGAGGAGAAGGGCTTCCTGGGGTCTGGATCAGGCAGAGCTGGCTGACGTTGGCTGGATTGGTAGCATGATCTAGACCTCCGTCTTGGGAGCTAGGTAGAGGCAGCTTTTAGGGCTTGTCACATCACCCCTTGAGTGGTGGTTCTCAAAGCTGAGCTGTGTCAGAACCACCTGACCCAGATTGCTGGCCCCGGCCTAAATTTCTGGTTCAGTAGGTCTGGAGTGGGGCCTGAGAATTTGCATGTCTAACAAGTGCCCAAGTACTGTTGATACCACACTTTGAGAACCACAGCCTTCTAAACCGTTCTTTTCATCCTGGCTGCACAGAACTTCCTGGGGAGCGTTTAAAACCTACTGATGCCTAGATACACCTCAACCAATTACCTGAGAGGCTCTGGGGGAGGAACCCAGGCATGGGTGGCTTTTAAAGCTCCCAGGTGATTTTAACGTGTCTCCAGGATTGACGACCACTGCTCTAGGTGCACCTCAGTCATCTGCATATGTCTCATGATTTTCTCCATATCTTTACCTCCCTGTATATTTGCTTAATATTTTTCTTTAAATAAAGTTTTTTTAAATTTAAGCATATTTATTTAAAAAGCAAACTATGTATTCCCTTTATATAGAAAAACTAGTTTCACAGGCCAGAAATGGGATGTAACTGTAAAAACAAACATTAAACTTTTTGCCTAGAATCATCTTGCCTTCCATCACACTTTGGGGGGGGGGGTGGTCTTTACTCTAGAGTGGTGCTTTTCGATCTTTTTTCCCAAAGGCGTTGGAATATGCTGTTTCTGTTCTTCATACCCTCTCATGAGTCAGGCAGAGCTGTGTATCTCTGAGCAGGCCTCATCTTTCCCTCAGAAGAGAAACAGGTTGGGATGCAAGTGAAAGTGACTTCATTACAGAATAACCTCAAGTAGGTGATAATCTCCCCTTTAAAAAAAGGAATTCATCCGTAGGAGAACAGATAACCTGGGGTATAGCCAAGAATGGAGTACTACTCAGCAATGAAAAAGAGCACGCTGCAGCCATAGGCACCACCTGGGTGACCTTCACAGACATCATGCCGAGTGGCAGGCCGACACAGAGGACTATACACTGTCTGACTCCAGTGATGTCTAAAGTTCTAAAACAGGCAAAACTGGTCCAAGGTGGAAAAATTTCCAACAGTGATTGCCTGGGGGAAGGGGGACAGGGAGACTGAGTGGGAAGGGACACAAGGGGACTTTCTGGAGTGATGGGATGTTCTGTATCTTGAGAGGGGTTGGAGTCACATGGGTGCAGCATTTGTTAAGGTTCCTCAAATGGTGACCTCAAGATTTGTGCATTTCCTTGTATGCTCAGAAAGGAAAAGAGAATGCTAAACAAACGCTGACTCTAGTTACTGGCACGCGTGGTGAAGTGTTCAGGGGACATGCACTGCCATCCGCAGCTTACTTTGAAAGGCATCAACAAAATAAGCTGGACTAATGAATGGGTCAGGGGATAGATACATGACAAAACAAGCCTAATGAGATGGTAACAGTAGAATCTAGGTGGGGGACATGCAGGTGTTCACTTGAAAACATGCAGGTGTTCTTTAAGCTTTGCTCTGCTTGAAAGCCTTTCATATAAGATTGGGGAAGAATGAACATGGACGTTCCAAACAACAGCCGCTGCCTCACCTACGTGCCTGAGCTCTCAGCGTTTGCCACCCCGTGGGTCCAGCCATCGACACTGCTGCTGTCAGATGGGCGGAGGCTGGGAGAAGTGAGCCGGAGTGGGAGGCGGGGTGCTTCAGAGAGGCTGCTGCGCTGGGAGGGAGACTGCGGCGTTGTGTGCTGGCCCTGCTGCCCAGAAGGCCAAGGACATTGCCTTCCTTCACCTGTGCGGTATCCTGGAGCTTCCCTGGGAGGGTCGCCTTGGCAGTGAGCCCTGGGTGAGCTGTGTGGAAGCTTCTTTGGATGCGACTTGCAAATACCACCTGGGCCCTGCCCCTGACAGGCGGGTGTAAGTGGGTGAGGAAGAGAGGGGGCTTCCCAGGCTCCTCCACCCAGCAGAACTCCAGAATTGGGCCACCCCATGCCCCACTGGGTATCCTGAGCCCAGGGATGTGCTGGGGGAAAAGTGGGGGTGCTGGGGTGTGAGCTTGCCATCATGGGGATTGGGCAGGTGCAGCGGGCAGGAGTGGCCTTCTCAGGTCTGGTAGTGGGCTCTCTCTGGTGCCCCACAACAGTGACCAGGGACCTGAGGCACCTCTCTGGACTTCAGGGTCCTCCCTGCCCTCAGCACTCCACCATGATACACCGCAGCACACCCATGACACACCTTCACAGACAGCCCCACAATGTCCCCTCACTGTACCCCCATGACACAGTCTACTGCCCCCCACACAAGACACCTCTACCCGCCATGATGCATCCCACAGCACAACCCCACAACATACTCCATATCACACCCCCATGTCCCACTCTCACAGCAAACCCCCCACAGTACACCCTCATGGCTCAGCCCCTCAATACATACCCCCACATACACAGCCCACAGCATCCCTGCCATGAAACATCCACCCCACAACATGGTTTATACCACACACAGTGCAGCATAGCCCCTCTCACCCGTCCCCACCCCTCCCATCCACAGCACACCTCCCTGTGAGACACCCTATAGACCCATCCTCCATCAAACCCCTCCATGGCAGACTCCGCACCATAGAAGCCCCTACAATGCATGCTCCCATGTGACGCCCCCATCACACACACCCCCCCACACCCCAGCACACTCCCTACTGTGCGCACGTGCATACACACCCCCCCATGACATGACTCATGCACCCCTGCTGAACTTTGAGTGGAGGCTGAACTTTGAGTGGAGGCCCCTTGCCTTTGCTGTTGAGGAATGAGTCCCTGCACGTTAACCTGCTCTTTCCTTACTCGGGCAAGAATCTTGAGATACACAGGAAGGAAAACACTTTGCTCCTGAGGGAAGAATTTATGATTGATGTCTAAAGGATGGCTGATATGCTGACTACATCTCTTGTTTCCTACAAAAATGAATGAGCCCATCTTGGATCAGAGAGCCTGGGGCTGGGCTGGAGGGGTGGTTGGGGTTGTCTGTGCCCGGTTGGTGTCCAGGCCTTCAAGGCAGCGGGGAGTGAAAGACCCGGCCTTCGTGATCAGACAGGAGCTTGTCCTCTGTGTTTCCTGGTGCCACATCTCTGGATGAGCCCAAGCTTCCATGTCCCCTCAGAAATGAGATGATAATACTTCTCTGCACAGTGTTTGCAAAGATAAAACAAAAGACAGCGAAGTTACAGGCACAGTATCGGTGCTGCCAAAACATGAGTTAGTAGACCTAAAAAGTGCCTGCTCTCTAGTGCACTAAATACCTTTTAGCTGTTGTCATTGTTGCTATTATTATTGATTTATGATGATTGTGATTTATTATCATTCTTGAGGGTTTAAAATGTGAAAAGAGAGCAATATTTGGAACTTCCGCAGCTACAGTGATAGGATTTTTTGCTTTGACCACAAATGGCATTTTGAATGTTTAAGTAGCTGCTTGTTTTTTCCATATCTGACCCACCCACTGGAGAGAGTGCCTTGAGAGCAGGGACTGTGTCCTCTGCACCCTGGTCCCCAGGACTGAGCACCATCACATATGGAAGCTGTAGGAATTTACAAATTTTTGTTTTTGTTTTTGAGGAAGATTAGCCCTGAGCTAACATCTGCCAATCCTCCTCTTTTTGCTGAGGAACACTGGCCCTGAGCTAACATCCATGCCCATCTTCCTCTACTTTATAGGTGGGATGCCTACCATAGCATGGTTTTTGCCAGGTGGTGCCATGTCCACACCCCGGATCTGAACAGGCGAACCCCAGGCCGCTGAAGCGGAACTCGCACACTTAACCACTGCGCCACTGGGCCGGCCCCAGCTGTTAGGAATTTAGATGGTCCGGACGTGGTTTCTTGATGAGCAAGTCCTCGCAACAAGAAAACTATTTAGTTTGTCCTAACTGCACTTTGGAAACAGATTGTCAACAGCACCTTCAAACCACAAAGCCGCGGTTCTCATTTACGTGCCACTCTGTCCATTAATGTTACATGCCAATTAAATGGGACTTTAAGCTGCCAATAGGTCTGCAACTTTGCATGCTAGCATCCTCTTCACTTCACTTAGTGACCTAAATTCATTGCCTCCCATCCATCCCTAAGGCTCTTCCTTCCCTGCATCCCAGCCAGTCCCCACCAGGACAGAAAGGCCGCCAGACATGGCCCCAAGCCAGGTCTTGAGAAAAGTTCCCCGTGCAAGGTAGCCAGCCTGGATCCTTGTGGAATTCTAATTGTAATATGACCAAACGTTTCAGTTGCTTGGATGCATCTGAATTAGTGACTTTCCCATCTTTTATCATTCCTACTGGAAGCAGAAACAGCAGGCCTTAGTGCCCAAGAGCATAAGGTACCTGCCTGGCACCGGAAGCAGCCAGTTTTCAAGGCGCTGTTCTTGGGAGCAGCCCCAGGAGCAGTTCTGCCTCCAGTGGAGCCCCTCCCTGCCCCGCTTTGCTGCGATCTGGGCTGAGTTGTAGGTAAACTGATCACAGTGACCAAATGCACCATCCAGAGGCCGGGCCTCACACAGCCCACGAGCCTGCATGTCATTTTTCAAACTCTTGCTATTATATTGCCGTTGGCAAAAGATGCAGCAGTGCTTAATTCTTCCCTCCCTCTGTGGCTCAGGCACTTTAGTCATTTGAAAGTGCTTCTTTTCCTTCTTCATCTAGAGAAGTAAAAATAATTACAATAGAAAATGGGTAATTTGCAGCTACAATGCCAGGCTGATAATCAAAAACTTGTAAAGGGAAACATGAGCATATGTTTATCACTTCTTGAAATTAGAACACAGTTGAGAGAGGCTGTGGCCTCAGAGAAAGGGCGTTAGGGAAGGCAAGGCAGGCTGCCTGCGAATGAGGCTTTTAAGTTGCTGTTGCCTCAGGAGCAGCAAATAGAGGAAGGCGTCCCTGTGTGCTGTCAGCTGCTCAGGGGACCCTCAGGTAGTCACTCATGGATTGATCACTCACCTGTGTAAGACCTTGCAAGGACTCACCAGCCGCCAATACAGGATCAGGTTTGACCTTGTCAACATAGAACACAAGGCCTTTGGCAACCTGGACCTGGGAACCTCGTTACCCTCTGCCCCTACAACCTTGGTTACTCTGTGATTCTTGCAGCCCTGATGTGCCCCATGGCCTCCCACATTCCCAAGCTTTGCAAACATTGTTTCCTCTTCCCAACTCATTTACCTGCCTAACTCCTGTTCATCCTTCAAAACCCCAAACACCTGTAACTTCATCCTGGAACACTTCCATACCCCCTTTGCAATCCTCCTTCAGCCTGGCTAGACGGGGGGTCCCCTTCTGTGCATGCAGGCTCCCTCTGTTTCCATATATGCCAGCTCTTACCATCCTGGTTGGGGAACATCAGTTATCTGGCTGTGCCCCGCCGGCACAGACAGGTGAGCCCTCTAGGCAGGAATGTGGTGTTCCCTTCTGTCTCACTGGTTCCTGGAACCCTGCCTGCTACTGATGTTTGCTGAATGACAGGATTACTAATGGCAGTCAAGGAGTTTGGAATGATTTTAACGTTTGTGTTGGAAAAAGCACGGTTATCACGTACAGTTGTTGATAAAATCAATCCCATGGCCAGCCGGTTTATTTGGATCCTCTGTGTCCATGTAGATTTTTGTGATGAACTAAGTAAGAGGGGCCAAGAAGGGGGCTTGCCCAGTTTTCAAGTCAAAAGTAGAATTGGCCTGAGAGACATCCTGGTTTTGCTTGCCTTAGATTCTGCATGCCTCAGTCCCATAATCAGGACAGCAGCGTCTTTACTGTGTTGCATCTTATCTTTGTGATATTATTGGAAGCGTTGAAAGGCACACAACTTCTTTGAGCATGAAAAGGAGGTCAGTCTTGCTAGGGAATTGTTTGTGAGCCCAGGAAGCAGGCTCATCTCCATTTATGCCTTTGCTCTGTAACCCAGCATCCAGTCGGTCCACCTGCCGGACATCTGCCCACTGCTGGGCTTCTCCTCGCCGCCCTTATTCTGAGTCGGGTCCGGCTCTCGGGTGGGGGGGTTCAGCATTACATTTAAATCAGCCCCCTGGTCTGCAGTTGACTTTATTTTCATCTGTGTGTTAACTTGCTGAAGGCTCGCTCTTTAGGTGATCGGGTCCCTCTCGTGCCCCGGCCATGGGAGAGAAAGGGGAATGATAGGTGTGAGTCTTGCCCTATGACTCTCACCCATTAGACAGTGAGGCAAGCGGGGATGTTCCAGAGCCGTCCTTAGCCTGGAGCTGTGCCAGCACGGGACGGTGTGCTGAGGGCTCTGCCAGCTCCGGGGACCCAGGGACAAGAGAGGAAAGGAGTCCAAGCTGGAGGTGGGAGGCAAAGTGCTGGTCACAAGGCCCCATGTGCCCCTGACAGATCTCCTAGCCTGTCCCCAGATTCCTGAGCTGGGACCCATGAGGCTGCACTAGACAGTGTCTCTGCTCCCTGGCATCTGGCTCTGAAATGCCTCATGCCCTGGGTCTGAGTTAGAACACGTCACCATGTGGGACTCGGGCAGGGAGTGAGTCCCAGTAGGGAGGGGAGGATGTCTCGGCAGCCTGGGTTTGCTGGTTGATCTGGAGTGGGGGTTGAGCTGGTCTGAGGCGAGACTCAGCTCTCCATTCAGCAGTTTCCTCAGCCTAGATCAGGGTCCAGGCCTGTGCTGGACACAGAGACCAAGAAGGCAGCGAGCTTCAGCCCCTCCATCTGGAGCTCAGAATCCAGTGGGGAGGTGGGTGACGTATATGCACGCCCTCCCTTCCCCCGCCAGGCCTGGGCTATGGCCCCTGCCCGTGTTCTCCTGCCCCAGCTCATGCCTGCTACATGGACCAGGCAGTTGTGTTTGTTTTTATGACAGTTTGGTGCCAGCTGTACTTGCTAATAAGTGACATAACTATTAAATATTACAGAAACTGATGGATTATGAGTATAAAAGGTTTTTTTGAGGGATGATTTGAATGCCTTGAAAAGACTCAAAGCAGGGGCCAGCCCGTAGCCAAGCGGTTAAGTTCTCGCGCTCTGCTTCGGTGGCCCAGGGTTTTGCTGGTTTGGATCTTGGGCACGGATATGACACTGCTCATCTAGCCATGCTGAGGCGGCATCCCACATGCCACAACTAGAAGGACCCACAATTAAAATACACAACTATGTACTGGGGGGCTTTGGGGAGAAAAAGGAAAAATAAAATCTGAAAAAAAAAGACTCAAAATGGTGAGAGTGGCTGCCCTCCCCACCCGCCACCCCCTGAGGTGTTGGTGAAGAGCTAGACTAGGAAAGATAAGAGATAAGTGGTGGTGGAGATTGGTTGTGGTGGAGGCAGGAGAATTGGAAAGTCAAGACAGACTCTGCCCTCGTGTGCTGCTTGTGCATTTTTCAGTACCCTCTCCACCAAAAAGAAACTGGACAGGAACTGTCGCCGACGGATGGGGTTTGTGAAAGCTCCAGTCCCTGCTCCAAAATCAAGGCCTTGGCCCTGCATCAAATCACTTGTATGGGTTTAATTTAAAGCTGAAGTTCATGCTGACATTTTTTGAATGATTCTCTGCTTTGACCATTTGTTCTGCTTTACCAGCCAGCCAAGCCTGGGGCAGAGGGCTTCTCTGGTGGCTGGGTGCCCAGTGACCACTGGGCTGGGGCTGAGCACTGACTGCTAGCAGCTGAGAAGTATAGACCAGCAAAAGCCACATCACGGGCCACCTCTCCACCTTGTCAACAAGCTTGGGTTCCAGCCTGAGGACAGGGGAGCAGGGGAGGGACAGCTCAGATGTGTATTCAGGAGAGGCTGGACGGGAGAGGGGGGAGCAGGACAGGCCATGCGGCAGCCCCGTAGACGCAAGGAAGGCCAGAGCTGGGCATTATAGAGGGGATGGAGAGGAAGGGAGATCAGACAAAGATCTAGGAAGTGGAGTGTACAGGATTCGGTGATGGATGAATTAGAGGAGGGTGGTGGGAGGAAAAGAAAGGGGCCCGGAATTGCTTGCACACGACTACTGGGTGATGGCACCGTTCCTTGATGGAAAACTGGAGAAGGTGGTATGGAGACACTGAGGGGATAGGGACTTTCCAGGTGGACAGAAGAGCTCCCAGGAAAAGAAGGAAGCAGCTGGCTCCTGGCTAGATGCCTCCCTCGTTTATTCAGCAAGCATTTATTAAGCACCTTCTGTGTACCAGGTTGAAGGCAGGAATGCTAAGAACAAGCCTGTTGGTCTCAGACACAGAGGAGGAAGGGCCAACCTGGGAGGTGCTTCGGTGCTGGGAGGGCAGGGAGGCATCGGGCTTTCACCCCGAGGTGCCATCGACAGGGTTGATAATGGGGGATGAGGAGCCACTCTCAGGGAGAAACAGTGTGTCATGGCAGGTCGATTTCCAGGAGGTGGTAAATGGGGGTGCCAGCATGTTAGGCCCTGGACAGAGGCCAGAAACCCAGCAAAGAGGTGGGTGGAGGGAGAGGTCAGGCCAAAAGCAGCCCCCACACAGGGGTGTGGCCATAGAAGGAGAAAGGGTTGGGGGTCTCAGATGCAGCCTTTTCTTAGTGCACACAGGATTCTGATTTAGGAAAATGGTAACTGAGGAACTGCTCATAAGTGATCTGTTTGATGGCTCAGAAAATAAAGGTTTCAACTCAAATAAGCAGTTATAGTTTTTTATTGTTTTTTAATTAAACAGATTTTTTTTAATTATGAGGTTTTAACAATATCGTTTACCTCTTGCATTATTCCATGACACACTGAGAGGTGTGAGGTTTTTTTGCACCAGAATTTTTTTGAAAACCGTCTCTGTGTCTCATTTTATTTGCAGAATGACCTCTTAGGAACCTTCAATTCAAGCGTAAGTATTTTTGTAAAATGGAGTAGACATAGAAAATGACAGAATAACACCAATAAGGTGACATTTATGAATCAACAGTTCCTTAAACTGGAGCATCTGGTGTTTTTTCTCCCTGTATCCATCCGTTCCTTTAACATTCTACCTCCATGGTTTCAATAAAATAGGAGTAAGATGCTTATCGTGAAAGCCATGTTTACTTTGAATTTTTTTACTCTTGAGTGATCGTGCATCTTGCTTGTTAAACGCATCAGCCCTGGTTTTTCTTTTCTGTATTTGCGTCTGGACTTCTAGAGTTAAGCTGAAGCTGTATGCTCCCTGAGAAGCAGAGCTGTGCTGGGTTCCACAGTGACTCCCCGCCTCTCTAGACCGAGGGGAGGGGTGGCCATTGATTGCATCTCGATCCCTCTCCCAGGGAAAGAGGCTGCGGGGCATCTCTTCACTTTTGCTTTCAAAATGAAAGTGAATTTAACTTGGTTTTGAGAATTTTTCAGTCCACTTAAACATTGTGGTGTTGGGGACCTAGGAATCCAAGCTGTAAAGTGCCCTCATGCGTCTGCTCACAGCCCAGGCAGGACTGAGAGGTGCTGTTGTCACCTAGTTTACACCCAGGTCTTAGGGACAGCTTTAGAGCCAGCATGTGGGGTCAAATCCCAGCTCGCCCCTCCTTGCCCTGTAACCTTGAACAAATTAGTTCACTTTTCCGAGCCCCAGTTTCCATATCTGCAAAGGAGGCATAAGAGCATCTAATGGATATAATATGTGTCCAGCAACTAGCAACAGGGCCCCATAAGTCGTTAGCAGTGATATTACCCTACTCAGACACTAACTCTATAGCTTTCCTTGGCTCGTGCCCTCAGAGCCATTTAGCCTTACTCTGGGTCCCCTTGCATTTTGTGGGTACCCACACTTCGTCAGATCACGGCTGTTGGCTTGCATGGTTCTTCCCAAGCCACAGGCTGCCTCTGAGCTGAGCTGCTGCTGAATCTCCTTTGGGACCCCACACCTGGGCTGGGTGCTGGCTGGCTCAGGGCAGACCCAGGGGGTGGGAGTCTTCCCCAGGCACGATGTTGTCCTCCCAGCGTCATGCCCAGCCTGAGCTTTCGGGGCTCTACATGAGGACCTGTTTTCCCTTAGAGGCCTGAAGCTGGGTGGAAGCTGAGGGCTGGACAAAGATCCAGGAGCAGGCCCCAGATAGAGCATTCTCTGAGGAGCAGAGGACCTGGATCCCCAGACCCTCAGCAGATGGGCGATTCCTGAACACCTTGGGGAGGAAGTGGGGAACATTTAGAGAAACACTGGCTTTGGAACGCAGAGAAGTGGCTGGAACAGCAGTGCCGAGTCATGGCCATGAGGAACTTTGACAGGCCACTGGGGCGACGGTGAGAGTGGGCGTGGAATAAAGCGAGGCTGTGTAGCAGCCTTGCCCAGGACCCTGAGGCCAGGCCTCTGGTGTGTGCTCTGTCCTCAGACCTACCAGCTTCCAACACGGACAGCCTTCCCTGTGCCACAGGCTGGGGCCACCTCAACTCCCACAGCTTCCTTTGCCATCCACCCTTGATTCCCAGGAGCCAGGAATCTCGTCGTTGCTGGTGGAGAGGCATTCAAACTGTTGGCGCTGGGGTGGTGTTATCGTCTTCAGATGAAGTGCCACCGGTTATCAGCTCCCCTCTTAGTATCACGGATGTTAGGCAGGCTTCCTCCTCTCAGAATAACCCCTGGCTTTCGAATTATTTGGCTTGAATATATGTGGAGTCATTGGTGGAATTTTTAATCTATTTTGTTTTTTTATTTTTTTCCCCTTCAGATTACTTAGAAATGTACTTTCTCAAGCTAAGGCCAATACAAAAACTGCTTTGCAAAAAATGGGACTTTATACAAAACTTAGAGATGAAAATCATAGAGTGGGAGCCCTTATATAGTCTGTAACTCAGAAGTCTTCGTGTTACGGATGTTTTATGCTCTGCAGGTCTCTCTGTAGTACCATTTCTGTCAACGTTGTTCATACAGCCAGGCCCAAGCGAGTCTCCTGCATTCTTACAAATTCTTACATAAATCATAGTTAAGGTTTCTTGACATCTCTGTACTCTTATTTTCCAAAATGTTTTCCTTTACAGTAGAAATGTTCGTGTTGGATTAAATTAGAAGATGACTTTAAATAATCACTTCTGAGGTCTCGTGGTAGGTAGATTTTGGTTTTTCTGTAGAAGACCATGTGGTGGTTTTTGACGGTTATTTCTTGGATCCTGCTGTTGAGAGGAATCGGATATTCCTTCTTGTTAGTGAAGTTATGAGATCTTCCCTGAGGGTAGAAACAGGATAGATGCTTCTCCCCGTGGAATGAAGTCAGTGACTTCTGCCTCAAGGAAGGGAAATGGAGTAGAGAATCGCTCGAGGTCCTTGCCAACCTCATATTTCTCTCAATTTATTACCTGCCCCAAATGGATCTTCTGCATCCCCTGCTTTTGTCCCAGGGTGCTGGGCTCATAAGGCCTAATGATGAGGCTTATATGTCATGATGCATTCCTTGGATGAAACTTAAAAATCTCCATAAGCAAAGAGCTTGGTTTATAAGGCAGAGCCGCAGTGTGACGGGAGCCTCACAGCCCAGCTCTGATGCTAGCTCTTTTATTATTACCTTCCTGCGTGACCTGGAATAAGCAACTTCACCTCTCTGGTCCTCAGTTTCCTCGACTATAAAATGGGGAGTTTGGACCAGATGTTGACATTCTGCAAATGGAAGCACAAAACCAACAGAGTTCAATATTTTGATGAAGTATAAGCCTTTGATGAAGATGCAACAGTCCCTCTGCCGAAGGAAAAATCCAGCTCCCAGTCTTTGTTTTGGGGACAGTTTCTTTAAAATGCAGGAGATGAAAGTCTTTCCTGAAGTTTGTAATATGGAATCATAAAATGTCATGACTTTTGAAGATTTGCAGCAAATCTTGGAGAAACATATTTTGCAAAATAAAACTTCATATTATGTGGGGGAGAAAAAAGATCAATTCCTTTCATTCCACAAAAAGGCAGTTATCTCACTAAGGACCATCCCTTAAGAAGTGCTTGTGGAGACCTGTCGCCTTCAAAGCTCACGTGGCGTGTGTCTGAGGTGGAAGTGACCCACGCGCCTGCTTGTTTCCAAAAGGGACTTGTGCTGTCATTTCTTGTGTTCAGAAATCTCAGCTTTGCTCTGGGTCCTGAGACCCACTCCCAGGCCTGTCCTCACACTTCAAGTTGAACGGGGTGAGGTCCGCACATATTTCCCCTAGCTGTGTTAATACCTTTTTGGTGCACAGTTGATCAGCCCAATGGTACGTTAATCGAAAGCAGCGTTTCCAGTGGACGGGGAACCAGGACTCTATGATCGGCAAGCTCTGCCCTTGTATGTGGGGGAGCATAGTTGGGGTGTCCTTTGGGAGGCCAGGAGGGCCCTTTTCTAAGGCATAAGGCCTCCTGTCCATGGAGGGCTGCGCCCAAGAGCCAGCACTGGAGCTGTCTGCTCACCCGCTGAGAAAACCACCCTTCCAGGGGGCAGAACAACCTTTAGAAACATCCTCATGCAGAATTTCTCGGGAGAAAGTGTTCAAAAGACAGACCCCCCCTGCCTTGGCTTTGGTGGAAACCACTGAGTTGGTGAATAGTGACTTGGCCCCCACTCCTGTGGATGAGACAGAATACACACGCGCTGGGACTTTGGTCTAGTGACTGTGCCTTTGTTTCTTTTTTTAAGTAAAAACATGGCAGCCCCACTAGGGAGCCTGGCATAAAAGCCGGGGTTTTTGCCTCCAGCCCTGCCACGTGAGCTGGCTTACGGGCAACCTCGAGAAGCCCCAGCCAGTCTCCATAGACGCCCTGCCGCACAGGCCTTCGCCAAGTACATGGTCACTGAGGGTCTCCACTCTTTACTAGACGAGGGTCTCGGGGTGTATCGTTATTGCATGTTCATCTTTTCTTTCTTAAAACTACAAGAAGGGTACATGCTTAGGGGAAAAGCACATTTGTATACAGTAAGAAGTCCAAGTCTGTCCCCTCCTCCTGCTGTCCCCTCAGCAGCCTTGCCCTTTCCTCAGAAGTCGTGACTTCCTGTTTGATGTGTACACAGCCAGTGGATGTAGACACAGAAAGAGGTGTGTATATTATAATTTCTGCATATTACAACAACATAGCTTTGTTTAACCAAATGAAATAATACTGTAATACTGTCTGCAACTTGCTTTTTTAATCCAACGTTTATTCCTTAATAACCTCCCATGTCAGTATATGTAGAAACATGTTACTTTTTAATAGCTACATGGTAGTATATGGGATTTAACCATTTCTCTGTTGGTAGACATTTGGGTCTCTGGTGTTTCACTATTACACACAAACCTTCAGAGAACAGCCTTGCAACGTTCGCTTGCAGGCATCTGGCCATGTTTATTGATAATTACACTGCATTTGTTTAAAGATGTGCTCCCCGGGCACACATGTGCCTACGCAGCCCTCTCTGAGCTATGAGGGGAACTCATGGGAGATTTCTTAAATCCTCGGTCCCCTCTTCCCTCTTAGCTATTCAGATGTTTGATTTAAGAACTAGACATGTTTTCTTTGTGTGCTCAGCCCCCTGCTTCAGGAGGGGACATTGCTCAGAGCTGTCCCCAAGGACCTGGGAATGTGGCTGCTGCTTTTCTTAACCTGTGCTTTGTGGCCCTGACTGGCCTGCGTTCAACCTCTCATGTCCCACTGGCCGGAGGCAGGAAGTTGAGTTCTGCCAAGTGTCATCCAAAGAACCACAGAGCGTTTGGGATGGTTTTTGGACAAACTGAAACCCTCCCTTCCTGCACCTCTTTGGGTGTGTTCATTTTCTAGGGCTCTGTAACAGATTACCACAAACTTTGTGGTTTCAAACAATAGAAATTTACTCTCTCACAGTTCTGGAGGCCAAAAGTCTGAAATTAGTATCATTGGGCCAAAATTAGGGTATCAGGAGGGCCACATCCCCTTCGGAGGCCCTGGAGGGGATCTGTTCCCTGCCTCTTCCAGCTTCTGGGAGCTGCTGGCAGCCCTTGGCTTGTGGCTGCCTCACTCCAACCTTCAAGGCCAGCATTTCCAAATTTCTCTCTGCTCCATCTTCACGTGGGCTGTCTGCATGTGTCAAATCTCCCCTTCCCTCCCTCTCGTAAGGACTCATGTGATGGCATCTAGGGCCCTCGGACAATCCAGGATAATGTCATCTCAAGATCCTTAACTTAGTGACATCTGCAAAGACCCTTTCTCCAAATAAGGTCACATCTACAGGTTCCAGGGACTACGACCCCATCTCTTTGGGTGACATTATTCAGGCCCCCACAATGGGATTTTCCAACCTCTCTCCCAAAATACTTTAACTTACTCCTGAGGCACGCTTGATATTTTCTTTGAACTCTTTGAAAGAATGTATTTTCATTCATAAGGAAGGCAGAAATTGATGTTATTTCACTCTGTGCATTGAAAAATGAGCTGGAAAGTCCGGGTCAGACAGAAAATCTCTGGCTGAGGAGCTCCTTAAACTGGAGACGCCGTGGCAGGAACCACACGTACAAGTGCTGCGCGTTAGGTGACAGCCGCACCCGTCTTCCCCTGGTTGTTGGGAGAGATTTCACTGTATGATGGTTTGCATGCCCTGTCCGGAAGCAAGTCCAGAAGCCTGTTCTGCCTTCCCTCCTGCAGGTCAAACCATATCCAAACCATGACATTCGGCTTTTAAATCTGTCCAGAAGATGTGCATACACACGTTCTGCTGTTAAAAACAAGGGAGAGGGTGGCAGTGTTAGGGGCTAAGGCCAGGAGACACGCAGGCCTCTCAGGTGCTTGGGATGTTAAGATCCGAGGGTGAGGTCCCCGTGCACCCGTTTACCTGACCGAGAGCGCTGCGCCTCAGACCCTCCGCCCTCCCTGCGAAAGGCCTGTTACAGTGTTGGACGTGGCCCTGCCATTGCCGTGTGAATGCTAACGTGTTTCACTTCCATTCCCCAATTTCACAGCAGACCTGCGTGCTCATAAATTAAACTGCATCGCTCAGCATTATCGTGTGCATCCTAGGATTTCGTCCAAAAAGGCCCAAACGACGGGCCATTTCAGCAGAACTCCCTTTGGCCCCTGCCGGTTAACATGTGACAGCGGCTTTGGGACAGCGAGGGGAGAGTGCAGAGCGGCAGGTAGAGAGCAGACTTCCCTGCGCGGAGCCCTCCTGTGGAGCGGCTGAGGGGAAGGAGCAGGCGAGATGCTGCTGCCTCATTTCAGGCGGAAGGTGGGCGGAGGGGGCCGAAACCCGGCGCAAACAGAGGGGGTGATGCATCCGCCTGTCTGACTTCTCAGGAAGAATCTCGAATGTGAATGGCTAGAGTTTAAAAAATAACACATCAATTGAAAAAAGTGAAATAAAGAAGGCCCTGAAGATGGCAGGTTTGGGGCACTGTCTGAGCCGGCGAGGGGAGTTAGAAAGCGCGCCAAAAGGCCCCCGCCGAGCCAGGTTGCCGCGGGGAAGGGAAATCCAGGGATGCTTTGCTTCCCGGTGGAATAGGCTAAACGCTGTCACTTTTGTCATCCAAATATTGCGTGCACAGGGTTTTTAAAAAATTCAACTAATTCAGAAGGGCTTTTACTAAAAAGTTTCAGCTCCATCTCTACTCCCCTGCCTACCTCCCAAAGTTATACTCTTTAGCCTTTTAAAATTATTTTAGGGGTTAAATGCACAATTCTAAATTCTATCCTGATAGACAGCCATTGAGGCCCGTTATGAAAGACCGATTTCACTCATTCATACTCTGCACCCTACCCTTCCTCCTTCCTCTCCTTTTCATGGTTCTGTTATTTTTTATTCTTTTATTGGTTACCTTTTTACTTTAGATAATAGACTTCTATCTCTTGAGTCACAGATGGTGAATTGCTTACTTAATATCCATTCCTCCCTTCTTCTTTACAAACTCAGTTTGTTGAAAGCAGCAATGCGCCATCTAAAAAAACTACACTTCTCAGTTTTCATTGTGATAGGGAGAGTCATGTCACTGTGTTCTGGCCAGTGAGATGTAAGCAGAAGTTGCTGTGTAGGACTTCAGGAAAGCTCTTTATAAGGAGGCTGATTCAGCAGGTAGGCCTCTATTGCCTTTCTCCCCTCTTCCTCCTTCTTACTTGGAACACAGATATGATGGCTGGAGCTGCAGCAGCCATCATGTGACCATGAGACAGTCTTGCGGGTCGATGAAAGGTATGTTCTAAGAATGACAGAGAAGTCTAGAGGGGTCCTGGGATATTGATGACATCAAAGCTGCTGTACTGTCCCTGAACTGCCTACCTTCCACTTCATTTTATGGGAGAGAATTTTATGTCCTATCTTGTTTAAAGCACTATTTCCCCATATCTATTACTCACAACCAAATCTGTTTCTTGTTCCTAAACTGTGGTATCTTGACTCTCCATGAAGTAAGAGGAAAATATTGGTGCTTCGCCCCTTCTTTCCATCATTCTTTCCCCCAACCACTGCCTCTCTGGTAGCTGTATTCTTACGTTGCCAAGGGTGTTCGTGTTAACCTTCTGTTCTGTATTCACAATTAAGCCTTCTGAGCCTTTCACTAGACTGACTGTAAAAGTTGACCATTAAATAGCATTTAAATCATTTTACCCATGTAAATGTTCACTCCAGGGTCAAGTAGCCCTGGACCACCCAAAGGGAAACTTCTAATATCAGGGTCAAATGAGCTTGCTTTTATCATATTCCATCAAGGGCTTAAAATTGTCACATTTTAATATACATTATTTTTGGACCGTGTTATATAGTTTTTGTTTTACTTGGATTTTTTGTTTTTTTGGTTATACTTGAGAGAGAAATGCTTCACTGTAATCTCAGTTTACCCAACCTCTCCAACATTTACCTTTTCTCTCAGAGGCCCAGCTTTTCTTCTTCTGCCCCAGGCCGTTGCTCTGCAGCCAGTGCATTCTCATCCTGGCTCCACCAGCCTCCTGGGTCAGATCCATGGTCTTCTACTTCAGTGGGTTTTCTTCCTGGTTTTGCTGGAACACACCCTCAAAGAACTTGTTAAGAAACAGTACTTGAGGGGCCAGCCCTGTGGCCTAGTGGTTAAGGTCAGAACGCTCCACTTCAGCAGCCAGGGTTCACTTCCCAGGCACAGACCTACACCACTCGTTGGAGGCCATGCTGTAGCAGCAACCCCCGTACACAATGGAGGAAGCCTGACATGGATGTTTAGCAGGGCGAATCTTCCTCAGCAAAAAAAGAGTATCCGAGAGGTAAACTTTGAGCCCATTCATATCTAAAAATGTATGTATTCCATCCTGGTACTTAACTGAGAGCCTAGCCAGTAGAGAATTCCAGATTCAGTCATCTTCTCTCAGAAGCCTGCAGGCGTTGCTGGTTATCTTTTGCATCTAATGTTGCAAATGACAGGTCAGACGCCAGTCTGATTTTCATTCATTTGTCTGTGAACTTTCTTCTTCTTAGTCCTTAGAAATCTTTAGCACCTTTTCTTTATTCTTGGTGTTCTGATATTTCAGATCAAGTGTATTATCAATTATGTTGATTTTGGTTGCAAGCAACAGGACATCAACTCACACTTGCTTAATATTAAAAAGAGGAGTTACTGGCTCAAGAAATTGCAATGACCAGGTGGGACTGACTTCAGGAGCAGGTCAGTCAGGGCTCTGGCTCGGTTTCTCTGTGATTCTCTTGGTTTAGGCAGCTGGGTAGGTCTCAAAACAATCCTGATAGAACAGAAAACAAGGAATCCAGGCAGAGGTTGATGACCCATGCAGCACAGTGGGAGCCTGGCATCAGAGAAGGCTCACCAAAGGAGCCCTCTTATTTTAAAATGTTAATTCTGGTAAAATACTTACAACATAAAATTCACCATCTTAACTTCTTTTCAGTATGCAATTCAGTAGTGTTAAGTACATTCACACAGTTACACAACCACCTCCAAAACGCTTTCATCTTGCAAAACGGAAACTATACCCACTGCAAACTCCCCATGCCCCCTCCCCCCAGCCCCTGGCAACCACACTTCTACTTTGGTCTCTATGATTTGACTGCTCTAGGAAGCTCGTACAAGTGGAAATAGGCAGTATTTGTCTTTTTCTGATTGGCTTATTTCACTTAACATAATGTCCTCAGGGTCCATGTTGTAGCGTGTGTCAGCACGTGGCCCTTCCTTTGAGGGCCAAATAATAGTCTACTGTATGTATATACCACATTTTGCTTATCTGCTCACCCCTTGAGGGCGATTGGTTACTTCCACATTTTAGCTGTTGTGAGTCATGCTGCTATGAACATGAGTGAACCAATATCTCTTTGAGACTTTGCCTTCAATACTTTCAGGTATATACTCAGAAGTGAAATTGCCAGATCATATGGAAATTCTATTGTTAATTTTTAGAGGAATTGCCTTACTGTTTTCCACGATGGCTGTGCCATTTCCTATTCTCACCAACAATGCACGAGGGTTCCAATTGCTCCACATCCTCTCCAACACTTATTTCTGTATTTTTGATAGCAGCCATCCTAATGGGTGTGAGGTAGAATCTCATAGTTTGGATTTGCCTTTCCCTAGTGATGTTGTTCATCTTTTCATGTGTTTGTGGGCCATTTGTATATCTTCTTTGGAGAAGCGTCCATGCAAGTCCTGTGCCTGTTTTTTAATCAAGTTGTTTTGTTGTTGATTAAGGAGACCTTCCCTGTTGACCTAATACGTGCTGAGTGCCAGGGTTTCTGAGAAACAGAGTTTCATGGATAGAAACGGGTAGAGAGGGCGTTCCAGGCGGCGGGATCAGCAGGAGCAGAGGCACAGAGACGACGTGCGGCTGTGTTCAGGCTTCCTCTAGTCACCGGGCTGTGTTGGGCCATAGGCACAGATAGGCAAGCAACCAGCACGAAAGCAGGAGAGGCGCAGCTGTGCCCACCCGGGGAGAGCAGGACCGAGGAGGGTATCCTCCGGGGTGGCCGTCCCCCCGACACAGCTCTGCCCTCAGAGGTCCCTGCAGTGCCGTGGGGACAGTGACAGCAGTTGAGGGGACTCTGTTCACAGGCTCAGGAGGCAGCCTCCCCTGAGATTAGGTCGTGAGGTCACAGTGTCAACCAAAAATCGTGTTTTCAAAATAGTCCCTAAAAAACTCCCAGTGCAGTGCCACGTTGGGGCTCAGCATGCCTGCCCCGGCCAGGGCCCGCCCAGCGGGATTTCCTAGGGCGCAGGCGCAGTCTCTCTCCAGCGGTAGCCCAGATGAAGATGCTGCCTCGCCGTTGGGGACCACCTTCTGCAGAAAGTGCTTGTCTTCACACACCGGAACCACGCTTGGCCCACAGAAGTGCACACACGTGAGGGCGACGGAAGCACCGAGGCCCCCTGAGGTCTATCTGTGTGGATGCTTCGGGACTCAAGTAACCAAATATCCGGCCAGCAGCAGCCGCAGCGATAAAGACATTTTAGCGCCTCTGGTAACGAAGTCCAGAGAAAGGCAGTACCCAGGCTAATGCAGCGACTTAATGAGACCGTCCCTGGGTTGCCCTTCATCTCGGGTCCTCCCTTCGTGGTGACAGGAGGGCTGTGCAGCTCCAGGCGTCACATCCCTACCCCACAGCGTCCAGGGCAGGGAGGGCAGAAGGAGGGCAGCTTCATCGCCGCTCTGTCACGGGGCAGGAAAACTTTCCCCAGAGGCCTCCAGGCGCTTCCTCTCACATCTCATTGGCCAGGGCCGGGTCACGTGCCCACACCTGGCCAATCACGGCAAAGGGGGTGGCCCGCCGTTGCGGGCGGGAGCTGTCGTTCCTGTCAGGATCTGCGCCCTCGTCCCTGAAGCTGAACGAAATCAGGGTTCATTAGCAAGGAGGAAGAGGCATCCCTGTGCCGCAGGAAGGACCAGCAGGTTCTCTGCCACGTCACGCGCCCTCTGGAACGTCTGCTCGTGGAGGACAGTGAGCTTAAATCATCTCATTTTGGCTACGTTTTCTTTTGCACTGAAATTCCTATTTTATTGATGTAGTGAGACCGGCCCATGCGGGAGATTTCACAGAGCTAGAGGCCTGTGGGATGAAGCCCCGCTGTCTTAATTTTGGAGCTGATACTCCAGATGCCCGAGTCTGGCCTTACCCCGGCCTCGGGCGTGGGGCGCTCTCTCTAGTTCCTCCGGCCTGACTGCCCTCCAGCTCTGCCCCTTGACCCGGAGTCCCGGCTCTGCCTGGTCCCTGGGGCCAGACCCTCCCCGCCTCAGCCTCTGGGCAGCCTCTCTGCTCCAGCTGCCGGGAGCCCCGTGCTGTGGCACGCACCCTCGTAGATCACCGTGGGTCACTACGGCCAAAGTGTGCCAGATAAATACATTAGTTCTCCAGAAATCAGAGAAGGAAGTTCACCTCTTTTCTGGTTTTTTAATTCATACTTGGGGGAGAAGGTCAAGAGTTGGTCCTGAGTTTGTAGGAGGGAGCCTGGTGCAGGTCAGCGGGGTTGTTGTGTTTGACCTGCTGGTAGACATGTTGGGCTTCTTAGACTGCCCCAGCCCAGGCTCCGGTGGGCTGGAACACTGGCTTCATTACATCCCTGATCCTGTACTGTGCAGGGCTGGGTGCCCTCAGACAAATAGTGGCTTCATTTGGCCTCCTCGTGCAGGAACAGGTGAATCTGTCACAGACAGGGGTGTCTTTACACAGGGTTAGCACACGTGAATCCTATTCCCTGACTCTGCCGTGGAAGCGTCCTCCTTCTCTTAAAGCTGTGTAGGAGGTGTAGTCTGATGTGTCTCTTCAGTCCATCTTCACAGCACCTCCATGTGTGAGTGTTGGGTTATCCTCATTTTATAGAGGACTAAAGGGCTTGTTCAAGGGCACAGAGCTTGAAAATGCCAAGCTTTTTCTCTTCGAGGTCCCCCAAATGCAAGCATTGGCAAGCTTGGTTGAAGGCCAGAAGAAGTGGCCCTTGCCCTTCACTGTTTTCATGCACAGATCCTTGTGTGCATGAGAAATGTGAGCCTATGCATGGGCTTTGGTGGGGACATGGACAGGCCATGTTCTGCCAGTCCTGCTAGTGGGTTCTGAAGCAGTAGCTGAGGGAAGAAACAAAAAAAGTTTGTCTTTTTAAGAATCTTTGGGACTGCCCTTCTCTCTATAACTGCCCACCATTTGGGCCTAATTTCTGGCCAACTCAAAAGCTATTATGTATAACATTAAATATATCTTGGATGAACTTGGTTAAAATTTTTAATTAATCATAGCCGCAAACCTGGCTCAGGTCTGTTCTGGCTTCATAGATCACTGCTCGCATTTGCAGTTATCTGCTCATGACCGTGGCAGGCCTGCTTGTAGCTCGATAAAGAAGGGAAGATGGGCTGCTTGGCTTATAATTGTGGAGTAAGTTATATTACATGAGATGTAATGGAAAGGGTTGCTGTGGACTTGGTGATATGCTCAGTGAAATTGTCGAGAGAACACCTATCCTTGAGCAGCAAGTCTCTTGCCTGCATCTCCCCTGCTGTGGTTCACTGGGCCTCACTGGTCTGTTCTGCCTTCATGGAGAGCCTGGCCAGCTTCCCACCTTTCCAGCTATTTCAGGATCTCCCTGTCATCTTCCAGTTGCCTTGAGGAACTTGATAGCGGTGGCAGCTTGTTTTCTTTTTTAGTGAATGAATGAACAAGCAAGCTAAAACAAAGTTGCCTTCTTTGTTAGAATTTTTATATTTGATTTTAGGGCTGGTCCTCAAATTCAGTGCAAGGGGACTTTAGGATAGAACGGAAAGCAGTTGGACGGAGGAGACACCAGGAGAGGGTTGGAAGGTAAATGAGGCTGGTGAAACAGGTTATGACCAGATTATAAGGGGCCATGGATGCCACCCTAAGGAGTTTCAGCATTATCCCAAATGCAATTGTGTGGCAGGAGATCAAGCAGAGAATTGGATGTTCATGTTAAAAGATCCCTTGGGCAGCTGAGTGGAGGACAGTCCGCTCAGAGGAGGTGAGACTGGAGACCAGACAGGTAAGAGTGCATTCAGGTCCAATTGAGAAATAATGAGCCCTAATCCAAGGCAATGACTGTGGAATTTGAGAGAGAGAGATGGATAATAAAGATATTGCAGAGGTGGAACTGACAGTCTGTCAAGGCAAGGGAGAGGGAAGCCCACATGGCTGCCACTTTTGCGGTTTGAGCACTGGAAGGGCTGTGGTGCTATCCCCTGCCAAGATTATGGACAGTTCTGCATTTTGCTGCCCTACAGGGAAGCTCCCAGGGCTGTAGAGGAGGTGAGACTGCTTTCCCAACACTAACTGTGGCTACTTGCCCACTGCTGGACTGGAGCAGGGCCCTGGGCATGCACCCTGCATTAGGCATGGGCAGAGGCGGGGAGAGAGAGGACAGAGGAATCCAATGATACATCTGAGGTGGGAATCAGGAATCAGGATCCTGGATGGGGCCCCACCAAGGCAGCAGACACAATTTATGGGGTGAGAGCAGAGTTCCCCCAACATGGAATGGGCACGTAACAGGAACATGAAATAAACCTTTGTTGTTTTAAGCTACTAAGATTGGGGGCGGGGGGGGGCGGGTGTCTGTTAATGCATCTCACCTGCGCTCTCCCGACTGCTACACTCAAGGTCAGTAGTTAGGAAGTGCTAGCTGTCTTTGAATCCATGTCTGTCTGGCTTGTTATCAAGCCAGTACCAGGTGGCTATTTGTGGACTCGTAGAGGCCCATAAGCAAGGTCAGGACCAGAGCTGTAAATTTGAATGTCATCAACACAAAGGTGGTAGGGACTGGAGAGAAAGGCATAAGGATTTAGTCTGTGGCCTTTGGGGTGAGGCTTCTTTCTCTCCTGAGTGTTTATGGTCGGCTCCACGTGGCCTGCTGCTAAGTAGGACATCACTGCTGCCTGCCAGGCCTGGTGGTTCAGGGACGCTGGCTTGAGCTTGTTGACAGCTGCACACTCATAATGTTGCTAAAAACTTCATCAACTCTGAAGCCTGGAAATAGCCCAAGCGATTTGAGGTTTTGCTCACTTGTAAATGTTTGAGTATTGTGTCCACAATTGCAAATTGAGTAACTCAATTTTGAGGCACAGCTGTTATTTGGAAAAGACCCATCTAGGAACACAAACTCCTTGCAAAATGATTGTGCTTCATTTTTGTCAAGTATCGGCAAGCCATTAAACTGCCAAGCCATATGGCAAATGCCCACTTGAAGCAGAGTGCGACAGTGCACCATAATGAATCTGTTTTTGGGGCAAGGAGATAGGGCCGAGCCTGGTTTTTGTGATCTACAGAAAAGCAGATTCGCTGCACCACATTTCAGCCTTCTAGAGTCCTGAGTAAGGAATTTTCTTCCCATGAAAAATTCATATAAAAAATTAAGTTATGGTAGATTTTTTTCTTAGGTGTATTTTCCCTTTCAACCAATATCCATTTGAGTTTCTGCATATAAAATAGGTTTAACTGGAGCAATAGAAACTTCTAAAAGTTTTCACACTTTTCATCCCTTTATATCCTAATTCAATAAACATTCATTAGGTGTCAGTATATCAGTTAGAATTAGATTTAGCTACATATTACAGAAAAGTAGAAAACAATGAAAGATTATGTCTCCCTCAGGTAAAAGAAACCTGGAGGTCAGCAGTCCAGGGCTGGTGTAACAGCTTCAGGGTCATCAGGGTCTTGCTTTCTCTTGGCTTCTTCACTGTCAAACCTGGAGTTGATCCTTGTCCTCAGGGTCCAATATAGCTGCCATACTCCAGCCATCACATTCTAGACAGCAGGAGTGGAGAAGAGGAGAAAGGTGTGCCTTTCCCTTTTAAAGAGAGTTCCTGGAAGTGTCACCTAACACTTCTATTCATAGATCACTGGCCAGACCTTGGTCACATGGCCTCACTCTGCTGCAAAAGACTGAGGTATGTGGCAATACACCCAGCTAAAGACAGAGATTCTGTTACTAAAGAGGAAGGCAGAATGGATATTGAGAGGTTGCCAGCAAAATCTGCCCTACCTGAGGACCTGGATGTTTGTTCTTCCTGCTAGATTGTAACCTCCTTGAGGACAGGGGCCAGGTTTTATTTATCCCTGTACCTCCAAGGCACTAGCACAATGGTTGGTAGGTTGTGATGTTAATTATCTGCTGCTTTGTGCGCCTCACAGCAGACCCAGGTGCTGCTCCTCACCTTCGCCCCCTCTTCTGCCTTCTTTGTTCCAAGGTGGCAAGTCAGCTGTGATTTGGGGCATATTTATTCTTCATCATCAGAAGTATTTCTACCAGAATGGCATTAAACTCCCTGTTTCTCTGTTTCTCAGTATTGACTCTTAGTTCTAGGAACAAGTGTTGCTTAGAGCCAGGTTGTTACGGTTGGAGCTGGATGGAAGTCTATGGCAGTGGTGTGTGGGAGTGGCCTCTCTCTTGAGCATTCTTCTGCAGTAACATCTCCCAGGCCAAGCTAGTCAGAGCGAGCTGCCTAAGAGGCAGGAGGATGCTGATGTGCTCCTAAGGGCTGCCAGGTTTTGATCATGGATGACTCCAAAACGGTGGGGCCTTTTTCAAACAAGATAAATAAGCATATGGAAGTAAATGTGGTCATGGTGAATTCTGTTTCAAACGTAATGAAAGGAAAGAGACAAGAGCTAATGCTTCTGGGAGAACCCCCTATGGGCCAGGTACTGTGCTAGGTGGGTCAGTTCCAGTAACTCTCATGACAGCCCTAGGTGGATGTGACTTATCTCCATTTCCGTGTGGCCCACTGAGGCTGGGGAGAATTTGGTTAGACTCTTCACCAGAATGCAAGCACACACTCTTCCCTTCCAGGCACGTTGAATCAGCATCGATGTGTATAAAGTTTTTAGGACAGTGACTCAGTAAGCCAGAAGAATCGAAATTAGTCCCCAGTCCTGAGTGTGGGCTTACAAGAGACCTCGTCCCATTCCTTGTGCTCCTTCACGTCTTTTGAAAGTTCTCAGAACCGAAGAGCCAGGCTGCCTGCTTTCCTGGGCATCTGACAGTTAGGACGAGAGCTTAATTGGCGTGTTTGTTTCCTCCAAGGAGTGGCTGGCAGAGGGTCCTCATACCGACAAAGAAGGCTCACTTTGCTTTTGTTCCTAGCAGCACTGTGTGCCCATAGCAATAGCGGGTGAAGCCAACAAAGCTGAAAAGGGAAAGTGCCCAGAGTTCGCAGGAACGTTGATTGCCCTGGAGAAGTTGACGCCCTCACACAGATGGAAATGATTTCCCCGGGTCCTGAAAAATGTGCTCGTCAATCCCACAAATACAAACTGCATCTCTTGTTTTCTTTAAGATGAGGAGTCCGGTCAAGAGGTCTGTGTAATGGAAGATGTTTGCAGAATCCATTTCCATTCTGCCTGAAGCCATCTGCTTTATGTCTATAATAAACAGGGATGTTTTCAGCCATTTTCCCAGGCCAGCCCGTTAGAGGCGCTCACCACAGGGGAAGGTAAATTGCCTGCCTCCTGGGCGATGAGCGTTAGCACATTACATCTGCAGGGACGGCACTTAACCTTCCCGTTTGCCTCTCCGTTCTGTGTCTCTGCCACGGCCTGTGACAAATGGGCCAAGGGGTGCATGCTTAGTTAGGATTTACTACCTGTGGGGCATTGGCCAGCATCCCATTACCTGGGGATTGAATGGTGAAAGGCTGGCAGCAGGAAAGGCCATCCTCTGGAAAGCTAGGGACCACCTGACCCTCACCAGGCAGAGGATTCTTGGAGTGGCCATCCTGGGGCTTCCTGATGCAAAGAGAATTTGAGAGCTCTTTCCTAAACAGAAATATGAGTAAGTCACCCCCCTGTTTAAAATCCTCAGAGGTTCCTCATTGACAGTAGGATAAAATCTAGACCCCTTGGGGGCCTGTGTGATCCTTACACCCTCTGCAGCCTCGTTGTAGTCTACCCATATGTCAGCTCATACCCACACACGGCCACATTAACATGCATAGTTCATCACCCACGTTAGGTGGGGTTTCTGGACCTTTGCAATGCTGGCTGCTGTATCCAGCACACCCTTTAACATCCTCACAGGCTCAGTTCCTGCACCTTCCCGCCCCAGCTTGAAG
This sequence comes from Equus przewalskii, assembly GCF_037783145.1. Lineage (NCBI taxonomy): Eukaryota > Metazoa > Chordata > Mammalia > Perissodactyla > Equidae > Equus > Equus przewalskii. The sequence goes on along the minus strand of NC_091845.1, from coordinate 75,765,295 downwards.
GTCGCTTCAGAGAACTGGCCCCTAAATAGGGGAGTGTATGAGTTTCTACAGCTGCTGTAACAAATTGCTACAAATTATTGGCTTAAAACAGCACCCTTTTATCTTTTTACAGTAGTGGAGGTCTGAAGTCTGGAATCAAGCTGTCGGGGGAGCTGCAGTCCTTCTGCAGGCTCTAGCCGAGAGTCTGTTTCCTGCCGATTCCTGCTTCTAGAGGCTGCTTGCGCTGTGGGGGTCACAGCCCCTTCCTCCATCTTCAAAGCCAGCAGCATCAGATCCTCTCTCCTTTCTGATCGCTGCTTTGGTCCTCATGTCTTTCTTTATCTATCTGACCCTCCTGCCTCTCTCTTATTAGGACCCTCGTGATAAAGTTGCACCCAGCTGAATAATTCAGGATATTTCAAGTTCCTTAATTTAATCACATCTGCATAGTCCCTTTGCCTGTTAAAGCGGTAGCTGGGGACCTGTAATCCTCTAGGGCAGAGGGATGACCTTGGTCAGTGTGCAGGAGGCCAGCATGTCCTTGTGGATGAGATCACAGCACTGAAGGTGGCACAGCAGGGCAGGAATGCCTGGTTTGATTTCAGTCTGAGCTGGGTGGAGTGGAGTCTTGGGGAGGGGTCTTAAGTGCCTCTAGGAAGCTAGAAGGGTCAGTTTATATCTCTGACAGAACCAAAGAGAGGAGGTAGCCGTCTGAAAAGGATGGTGCTTGTTGAGGACAGTCACTGGTTCTCTCATTCATTCCACATCCATTTCCTGAGTGTCTGTGCTAGGCACAAGGCAGGAGGTGAGGGGACCAGATGAATAAGAAGCCACAATATGGGAGTTCATCTTCTCCTTGGGGAAGAGCGACATGGAAACAAAGCCGTGGCAGCTCTGTGGTTGCTGAAAGAAGAAAGTGATAAAGTGTGTAACAGGGACAATTAGCACGGTTGGTGAGGGTGGCACTGAGCAAAGACTCCAAGGAGAACACTTTGCAGGCGTGGGTGAGGAGGGCGTCCAGGTGGTCGGAACAGCATTTGCAGAAGCAAGGAGAAGGGAGCAGTGTGTTGTGTCTGAGCAGCCGGATGAAATTCTGTCTGGATGACTGTCAAGTGGGAGGTGGTCAGCTGGAGGGGGCAGGGCCAGAGGTGGAAACTGTTTGCCTTGTCTGCAGTTTGGTGATAAATTCCAAGAAGGCTGGATGCTGTCTTCTCAACTTATTAAATCCTTCCGCAGCAATTATCACTCACTCTATGGACCTCCATTTAATGAGTATTAATGAAAAGCCTTTCCCAGTAGCAAAAGTTTCCCACACTTGCTTTGTCTTGCTGGATATTATTAGATGACGGGGCACATGAGTCACTTTCATGGCGTGCATGTGGCCTTCTGTCTGATGAGACTGACAGTCAAATGGAAGCCTGGTTTGTTCTCCTGGTGGACCCCTGGAGAGAGCCCATTTCAGCCTTCTCCTTGTTTCTCTGGGTTTAGTTGAAGTGAGTGAGAGTATACAGTGATGGAGACGCACTGACCTCATGCCTGAGCCTGAAATGTGTGATCACTGCCTCCTCCCACCGAGCTGTGGCTCGGACAGGGTGGTGCACTATGTGGACAGTGGCCCTGGGTGCCCACGGCAAGGAAAGAAAGGAAACACAGACACTTACTCAATCTCATTTATTCTTCTTCCCAACACCACACTTCCCTGCCTTTGATGCCACCATTCAAATGAATGTTCAAATTTACAGTTTCTGGGAACTTTTGGAAAAATGGAGCAAAACCCCAGGTTACCTGAGATGCTGTAGTTACGTGTTTTAAAGGCTCTAAAGAACTGTACTTTCTCAAAATGAAATAGAACTTTGAAAGGCTTCATAATAGTTGTGAAAAACAACCCACCTCTTCATTTACATACTTCACAAGGCTGCTCTTGCGAATAGCTCAGCGCACTCTGCAATAATATCTCATCAAATCTTCCACCTCCCTGGGAGAAGCGAGCAGCAGTGGCTGTAAGCCTGCCTTGTTCTCACGCGGTAGGGTGTGCCTGCCACCTCAGGAAGCTCAGAGAAGCCACAGCCACTAGGTCCAGAGGCTTTCATCTTCACACTGTTGCCCAGCATACATCCAGAATGACTTCTCTACGTTCGGAGGTGCATGAGGCCCTCCCACTGCTGGGACTCTGGTCCGCTCTCCAGCCACCCAGAGCCCTTTTCAGTCTTCACGGAGCCCTCCTCTGGGCCAGGCTCTGTGCTTGGGGCTGAGATCCAGAGATGAAGAAAACGGCACTCCTGCTGTTAAGGGGCTTACTGTCTGATGGGTAGGAAAGACACAAGAGCAGGTTTTTCCAATAGAATGTGATATGTGATTGATTACAGGTAGGTCAGAGATCAGCTAACCCAAGCTAGGTGTCAGAGAAGCCATCTTGGCAGCCTTCTACACTGTCAGCTCCTGGATGGTTGTGTCCTCAACTATGTGGCAGACACTATGGATTAGCTACTCCCAACTCCCTTTCCCTTGCTGCTTCCCCCTGGAGAGGCTGCAAAGCTAAATACTTGCTTTTCCAGCCTCCCTGTTAGCGCAAGTGGCCATATGACCTAGTTCTGGCCAATGAGACAGAAGCAAAATCAGTGGGGGGCGGTTTCTGAAAAAGCTTTTATTTTCTTGAGTAAGAGGGATGCCAGTCTAGTATAGTGCCTTTCTCTTTCGTGGCTTGATGGTAATCACGATGGCTTTAGCTACAGCAGCAATCTTGTGACCATGAGGGAAAAGCTGAGAGACTTGTAGGTCATTGTTGAGCCAGTGATCCAGTGCCAGCAGCTGCCTATTTCTAGACTTTTTGTAATGTGAGAAACAAATAAACTCCATTTGTTTAACCCACTGAGGTTAGGCTTCTGAGACTTGCAGTCAAATGCATCCCTAATTGATACAGGCACCTAGCAGGCAGTCAAGATATAGTGATTGACATCATAAATAATGTGATCACCTGAGTTGAGTCATAACAGATTGGAGTGTCCTGGGGGTATTCCAGTTGGAAGAAACCAAAATAGCATGTACAAAATCTTAAAGCAGGAATCCATGAGGAGCTCACAAAGAAACCACTGACAAGTAGTTCATTGTTGCTAGAGTATAAAGTATGAGGCAGGCAGTCGTTGGATATAAGTCTGGAGGAGCAGACAACAAGGGCTAGATTAAAACAGTTTCCTTAGATGCAAAGAGGGTCCCAGTTCCAGTGACTGAGAACTCTCCATTTTACCCCGGAACTGCAGGGTTACAGCCAAGGCCACCATAACAAGAGGAGTAAGAAAGGAAGAGAATGCATTCCTCTGTTGGTCCCTGTGTAAGTTATGTTGTTGCATTACAAATTCCTCCAAAACCTAGCAGCTTAAAACAACCCACACTTATTATCTCACAGTTTCTGTGGGTCAGAATCTAGATGTAGCTTAACTGAGTCTTCTGGCTCAGAGTCTCTTACAAAGCTGCAATCAAGGTGTTCACAGGGCTGCAGTCTGATCTGAAGCCTCAACTGGGGAAAGATCCACTTCCACGTTCACTCACATGGTTGTTGGCAGGATTCACTTTCCTCATGGGCTGTTGGAGGTCTCCTTTAGTTCCTTGCCCTGTAGGTTTCCCCATGAGTCAGCTCACAACAGGGCAGCTGACTTTATCAGAGTGAGCAAGTGAGAAAGCAAAAGAGGGAACAAGAGGGAAGCCAGAGTTCTTTTCGTAACCTTCTCTCAGAAGTGGAATCCCATTCCATTGCTGTATTCTGTTCATCAGAAGCAAGTTACTAGGTCCCGCCCACACTCAAGGGTTGGGGGGTTGGTCTACAGGTGAATATTAGGAGGTGAGGACCATCGGGAGTCATTTTAGAAGCTGCCAACCACAAGCACAATGCCCGCTCCTTTCTCCTTCTCCCTTGTCATGGTCAGCAGCAGCAGCAGCGTTGTCATCATTGTCATCATCATCACCACAGCCACAGTGATTATTTTTTAAATGCTTCTTATGCACCAGAAACTTTCCATACATAGTTCATTTATCCTCCTGACAACCTTATAAGAGTAATATTATCCCCATCTTGCATATGAGGAAACTGAGGCTGAGAGAGAGACTATGATTTGCCCCAGATCACATAGCCAGTCAGTGGTAGAACTAGGAGTCCAGCCAAGGCCTAACTCCTGTGGAGCTCGTCACCACAACTCCAGGAGGCAGTGTCTCAGAGGCAGGAGAGCCATGTCCGCCAGCCTGTCCTGGAGCCCAGGCTGTTTTCTGCTTTTCATTAACCTCACTCTGGTGCTGAAAGCCACCGAGTGGGGTGACGAGAGGGTGGGCTGGACCCTCTCAAAATGCTTGGGCTTCAGATAAAGGACAATGAGTGAAATCAGGAAAGATCTATAAATTAGATAATAGTCCTGTAACAATGTTAATTTCCTGATTTTAATCACTGCTCTGCAGTTATATGAGAAAGTGTCTTTGTTTTTAGAAAACACATACTGAATTATTTAGAGGTAAAGAGGTATTATGTCTACAGCTTATTCTCAAATGTTTGAGACAAAAATATTTATAGGTATATACAGATGTGTGTGTGTGTATGGAGAGAGAGAATGAAGACAAAGTAACTGTGGTAAAGTGTTAACCTTTGGGGAATCTGGGTAAAGAGTATATAGGAATTCTTTGTACAAGTTTTGCAACTTTTTTTATGTCTGAAATTATTTTTAAATAAGAGTTTACAAAGTACCAGTCTACTCTGGGACCTTGTGAGTTCTATTTTCACTATCAGAGATGACATTATGGGGGTCTTACATACCTCCTTTTGACCCCCAGGTGACCCATCAGAGCACATAGAGGGTGTAGAGGTGATGAGCAGAATATGGTCTCTAGGGCCAGGCTGCCTGGGTTCCAGTCCTGGCCCTGCAGCTGCAAGGGTCCCTGAGCCATATAAGTCACCAGACAGGGTTGAGTTGAAAGGATTTGGTGAGACAAGGATATACCTTGGCACAGTTTCTGGCCTGTGGTGAGCCCTCCATAAACGTTGTTATTGTTATTGTTACCTCAGTCATCTTACAGGTGAGAAGTAATGGCGTGTGTGTGGTTCAGAGACACTGATCTGGACACTTGGCTTGGTGCCAGCTCCCTGATGTGAGTTTTTCTCCCCATGAAGGCAGGGTGGCCACTGCAGCAGGTGTGGATGGGCCTGACAAGATGAAGAGCCGGATCCCTGTGGTGCTCCTGGCCTGTGGCTCCTTCAACCCTATCACCAACATGCACCTGCGCTTGTTTGAGGTGGCCAGAGACCACCTGCACAAGACAGGTAAGTCGGGGCCCCAGGTCCAACAGAAGAACTGGTGGGTTGGGCCTCATGGGGGTTTGCTGGCTGCTGTCATCATCACTTTACTAAAACTGCTCAATTTATTAATTTACAGCATAACTGGTGGCATACATTTCCTCCGTCATATAGTCCAAGGGCTAACATCCCTTAGCCGTGTGACATGTGTCCAAGTCATATCCTGGCCATACACTTGAACAGTTCTCAGGGTCCACCACCCCTCTGCCCACCTCGTGTTGCCCATGACTGCCAGAAAGACTCTGGGCACTTTATAGAACCCTTATTCCAATCAGGGCATCCCTCCTGGTGCTGCAGGAGCATTTGCCTGCATGGCCAGGTGCCCTTGAGAACTCCTGCTACTCTTCAGTGGGTAAGCAAAGATCCTGTAATGGAGACTTTGACATTTTCTCCTTTGAAAGAATAGATCTTAGACGATTACAAATTAACAATCTTGTATATGGGGCATTTCTAATACAGATGGCATGGCTTTGCCAGAAATATTTAATCAGCTGGAAATGTTTAATCTGGGAATGTTTCATCTTCTTTACTTTGTATTTCATTATTAAGAGAGTAAAATGGCATTTGAAATCTGCATGATTATTTCTAAAGGATATAAGTCATTTGTATGCTGATGTCAGATATATATGGAAGTAATTATGTATTTATGTATATTTTATGTATTCGTATGTATATTTTGTATTTTTATATTGTTTAAAAATGTTTACCTTTAAGGGCATTGTTTTTACACCAGAATCAATCCCTATTTACTTTTAATATAGGAAAACATATTTGAGTAACATGTAAATCACTTCTTCAAAGAAATTATATACAAATATCAGTTTGTTTTAAAGGAAATGTCTTTGTTTACAAAACATAATTTTTTTATCATTCAAAAGTGAAAGTGGGTTTTTATCCTTAGTAAATAAATAACTCTTACAAAGGAATGAAAAATCCAAATAATCCAGTTAAAACTGATCAGTGAACATTAGTAGGCAGTATACCAAAGAAGAAATATAAATGGCCTATAAACTTGGTAAGAGATGTACAACATCACTAATAATCAGTGAAAATGTAAATAAAAACATGATAAATCCCACAAGGTTGTAAGCACCATGAAGGCAGCTACTGTGGCTGCTTGAATACCACAGAATTGCCACCATCTGTCACTGGGCTTATAGTCAGTGCTCAATAAATATCTCTTGTGGGAGTAAATAGTTTTAACCTATGAGTTTGGCAAAGATTAAAGACTGGAAAAGTTCAGTACTGGCAGGATAGAGAGGGAACTGACAGAGGTGTTAGAATTAGCAGACAAAGACATTAAAATAGTAACTATAATTATGTACCATATGTTCAGAAATTAAGTAGAGACATGGAAGATATAGAAAGGATTCAAATCAAACATCTAGAGATGAAAACTATAGTATGTGAAACGAAAAATACACTGGATAGAATTAATAGCAGATCAGACATTGCAGAAGAGAAGGTTAATGAACTTGAAAATATAACAATAGAAACTATCCAAAATGAAACACAGAGAGAAAAAAAGAATTTTTAAAAGAATATCAGTGAGATATGGGATAATTTAAAGCATCTGAATGTACTCATAATTGGAAGCCCAAAATGAAAAATAAGAGGAAGAACAGGGAAAAAATATTTGAAGAAGTAATCACTGAAATTTCTCCAAATTTGATGAAAACAGATTTCATCAAGCAGCTCAACAAACAGATCCAAGTAGCTCAATAAACACCAAGCACAAGAAACAGGTAGAAAACACCACCAAGGTATATGATAATCAAATTTCCCAAAACCAGTAATACAGAGAAAATCTTAAAGGCAGCCAGAGAAGAATGAAGATAAGGAGGAGAGCAGATTTCTTGTTACTGAATTTAGCAAAAGGGAATTCAGCGCAACAAATCTTTAAAGTACTCAAAGAAAAAACTTTCGACCTAGGATACTATATCTGCAAAAAAATCTTTCAAAAACAAAGGCAAAATAAAGACATTTTCAGATATACAAAAGCTAAAAGATTTCACCACCAGCTAACCTGCACTGCAAGAAATGTTAAAATTGTTCAAGCAGAAGGAAAGTGGTACCAAATGGAAAAATGGATCTACACAAAGGAATACAGAGCACTGGTAACCACATGGGCAATTATGTACTTTTTTCTTATTATTTAAATTTCTTTAAAAGATGGTTTAAACAAAAATAATAATATATTATCGGGTATACAGCATATGTAGAAGTAAAATATATGACAACGGTATCATAAAGTCTGGGAGGGGGAGGAAGGGGCAGAAGGTGTCCCAAGCAGCTGGAGCCACTGCACAGAGGCTTGGAGCTGAGAGAACCCAGAGCAGAGATGGTGTCAAGATGGTAGTGTGGGCAGACTCAGAACTCACCTCCTCCCACAGACACAAGAAATTTACAACTACTCTTCGAACAGTTAACCCTGAGAGAGAACTAAAAACTGGATAAAAAGAACGCCTACAACAAGAGACAGTGCTGACTGAGGTGGAAGAGACAAAAATTCCTTTCTGGAGAGAAAAAATGCCACCTTTGTGAACCGCGGCACTTCATGGCCAGGGGAAACCCTAAGGTACGCAGCCATCCCTCGAGGAGTGGGTGAGCTAAGCTGGGAAGCGTTACCACTGTAAGCATCCTTTGGACTCAGTACAACTGAAACAAATGTCATAATATCTGGCTTTGTTGACTATTAACTACAACGGGGAATACCATGAGAAAAGCTATCAGACATAACGGGAAAACAAGCCTGCTCTTAAAGGGCCCATGCACCAATTCATCCATTTTGGAAAAGAATCTAAAATTGCCAGAAAGAAAGGTGCACAGTCCTTTGGTGAAGAGATGCACTTTATAGGCTATGGATGCATCTCAGTGAGAGGTGAGACCTCCCCAGGGACTGAGACATTGGCAGCAGCCATTATTGTGACCTAGTACAGGCATGCTGACACAGACGCTGGCAGACGCCATTGGAGTTCTTCCCCTGGCCTGTTAATGTTAGCCCAGGGGTCTGCCCCATCCACTAGAGCACCAATTTATTCCAGCTCAGCCAGGGCAGTTAGCCCACCCTAGGGACTGGCCCCACCCAACAGCAAGACCTCGGGCAACTGGTGGGCCCGCATAGGCAGGGTGCCTGGAACCTCTGCAGCCAGACGAGTGGGTCTGCCTCAGGGGGCAGGGCATGTACAAGGAGTGGGCCTGCATTGGTGGAGTGCATGGGGTCTCTGCAGTGGGGCAACTGGGTCCACTTCAGTGGGTCAGGGTGCACACACAGGACAGGACTATGTTGACAGGGTGTGTGGCCCTGTGGGTGGTGGGGCTTGTCAGCTACAGCATACGTGTGCTTCTCAAACAGCCACATAGGGCATCAGCCCCACCTTCCAAAGCCTGAAACAATTGGATGCTCCTATGCCTGGGGCCAGCCCCATTGAACTGTAATCCTGAGACAGCTGACAAACAGCCTTGCAGACCAGAGGCCTACAGCAATTGTAAGCCCCTGAGCCTAGCAACCAGCCAGTCTGGGAGGTCTACTCACTTAACAGAAAAACTGCAACAGAAATGTGCTATTAGACCTTGCAGCCAACTGTGCTGGGGCTCCACCCACCTGGTAAAGTGAATAAAAGGACTGTATCAGCCACACACAGCTTAGCATTACAACCAGCCAGCCAGGGGGACAGCCTCCCCTCCCCAGGCACCTGCAGCAACAGCAACCCTGCCAGAACAGAATGACACACATAGCCCACACAGGGGACACTCCTGGAACATTTGCAACTGGTGATAAGAGGGAAGCACACTGCTGGACCTCTTAGGCATCTCCTACATAAAGCCACCTCTCCAAGATCAGGAGATGTAGCTGACCTACCTGATACATAGATATAAGCACAGAGAAAGAGGCAAAATGAGACAAAGGAATATGTTCCAAGTAAGGGAACAGGACAAAACCCCAGAAAAATAACTAACTGAAACAGAGATAAACAATCTACCTGACAGAGAGTACAAACTAAGAGTCATAAGGATGCTCACTGATCTTGGGAGAAGAATGAACTCAGTGAGAACTTCAACAAAGAATTGGAAAATATAAAAAAGAACCAATCAGAAATGAAGAATACAATACTGGAAATGAAAAATTCACTAGAGGGACTCAATAGCAGAGTAGATGATACAGAAGAATGGATCAGCAAGCTGGATGAAAGACTAGAGGAAGTCATCCAAGCTGCACAGATAAAAGAAAAAGGAATTAAAAAGAACAAGGACAGTGTAAGGGACCTCTGGAACAACATCAAGCATGCTAACATCCATATTATACGTGTCCCAGAAGGAGGAGAGAGAGACAAAGGGACAAAGAAACTATTTGAAGAAATAATAGCTTGAAAACTTTCCTAACCTAAGGAAGGAGACAGACATCCAGACACAGGAAGCACAGAGAGCACCAAACAAAATAAACCCAAAGAGGCCCACACCAAGACACATTATAATTAAAATGTCAGTAATTAAAGATAAAGAGAGATTCCTAAAAGCCACAAGAGAAAGGAAACAAGTTACATACAAAGAAAAGGCTACCAGCTGACTTCTCAGCAGAAACCTTACAGGTTAGAAAGGAGTGACACAATATATTTAAATCGCTGAAAGGAAAACCTACAGCCAAGAAGACTCTACCTGGCAAGCTTATCATTCAGAATGAAAGGAGAGATAAAGAGTTTCCCACACAAGCAAAATTAAAGGAGTTTATCACCAAAAAACCAGTTCTATAAGAAATGCTAAAGGGACTTGATTAAGAGGAAAAGAGAAGACCACAAATAGGAATAAGAAAATTATCAAAAAAAAAAAAAACAGTAAAATCACTGGTAAAAGTAAATATACAGTCAAGGTAGCAGATCAACCACGACTGAAGCTAGTATAAAGGTATAATGACAAAAGGGCTAAAATTATCTATTTCCATGATAAGAGGGTAACAGATACGCATGCACAAAAAAGGAGGGTAGATATAATATCAAAAACATAAATGCAGAAGGAGGGGAATAAAGAGTAGCACCTTTAGCAAAAGGTCAAACTTAAAAGATCATCAACTTAATATAGATTGCTCTATACATAGGTTATTATATATGAACATCATGGTAATCACGAACTAGAATCCTATAATAAATACATAAAAACTTAAGAGAAAGGAACCCAAACATACTAAAGAAAGCCATCAAACCACAAGGGAAGAGAACAAGAGAAGAAGAAAGGAACAAAGAAGAACTACTAAAACACCCAGAAAAAAAGTAACAAAGTGGCAATAAGTACATTCTTATCAATAGTGCTTTAAATGTCAGCAGACTAAATGCTCCAATCAAAAGACATAGGGTGGCTGATTGGATAATAAAACAAGACCCATATATATGCTGCATCCAAGAGACACACTTCAGACCTAAAGACACTCACAAACTGAAAGTGGAGGGATGGAAAAAGATACTTCATACAAATGGCAATGAAAAGAAAGCTGGGGTAGCATGACTTATATCAGACAAAATTAGACTTCAAAACAAAAACTGTAACAATAGACAAAGAAGGACACTACATAGTGATAAAGGGAACAATCTAACAAGAGGATATATCACTTGTAAATATCTATGTGCCCAACATAGGAACACCTAAATATATAAAGCAATTATTAACAGACATAAAAGGAGAAATAGTAACACAATAATAGTAGGGGACTTTAACACACCACTTACACCAATGGATAGATCATCCAAACAGAAGATCGATAAGGAAACATTGGCCTTAAATGACATATTAGACAAGATGGACTTAGTAGATGTATACAGAACATTCCATCCAAAAACCACAGAAGACACATTCTTTTCAAATTCACATGGAACATTCTCCAGGATACATCATGTATTAGGCCACAAAGTCTAATAAATTTAAGAAGATTGAAATAATACCGAGCATCTTTTCTGACCACAACAGTATGAAACTAGAAATCAACTACAGGAGGAAAATTGGAAAACCGACAAATATCTGGAGATTAAATAAAATGCTACTGAACAACGATTGGGTCAATGAAGAAATCAAAGGAGAAATCAAAAAATACCTGAAGACAAATGAAAATGAAAATAGAACATGCCAAAATTTATGGGATACAGCAAAAGTGGTTCTAAGAGGAAAGTTTATAGCAATACAGGCATATCTCAACAAACAAGAAAAATCTCAAACAATCTAACAGTACACCTGAAGGAACTGGAAAAAGAAGAACAAAGCAAGCCCAAAATCAGTAGAAGGAAGGAAATATTAAAAATCAGAGCAGAAACAAAATGAAATAGAGACTGAAAAAAAAATCAATGAAACAAAGAGCTGAATTGACAAATCTTTAGCTAGACTCACCAATAAAAACAGAACACTCAAATAAATAAAATTAGAAATGAAAGAGGAGAAATTACAATGGACACCTCAGAAATATGAAGAATTATAAGAGAATATTACAAAAAGCTATCTGCCAACAAATTGGATAATCTAGAAGAAATGGATAAATTCTTAGAATCCTACAACCTTCCAAAACTTCATTAAGAAGAAATAGAGAATTTGAATAGACCAATCACCAGTAAGGAGATCGAAACAGTAGTCAAAAACCTCCCAAGGGGCTGGCCCCGTGGCCGAGTGGTCAAGTTTGCACACTCTGCTGCAGTGGCCTGGGGTTTCACCAGTTCAGATCCTGGGTGCAGACGTGGCACCACTCGTCAGGCCATGTTGAGGCGGCGTCCCACAAGCCACAACTAGAAGGACCTGCAACTAAGATATACAACTATGTACTGGGGGGATTTGGGGAGATAAAGCAGGGGAAAAGAAAAAAAAAACCTCCCAAGAAATAAAGTCCAGGACTAGACGGCTTCCCTGGTGAATTCTAGCAAACATTCAAAGAAGACTTAATACCTATCCTTCTCAAACTCTTCCAAGAAATTGAAGAAGAGGGGAAACTTCCTAACTCATTCTACAAAGTCAACATTACCCTGGACCAAAATCAGACAAGGACAACACAAAAAAAGAAAGTTGGAGGTTAATATCACTGATAAACGCGATGCAAAAATCCTCAACAAATATTGGCAAATTAAACACAGCAATACATTAAAAGGATCATACACCATGATCAAGTGGGATTTATAACAGGGATGCAGGGATGGTTCAACATCCACAAATCAATCAACGTGATACACCATATTAACAAAATGAAGAATAAAAATCACATGATCATCTCAGTAGATGCAGGGAAAGCATTTGACAAGATATAGCATCCATTTATGATAAAAACACTGATTAAATTGGATATAGAAGGAAAGTACCTCAACATAGTAAAGGCCATATATGACAAACCCACAGCTAACATCATTCCTAATGGAGAAAAACTAAAGCTATCCTTCTAAGAACAGGAACAAGACAAGGATGCCTACTTTCACCACTCTTATTTAACATAGCATTGGAAGTCCTAGCTAGAGCAATCAGGCAAGAAAAAGAAATAAAAGGGATCCAAATTGGAAAGGAAGGAGTGAAACTGTCCCTATTTTCAGATGATAAAACCCTAGAGAACCTACCAGAAAACTTTTAGAATAATAAATGAATACAGTTAAGTTGAAGGATACAAACTAAACATACAAAAATCAGTTGCATTTCTATGTATTAACGATAAATTAGCAGAAAGAGAAATTAAGAATATGAAATTAATAATAAGTCCCATTTATAATTGCAACAAAAAAATAAAATACCTAGGAATAAACTTAACCAAGAGGTGAAAGACCTGTACACTGAAAACTATAAAACTTTGGAAGAAATCGAAGAAGACATAAAGAAATGGAGAGATAGTCCATGCTCTTAGATTGGAAGAATTGACATAGTTAAAATGTCCATACTTCCTATAGCAATCTCCAGATTCAGTGCAATCCCTATGAAAGTTCCAATGACATTTTTCATAGAAATAGAACAAATAATCCTAAAATTTATATGGAACAACAAAAGACCCCAAATAGCTAAAGGAATCCTGAGAAAAAAGAACAAAGCTGGAGGTATCACACTCCCTGATTTCAAAATATACTGCAAAGCCATAGTAACCAAAGCAGCAGGTACTGGCACAAAAACAGACAAACAGATCAATGGGACATAATCAAGAGCCCAGAAGTAAACCCACACATCTATGGACAGCTAATTTTCAACGAGGGAGCCAAGAACATACAATGGAGAAAGGAAAGTCTCTTCGATAAATGGTGTTGGTAAAACTAGACAGCCACATGCAAAAGAGTGAAAGTAGACCGTTATCTTATGCCATACACAAAAATTAACTCAAAATGGATTCAAGACTTGAAGGTACAACCTGAAACCATGAAACTTCTAGAAGAAAACATAGGTGGTATGCTGTTCAACATCAGTCTTAGCAGCATATTTTTAAGTACCATGTCTCATGGAGCAAGGGAAAGAATAGAAAAAATAAATAAATGGGACTACATCAAACTCAAAAACTGCTGCCCAGCAAAGGAAGCCATCAACAAAATGAAAAGACAGCCTAACGATTGGGAGAAGATATTTGCAAACCATATATCTGATAAGGAGTTAATATGCAAAATATGTAAAGAACTCATACATCTCAACAACAAAAAAACTAACAACCCAATTAGAAAATGGGCAAAAGATCTGAACAGACATGTCTCTAAGGAAGATACACAGGTGACCAAAAGCACATGAAAAGATATTCAACATCACTAATTATCAGGGAAATGTAAATAAAAACTCCAGTGAAATATCACCTCATGCCCATCAGAATGGCTATAATTAACAAGACAGGAAATAAGTGTTGGAGAGGATGTGGAGAAAAGGGAACCCTCATATACTGCTGGTGGTGATATTGAACCTGAAGTGAATTCACTTACCCGTTGCACAACAAGCCAATCTTTGGCACCACGTGTAGTGGAAGAAAGTAGGAATTTTATTATTGCACAGTGCTGAGCAAGGAGAGAGGGCAGTTAACACTGAAATCCCAAACTCCCCAAAAAGTTAAAAGGAAGGGTTTTTATTTGGGGTTTTAGGTGGGAGGGGCGAGCATATGGCCTTGCTGGTTGGAGCTTTCCCACCAGCCTGTCTTTGGCCTTGAGATTACTTGCAGAGAGGAGGGAGCCCATGACCTTGCTGGTCAGCAGCTTTCCCACCAGCCTGTATCTCTTTTTGGGGAGAAGATAATGAATCCACATGCTGTCCTTGGCAGTGTCTCTCTCTATGGAGGATAGCAGATTCTGGAGCCAGGAAGCCAGGGAGCAAGCAGGGAATTAGTGTTTTGGTTTGAACTCCACATATGTTGGTTATAATGTGGGGGAACTGATAGGGTTGGTATCAGTGGGAGTGCAAACTGGTGCAACCACTGTGGAAAACAGTATGGAGATTCCTCAAAAAATTAAGAATAGGGGGCCGGCCCTGTGGCCAAGTGGTTAAGTTCGCACACTCTGCTGCAGCAGCTGAGGGTTTCGCTGGTTCGGATCCTGGGCATGGACATGGCACTGCTCATCAGGCCACACTGAGGTGGCATCCCACATGCCCCAACTAGAAGGACCCACAACTGAAATATACAACTATGTACTGGGGAGATTTGGGGAGAAAAAGCAGAAAGGAAAATAAAAAAAGATTGGCAACAGTTGTTAGCTCAGGTGCCAATCTTTTTTGTTTTTTGAGGAAGATTAGCCCTGAGGTAACATCTGCTGCCAATCCTCCTCTTTTTGCTGAGGAAGACTGGCCCTGAGCTAACATCCGTGCCCATCTTCCTCTACTTTATATGTGGGACATGTACCACAGCATGGCTTGCCAAGTGCTGCCACGTCCACAACTGAGATCCAAACTGGTGAACCCCAGGCTGCCAAAGCGGAACGTGTGCACTTAACCGCTGTGCCACTGGGCCGGCCCCTCAGGTGCCAATATTAAAAAAAAAAAAAATTAAGAATAGAACTGCCATATGATCCAGCTATTCCACTGCTGGGTATTTATCCAAAGAATGTGAAAACATGAATGCATAAAGATACATGGACCCCTGTGTTCATCGCAGCATTCTTCACAGTAGCCAAGACTTGGAAGCAACCTAGGTGCCCATCAAGAGACAAATGGTTAAAGAAGTTGTGGTATAGATACACAAGAGAATACTACTCAGCCATAAAAAAGGATGAAATCTGGCCATTTGTGACAACATGGATAGACCTTGAGGGTATTATGCTAAGCAAAATAAGTCAGAAGGAGAATGTCAAATACTATATGATCTCACTCATAAATAGAAGATAAAAATAACAGCAAATAAGCACATAGAGACAGAGATTACATTGGTGGTTACCAGATGGGAAGCGGGGGGAAGGCAAAAGGGATGATTAGGCACATGTGTGATGATGGATTGTAATTAGTCCTTGGATGGTGAACATGATGTGATCTACAGAGAAATCAAAATATAATGATGTACACCTGAAATTTATAGAATGTTATAAACCAATGTTACTGCGATTTTGAAAAAAAAAGACTTGGGGGGGAAATGGAAGCATACTATTGTAAGGTTCTTATACTGTATGCGAAGTGGTGTGATATCACTTAAAGGTAGACTGTGATAAGTTAAAGATATGGATTATACACCCTGATTCAACCACTAAAATATAAAATAGCAAACAGTTATAGCTAATAAAGATACAAAGGAGGTAAGACCGAATGTACTCAGAATATACTCAGTTAATCCAAAGGAAGAAAGAAAAAGAGGAAAGGGGAACCAAAGAATAGATAGGACAAATAGCAAATAACAAAATGATAGGCTTAAAGCTGACCATATCAATAATCGCTTTAAATATAAATAGTCTAACTCCTACTAAAGGCAGACATTGTCAGCTTGGATAAAATAAGCAAAACCCAACTACAACTATATGTTGCTTACAACAAACACACTAAATGTAAAGACACAAATAGCTTCAAAGTAAAATGGAAAACTATCCCATGCTAACACTAATTAAAAGAAAACTGAAATAGCTATAGTAACATCAGCAAAAGGAGATTTCAGAGGAAAGAATATTATCAGGGATAAAGAAGGTCATTTTATAATTATAAAGAGCTCAGTTCTTTAAAAGGAAATAATAATCCTAAACCTTTTTTTCACATAATAACAGAATTTCACAATACATAAGAAGCAAAAACTTACAGAACTGCAAGGAGAATAGACAAATCTACAATTGCAGTCAGATATTTCAGTTCTCTTTTCACTTGTTGATAGAATAAGTACACAGAAAATTATTAAGGATATAGAAGACTTGAACAACACTATCAACTAATTTGACCTAGTTCACATTACGGAACAGGTGACCAAACATCAGCAGAATACACATTCCTTTCAAGGACACAGAGAACGTTTTTCAAGATAGACCATATTCTGGGCCATAAGAGAAGTCTCAATAAATATAAAGCAACTGAAATCATACAAAGTGTATTCTCTGACCACAGTGGAATTAAATGAGAAATCAATAACGGAAAGATCTTGAGTGATCACGAAATATAGAAATGAAATGATATACTTCTAAAAACCCATGAGTCACAAAAGAAATCAAAATGGAAATTAGAAAATATTTTGAACTGAATGAAAATGAAAGCAGAATATATCAAAAATTTTGGGATGTCACTAAAGCCATACTTGGGAATTTTATAGCACTAAACACCATATTAGAAAAAAAAAGAAAGGTCTCAAATCATTGACTTCAGCTCCTACCTTATGAAATTACAAATAGAGGAGAAAATGAAACACAAAGTAACATTAGAAAGGAAGTAGCAAAGGTACAAGCAGACACGCAATAGAAAACAGAATCACATTAGAGAAAACCAGTTAAACCAATAGCTGTTTCTTTGAGAAAATGAATAAAATTGATAAACTGTTACTGAAAGTTTGGTCTCTGATCCTGATCAGAGCCAATCCAAATTATGAGAACAGAGTCCTGAGTGGAAAAGGAAAGGCTTTACTTTGCCAGGCAGAGGGAGCACAGCAAGGGTTAGTGCCTTAAGAGTTGCTAGCTCCCCGTTAAGAAACGAGTAGGGGTTTTTATTTGGGATTTTAAGTAGGGGAGGGGCTCTGTGGCCTTCTTGGTCAGCGTTTTCTATCGGCCTGTGTCTGGGGCTGCTTCCAGTGGAGGAGACAAAGGATTTCTCAGATGAGTGTCCTTGGCTGTTTATCTCCGTGGTGGAAGGTAGACTCTGGTGTAGGAAGCCCAGGAGTTGGGCCTGGGAAGCTTCAGTTTCTTGATAGTCTCTGGACATTAGTTTTTCTGTAAAAGAACTTAAAGTTCCTGTGATTAGCCACAACTTTAGTGACAGTCCAGGGTGAGGTCATCTGGACTCTAACAATTTGTAGCTTCTATTTGGTTGTAAAGCTCAGGGAGTCAGGGGTTAAAGGAACAAGCACTTACATGTGAGTGTAACTAAAGACCCAGGGAACTGGGAATGTGTGCTTTTGGTTTTAACCCATATATGCTGGGTTCACTGTAAGGGAACCAATATCAGAGCTGATATTAACTAAGAGCCAGTAACAAAACCTCTAGCCAAACTATCAGAAACAAAAAACAAAAAAAGAGGGAAGACACAAATTGCCATTATCAGGAATGAGAGATATGACATAATTACGGATTCTACTACTACTACAAAGATAATGGAATATTATAAACTTTATGCCTCTAAATTTGACAACTTAATTGGATAGACAAATCCCTCAAAAGACACTACCAAGGCTCATTCAAGCATAAATAGATATTTTAAAAAGAAGTAGAAGAAATAGGTGACCTGACCATTCCACAGAAGATCCTGAGGAGATGGGGTAGCAAGCACCAGGAATCTGTCTCCCCACCTAAGCAACGGTTGCAGGACAGAATCTGCCAGATGTAACTATTTTGGAACTCCGTCTATTGAAGGCTTGCAACTTCCAGGGGAAGACTTGGGAGGGTAAATTGTGGTTAATTTTGGTCAATTTCAGCTCCTAGCGCAGTAGCAGCAACCCATCCCCCAACCCCAGCCACTCAGCAGGCAGCTGTGCATGTTTCTGGAGCAGCTTGTGCACAGCTTGAGGGAACCAGGTTGGGCAAAAAGGACCCTGTCCTCCAAATATTGAAGGTCTGTGCTCTGATCCCTGGTTGCTGCCTCTGATCACAGAGGTGCAGCCAGAGAAGCAGGTGGCCATTATTGTTGCACCTCCCCTCACTGTTGCAAGCCGCATACCCTCTGGCTAAAGTGACTTCCAGGGGATTTAAAGAACCAGCACCCTTTCTACCCTTCCCTCATTTTCCTCCTTTTTTCCCTTTTTGGGAGCCAGACACTAAAGAGTAGGACATTCAAAAACAGTGGTAAAAATGGGGAAAATTAGAAAGTGGCCACACATATCCAGGGAAAGACAGAAAAGACCTGAAAAGACCTTAAGTTTATACCTCAAGCTGATCCTTGGCACAGACACAGCTTACAACAATCAGAAAACAGAAACAATAAAAATAATAACCAAAAAAGCAAACCCTAGGGCTGGCCTGGTGGCGTTATGGTTAAGTTAGTGTGCTCCACTTAGCAGCCTGGGGTTTGTGGGTTTGGATCCCAGGCACAGACCTACACACCACTCATCAAACCATGCTGTGGCTGTCTCCCACATACAAAATAGAGGAAGATTGGCACAGATGTTATCTCGGAGACAATCTTCCTCACCAAAAGAAAAAAAACAAACCCAAACCCTGGGGAAGGGAGAGAATTTGACTTCCAGAGTTACCACATCAGGAGATTCAAATGTCTAGTTTTCAATAAAAACATCACAAGGCATACAAAGAAATAGGAAAGTATGGCCTATTCAAGGGAAAAAATAAATGACCATAAACTGTCCTTGAGAAAGACCTGATGGCAGATATACTAGGCAAAGACTTTAAAACAACTGTCTTAAAGATGCTCAAAGAACTAAATAAAGGGAGGCATGGAGAAAGTCGAAAAACTATGGATGAACCAAATGGAAATAGCAATAAAGAGATAGAAAACCTCTTTAAAAAGGAAACAAAAAGAATTTCTGGAGCTGGAAAGTACTATAACTGAAATGAAAAATTCACTAGAGGGATTCAAAGACAGATTTGAGCAGGCAGAGAAAACAGTTAACTTGAAGATAGGACAATGGAAGTTATCAAGTCTGGGGAATAGAAGGAAGAAAGGGTAAAGAAAAGGGAACAGAGCCTAAGGGACATATAGGAGACCATCAAGCAGACCAGCATAGGCATTGTGGGAGTCTAAGAAGGAAAAGAGATAGAAAAGGGCAGAGAGAACATTTGAAGAAATAACAGCTGAAAACTTCCCAAATTTGATGATAGACATAAATATAAACAACCAAGAAGCTCCAAAAGAACTCCAAGAAAGATGAACTCAAAGAGAGCCACACTGAGACATTATAATCAAACTCAGAAGGCAAAGACAGACAGAATCTTGAAAGTGCAAGAGAGAAGTGAATCATCACGTACAAGGGATCCTCAATAAGATTTTCAGCAGATTTCCCATCAGAAACTTTGGAGGCCAGAAGACAGTGGGCTGGTATATTCAAAGTGCTAAAAGAAAAAAACTGTCAACCAAGAATCCTACGTCCAGCAAAACTGCCCTTCAAAAGTGAGGGAGATATCAGGACATTCCCAAATAAAAGCTGGGAGAGTTTATTACCACTAGACCAACCCTACGAGAAACACTCAAGGGAGTCCTGCAAGGTGAAATGAAAGGACACGAGATGGTAACTCAAACATGTTTGAAGAAATAAAGATCTCAATAAAGGTAAATACATGGGCACTTATAAAGTCTAGTATTATTGTAGCAATGGTTTGTAACTTTTTGTTTTCCACATAATTTAAGAAACTAATACATTTAAAGAACAAAAAACTTAGTCTAAAAGCTAGTATTATTTTAACTTTGGTTTGTAACTTCAAATCTTGTTTTCTACATAACTTGAGAGACAAATGCATTTAAAAGGAGTATTAGTTTATGTCTTGGATCACACAGTGTATGAAAATGTAATTTTGTTCCATCAACAACCAAAAGAGGTGGGATAGCACGGTAAAAGAGCAGAGTTTTTGTATGTCATTGAAGTTAAGCTGGTCTCAATTCAAATTAGAGTGTTATAACATTTGTATATTAATGTAATCCCCACTGTAACCACAAATAAAATAGGTATAGAATATATACAAAAGGAAACAAGAAAGGAATTTGAACATTTCACTACAAACAAATCAACTAAACACAAAATAAGATAGTAATAGAGGAAATGAGAGACAAAAAAGCTATAAGGCATATAAAAAACAAACAGCACAATGACAGAAGTAGGTCCCACCTTATCAGTAATTACTTTAAATGTAAATGGGTTAAACTCTTCAATCAAAAGACAGAGATAGGCAGAATGGGTAAAAAACACATGATCCAACTATGTGTGTACAAGAGGCTCACTTTAGATCCAAAGACAAAAATAGATTGAAAGTGAAAGGATGGAAAAAGATGTTCCATGCAAATAGTAACCAAAAGAGAGTAGGGATGGCTATATACTAATAACAGACAAAATAGACTTTAAATCAAAAACGTTTACAAAAGACAAAGAAGGACATTGTATATCAATAAAAATTTCAATACAGCAAGAAGATATAACAATTATAAACATTTTTTGCACTTAATGATAGACCATCAAAATATATGAAGCAAAAACTGATAGAACTGAAGAGAGAAATAGACATTTATACAATAATAGTGGGAGGTTTCAAAATTCCCCTCACAATAATGGATAGAACTACTGGATAGAAGATAAGTAAGGAAGTAGAAGATTTAACCAACACAATAAGACAGCTACATGTAACAAAAATACACAGAAACTCTCTACCCAACAACAGCAGCATACGTGTTCTCCAGTGCACATGGGACATTCTCCAGGGTAGACCATATGTTGGGCCACAAATTAAGTCTCAAGAGATTTAAAAAAAGATAAATTTCATAGAAAGTATCTTCTCCATCCACAATGGGGTGAGGTTAGAAATCAACAACAGAAGCAAAACTGGAAAATTCACAAAATTGTGGAAATTAACACACTTTAAAACAACCATTGGATCAAAGAAGAAATCACAAGGGAGATTAGAAAATACTTAGAGACAAGTGAAAACAAAAACACAACATACCAAAACTTATGGTGCACACACAAAGTGATGTTAAGGGGGAAATTTATAGGTATAAATGCTTACATTAAAAAAAACAAAGATCTCAAATCAAAAACCTAACTTTACAACTTAAGGAACTAGAAAAAGAACAAACTAAACCCAGAAAGAAAGAAAGAATAAAGATTAGAGTAGAGATAAAGAGAATAGAAAAACAATAAGGAAAATCAATGAAATCAAAAGTTCGTTCTTCAAAAAGATCAATAAAATTGACAAACCTTTTCCTAGATGAACTAAGAAAAAGAGTAGACTCAAATTACTAAAATCAGAAATGAAAGTGGGAACATTACTACCAATTCTACAGAAATAAAGAGGATTATAAGAGAGTATTATGAACAGTTGTATGCCAACAAATTGGATAAACTGGATGAAATGGACAAATTCCTAGAAACACAAATTCTACTAACACTACCGTGAAGAAAATCTGAATAGACATGTAAGTAAGGAGATTGAATCAGTAATCAAGAATCTCCCAACAAAGAAAAGCCTTGCACCTGATGGCTTTCACTGGGGAATTCTACCAAACATTTAAACAACTAGGAACAATCATTCTCAAACTTTTCCAAAATACTGAAGAGGAGGGAAGATTTCCTCACTCGTTCTCTGAGGCCAACATTACCATGATACCCAAACCAGAGAAAGACTACAAATTAAAAAACCCTGTCGACTAAAACAATAAGATTTCCTGAAGAAAATCTTTGTGACTTTAGGTTAATAAATTCTTAGATAAGGCACCAAAAACATGATTTAAAGTAGGAAAAAATAGATATATTAGACTTCATCAAAATTAAAAGCTCTGCTTTTCAAAAGACACTGTTAAGAGAGTGAAAAGTCTAGTCACAAACTAGGAGAAAAGATTTGTAAAGCATGTACCTGGAAAAAGACTTGTATCCCGAATATATAAGGACTTCTCAATTCAGTAATTAAAAAAAATAACCCAATAAAAATGAGCAAAATATTTGAACAGACTCTTCACCAAAGAGGATAAAGAGATAGCAAATAAGCACATGGAAGGTTCATGCTCAGTTGCTTAAGGGAAATGCAGATTAAGACCACAAGGAGATGGTACTGCATCCCTAATGGCCAAAACTAAAGAGACTGACCATACCAAGTATGGGTAAAGATGTAGAGCACTTGGAATTCTCATACACTGCTGGTAGGAATGTGAATGGTGCAATAGCTTTGGAAAACAGCTTGGCAGTTTCTTAAGTGTTTACTGAGCATGATTCAGCTGTTCCATTCCTAGGTATTTACCCGAGAGAAATGAAAGCATATGTTCATGCAAAGACTTTTGCACAAATGTTCAGAGCAGCTTTAATTATGATAACCCCAACCTGGAATCAATCCAAACATCCATCAACATGTGACTAGATAAACAGATTGTGGTTTATCCATACAGTGAAATAGTAGTCAGCAATAAAAAAGAACAACACTGATGAATCTCAAAATAATTATACTGAGTGAAAGACGCTAGACCAAAAAAGAGTGTATACTGTATGTATTCCATTTATATAAAATTCTAGAAATTGCAAACTAATCTACAATGACAGCAAACAGATTAGTAGTTTGGGGGTTGGGGAGTGGCATGGGGCAGGAGGGAAGGATTACCAAGGGGCACAAGGAAACTTTGGGGGATGGTGTGTTATGTTCATTATCTCAACTGTGGTGTTGGTTTCACAGGTGCGTACATATGTGAAAACTTACCAAGTTATGCTCTTTATCTGCGTGTGGTTTATTGTATGTTCATTTCACCTCAATAAAAAATACCAAAGTTAAAAAAAAATACCAAGGTTGCTTCAGTTATATATAAAATGTGATAAATTCTGTAGGACAAATGACCCAATTTCTTTAACAAATAAATAGCAAGAAAAAAAGAACAATTGGAAACTGTATAATTTGACAGAGATTTAAGAGACGTAAACGAGATACTATGTATGGTCCTTATTTGAAGCCTGATTCAAGCAAGTCAACTTATATTCATGAGCGAGTTGGGAAAATCTGAAGACTGACTGGATATTAGATGATATTGCAGAATTATTGCCTACTTTTTAAGATTAATAATTGCTGTTGTGTTATTTCTTAGAAAAAAAAAGTATATACCCTTGGCCCACCAATTCCACTTCACACAATTTATCCTAAGGCAAGTGTAGGGGGGAAAAAAAGATCACTCTTTGAGGCAAAGAAGAAATGTGATCCCTGTATATCTTAAAAATAGTGTGTGGAATAATGTTCTTTTCAGGGTAAATAGCTTCTATTTGGCTTGATAAAGACATCTGCTTGACTCTTAGCCACTGAGTGACTTTTCCTGCCAACCTTGACTCATCAGAAATGCCCCTGGCTTCATGGGCGTCATCTTGGCTCTGAGGTTTATGAGGGCAAGGCCTGTCCTCTGCTTTGTGGAATGTGCGGCCTCACAGACAGCTACATCTCTACAGTATATTGGAGACTTCAGATACTTAATGAACTTGCAGACTCTCCTTAGCCATGTGAGAAGGCTCTGGCATGGCCCAGGTGTCAGAGAATATTCCTGGTCCCCAAAGGTCATGGTAAGCACAGAATGCATGGATAATGACTCATATGGATGCCTTATGTATTTATATTCTATATGATTTCTATCACTCAGGGTATTAATAGGTAGAGGGGCCTTGGTCAGCAATGACCTCAAACACCTTGTTGCCTTTATTCTCAGTCATTCCTCTTTGGAAAGTACTTGGTCATTTTTGAAAGTCCAGAATGGATTCTCCTGCCTGTATCTTTGAATGTTATGTGTTGAGTTGACACCTTTCAACATTCCACAGATACTGCATCTTTTCCAGGCCAGGCACTGTTGCTGGAAGTAGAGTTGATGAAGTTGTAGCCCCTGTCCAAAAGGAGTGCATGATGTAGGTGGCGAGAGGCATATGAGAGCGGGTGATTGTGGCAGGAGGTGCAGAGGAGGGATATGTCCAACCTGGCAGTTAAGCTTCTTGGAGGAGGTGACACCCGAGACTTGAAGAATGTGAAAAATGTAGCCAGTGTAGGGGGCGTTAGGGGCAGAGACAGCAGCTTGGGTCAAACACGGAGGTAGACGAGAATCATGTTTCGGCCATGGGAGAAAGATGAGGCTGAGACAGCAGGGAGGGCCCAGGTCATGGGGAAAGGGACTTTCTTGCCACCGTGATGGGGGTGTAGTATGAATTTTCCCTCTCTGCACAGTGGGGCATCATCTTCCCCTACCCACAGCCCCAGTCGCTGGCTGCAGCCTCCCACAGCCAGCAGATCGGTGCATTGAGCCATAACCCGACCCATTATCTCTCCAGGGACAAATATTTGAACAGTGCCTTTTCTCTTAATCAGAATCATCTCACGATTAAGACCAGATGAAAATCTGGCCCCACAGCTAACTTTCTTTTTTCATGAAGAAAACTAAATCTCCCTTCTGTTGGTGCATTTTCATAAAACAACTCACAATTTTAATTCAATATCACATGCATATAAATTGAATTAAACAAGGGGAAGCAATTTGTTTTGCACCTTTAAATAGAAATTAATAGTGTCATCCCGGTTTCTGCAGTAGCTCTGGTCCCTTTTTGGTCTTGAACTCTCTCCCCTCCCACAGACTACCTTTTTCAGACTGCTGTGGTCCATCCTTCCTGTGTTTACTTCTTCCTTTCTCTCCTGAAATAACAAAACCGACAGAGGCACTGTAATATATAAAACTTTTAACTATCTTTAGTCCTGTGACAGCACACCCTTTATAATGAAAACATTATGCATTAGATGAAAACTCAGATCTGTAGATTTTCATTGTTAGTACACTGACAAAGTTGTACGTGCGCAGAGGATAAAATGTTGAACCAGCAACTCCTTTACACTCCTTTACTTGAACGAATGTTTGGGAATAAGAGATGGGCTGCTAGAAATGTGTGGTGTCTGTGGGTTTTCTGTATTTTGTAGTGGGGTCCTTTAATCACAGGCACTTCCTTGCCTTATGCCATATGCTGTGCAGAGCCCTCACGGAGAGATGTCTCAAAGGCTTGATGGATGAATGTGTGTAGTGGGTGTGGGTGGTTTTGAAAAGGTCATTTGGGATTTCTATTCTTGGTTTGCTCATTTTCGACAGAGATGATTCAGCTCAACATATGACTAGTCAATAGCATCAGACATACCTAAAGCATTCATTGAATATATTCAGAATTCAAGCCTGCGTTCTCTTAAGATGTTGGATGTATTCCCAGTTGTAAGTAGTTGTTTTCCCAACATGTAGTCACAAACTTACTGATGGAGGTTGAATTAAATTTAAATCTTGTTTTCTGTTACTTAAACGGTTTATTATTTCTAGTCAATATGATTTGGCCATTAGCCTATATTTCAACAACAGTCCATTTGTATTTCTTTTTTAAAATCAAACTGCCAGTTTAATTAATACTTATTTAGTTAACAGCTATTTAGCACCTGTTTGTTTTATGTAATTAACAAACACGTCATCCTTACCATTTGCCGGGTAATGTTCTAAGTGCATTACATGAACTCATTTAATCTTTATTACAACCCTACGACTTAGGTACTCTTACTCTCCCTATTTTACAGATGGGGAAGCTGAGGCTCAGAGAGATTGAGTAACTTGCCCAAAGTCACACAGCCAGTAAGCAGTAGAGGCAGTCTGTCCCCGAGTCTCTGCTTCTAAATACCATGCCATGCTGCCTCCATTCATTCAGCAAGTTCCTTGTTGAGCACCTTTCTGTACTGGGAGCTGTGCTAGATGCAGAGACAACATGGGAGCAGAAGTGGTCCCTGTGCTCCTGGGGGAGCACCTTAATCAGTTCAGACTGTTGTAAGCAAAAGTAGCATAGACTGAATGGTTTGTAAACAACAGAAATTTATTTCTGAAAGTCCAAGATGAGGGCACCAGCAGGATGGGGTTCTGGTGAGAGCTCTCTTCTGGGTTGCAGACTGCTGAATTCTCATTGTGTCCTCACATGTAGATGTAGAAGGAGGAAGCAAGCTCTCCCGTGACACTTATAACGGCACTAATCCCATTCATGGAGCTCCACCCTCATGACCTCATCTGGTCCCAATTACCTCCCAAAGGCCCCTCCTCCTAATACCATTGCATCAGAGGGTTGGGTCTCAACATATGAGTTTGGGAGGAACACAGACATTCATCCATAACAGGGAGGCAGGCTCAGTCAACTTGCCCGAGGTAAAGTCACTCAGGGGACACATACCACTGAGGGGAAGTTCCCACTGCTGTCGCTCTGGACAGTGAACAGTTTGACAGGCAGAGAGTCCAGGGGAAGTGTTTCGGAAAATGGAAAAACTGAGCTGGAGAAGAATAATGAGGCACTTTTTAGGTTAAAAGTGAGGTTGTCCGGGGTCAGGGGATGCAGAGAAAGAGCATTATTGGCATAGGAAAGTGCTTGTGCGCAGACCCTGTGGTGGAAGAGAACATGGCTACGGAGGAATGAACAGGTTGTCAGGACTGCAAAGCAGAGAACAAAGGAAGGTGTTGTGGAAGGCGAGGCGAGAGAGAGAGAGAACAGGGGCAACCACAAGGGCCTTGTAAGAAGGTGATTTTCATGCTCAGAGCTGTGAGAAGATCTGCGTCCCTCCGTCTCACCCTCCCCCCCCCACTCCCTACTAAGGAGTGGATGGAAAGAAGCCAGTTAGGAGGCAGTTGAAGTGATACTTTTGACAAGAGGGTGACATGGCAATGAACAGCAGTTGACAGATGTGAAAGGTAATTTGAAGGTAAAGTTGACCTGATAATGGATTGGATCTGAGGGCAAGAGAGAGTCCTGGCACTGGGCCAGACTTGGGCAGGAGACAAGTGTAGATTCAGACATGAGTTTGAGAGACCTGTGCAACATCTAAGAGAAGGTGGTGATCAGAGCTCAGAGAAGACAGGCCTGGAGAGGGACAATTGCAAGTCACCTGTATATAATAAATGAAAATCCCCGTGGGGTAAGTGAGATCTCAGAGAGAGAGTTATGGGGAGGGACAAGCCCTGAGGGGCTGCAGCATTAGCAACCCCACAAAGGAAGATGGGCTTGCAAAGGAGCCCAAGGTGGCCAGGAAGTGGGAAGGAGCCAGAGCAGTTTCTGTCACAGAAGACAGGGAAGTCGAGGGGTCCCAGCGTTTAATGTGACTAAGAGGTCAAGGGAAATGAAGACTGAAAAATCACATCTGTTTAGCATCGTGGTTTAGCATTGTGGAGCTGGTTCTCCGTGAAAACGCTTTTCTTGAAGCAGTGGCATTGACAGCCCCAAGGTGCAATGAGAGAAGGGGAAGTGGAGGCACTAGGAGAGACAGTCCCCCCAGGAACGACAAGGCCCCAGGTGAAGGGGGTGTGAATGTGGAAGAGTGCAGAGGGATTCTTTGTAGCGAGAGGCAGAGGCAGCCAGCCGACCAGCAGCCCAGGGGAAGCACATGTGCCTGGTCCAAAGCGGGGAAGAGCCATAGCTTCTGATTTCTCAGGAGAAGCTGCAAAGACGAATTGTCATGTTTAAAAGATTGTTGGTTGATGGATTGTTTGCGATTGCAAAATATGGAAAACAAAATATTCAATTGTAAACAAATATTCAACTCTAGTGAGTAGGTTTCTTTTTCCCAGAGTAATGGACCAGCAATCCTGAAACTACTTTCTGTGTGTCCTAGGATTAAGCAATAAGTAGATAGCTTGTGGGTAATGGAAGTCAGGTTTCTCACTTTTGGATAAGGGAGTTACAATATGGACAGAGGGAACATAGAAATACCCCAGTGATGTGAGATTGGAATTGGAGGTATAAGTGTGAACTCATGGATAGATAAGATAGAAAGATTAGATAGATATATGATAGATCGATAATTGGCAGGCAGGTAGACACACAGACTTGTCTGTCGGTATGTGTACAGACACACATACATCTATATCTTATCCCTGACTGCTGAGACGGACTAGAAATAACTGTGCCCCAGTAGCAAGAGTACAACCTAGCATCTAATCTTGATTCTAAATACCATTCTTTAGGAAAAGGGCTCCTTGGAAAAATGGTTGATTCTGGGGCTGGGGCAGGAAAAGTATAGCATGAACTTGGAACATCTTGTGGTACCAGAAACTAAGAAAGTACTCACATAATAAGGACATATCAAAAGCACACAGGAGCCAGCTTGAAGGGGTTCCCACTGGTAAAATCTGGTGCAATTTGAGCATAAAAATGAATGAGGTGAAGGATTATAACTCATCAAATAAAGTGACAGTCCATGAGTCTAAGCTGATATCAGTCAATTTATTAGTTAATTAAATGAACAAACAGATACATGGGAGAGAAGGGAAAGCTCTTTCTTACAGTAGAATGCCAACTAATAAACATAGAAGGAATGGTGGGGTTAGAAAATCATACAGTAATTGATTCATGCAAGAATCATTAATGGGTTCTAAAACTAGTGGTTTGAAATAACAGGGTATTTACATAGTCTCAAAGTAACTCCTGACAATAGACTTAGTAATCAGAAAGGTAAAAATAATAACTTTACAGCAGAAAAAACTGGCAGACACCCCGTTAACCAAGTGATCAATGCTACCAGCACCAGTATGGGATGTGACCTTGTGTGTCTCCTGATCTGATGCACTGCGAAGGGCACACCATCACTTCTGTGTCGTTCCTGCCTCAAGTGCGCACCCTGAGTCTCCTGCTGAGGAAACCTTAGACAAACCTCAAGCAAGGGACAGTCTACAAAACAATTGGCCTGTACAAAATGTCAGTGTCATGAAAGACAGAGTAAAGAGCTATTCCAAATGAAAGAAGAGCTAAAGAGACAAGACAGCTGAATCCATGATCATGGATCGATTTATTACTCATTTATTATTGCTGTAATGGACATCAGTGGGAAAATTGGTGAAATATGAATTAGGTCTGTCAGATAATAGTATTGTATCAATGTTAATTTCCTGATTTGGATCATTTTATTTTAGTTATGTAAAAGAATGTTTTTGTTTAAGGGGAAATACAAAAGTATTTAGGAATAAAGGGGCATCGTATGTGCAGTTTACTCAACTGGTTCAGAAAAAATATGTGTGTCTGTGTGTCTGTGTCTGTGTGTGTGTGTAGAGAGAGAGAGGAGGAGAAGGCAAATAGGGTAAATTGTTACCATTTGGGGAATCTGGGTGAAGTGTAGATGAAAATTCTTTGTAATATTCTTGCCACTTTTCCTTAAGCCTAAAGTTATATCAAAATAAAAAGTTTTTAAAAAAATCTCTAAAATGTTAAATATGGGTTCATTAAAAAATGAGAAACAATTAGAATATGTGGACCAAGCAAGACATGCCTGCAGTGGGCAGATTTAGGCTGCAGTCAACTGATTTTCAACCTCCCTGGTGTGTTCCTGTGGGGGCAGGAGGGGCTGGGAGCCCAAGCCCAGGTAGCTGGACTGGCCCCAGGCTGCTGCTCTGTTGCAACTGGAGGGCAGATGGGCAGGACAAGGCTGGATGTTGGTAAATGATGTTTGGTAGCAGGGAGATGGGGACACTCCCTTGTGTAGCTTCTCTTGTCCCCCCAGTTAGGCAGCATGGTCCCCAGCTGAGAGTGAGGGTTGCCAGGAGCTCAGAGGTTTGAGGAGAGAAGATGTTGGAAGTGCTATGGGACACCACATGGGCCAGAACTTCATGATGGACTGTCGGGCAGTGTGGCTAGTCCATCTGGGGTCACTGCTGCAAGAGGCCCCATGGGTTGGCTTTTTCCAGCAGCTTTTGGCTACTCTAGGGCAACCACAGAGAAAGAGGATAACTGGGTTCAACCAGGGAAGGAGTTTGCTAGCTGGATGTGCTGGAAGTATGGAGGGGCATGGAACTTCAGATATTGCTGTGAGCATCCTTGAAAGGACTGATGTGGGATCTCAAGTGGCTCAGCAGTAAGTGCAGGAGAGGGTAGATGGGCTGGGCAGGCTCCCATCTGCTGGATGAATGGGCTGGAGGCCCTAGTGAGGTGGAAGCACAGTCTTATCGGAAGTGGTAAAATGAGACTGCGAAGGGATGAAGGGACAGGGATCAGGGACTCTGGAGCAGTCTTAGGGGTAACAACGTCTAGTGCATAAAGGAACCCTCAGGTGGCTTCAGGGTGCAGAAGAGAAACCTTTGGAGATGAGGAGGCAGAGAACCAATGTGTTAGACCGTTTGTCCATGTGGACTTGGAAATTGCCCTGGGTAATGGCCACAGTAGGATGGAGAGGATCATGATGTGCCAAGTGGTAAGGCCAAAGTGTGACCGTGGTTTTATAGATCAATAGATGGAGGCAAAGGAAGGAACCAGGAACCCTCGGTGAAGAAGGGGATACAGGGGAATGTGCTATTATGGAGGGTGCAGTGGGAGAGTTTGGGAGGATGGGCAGCTGAGTCACGGCAGGAAAGTATGGAACCTTGTGAAAATGACCACGGGGGAGAGAAGAGCCTTATAATGTGCAAATCTCCAAGTATAGAAGGATTTTGCAAAGATGAGAGTGCTTCTAGTCCTACTCTTGAGAACCGATGAATCAAATGGGACGAAGGGAGGCTGGGATGAGAAGGAATGCTATAAGCACAAGAACAGCAATGTGCAAGAGAACATCACACGGGCTCAGAGGATTAAAGGAGATTTCATAAGTGCAAGGACGGAACACACAAGATGTCCAATTGTCAGGAGGTGGTATTATCCCTACCTTTATAGACAGGGAAACTGAGGCTTGGAGAGATTGTCACTTACACAGCTAATCATGGGGGTGCTAGGGCCTGAATCCAGGCCTCTGACCCCAAGGCCAATGTTCTTCTCACTGTCGCATGCTGCAGAGATGCAACAGTAGGCTTCTATGAGGCCTCCTGAGTGTGTAAGTCCCAGAGACAGATTTGGTGAGAGCAGAGGGTCTGAGAGGACTAGTGAAGAGTAGGGAAGTGGGCTGGGCTAGTTCTTGGAGTCTGAAATGCCAGGTAAATAATGTAGACTTTAGGTGAAGGGAACTTGCTGAAAGTCTTCAACCAGGCAGCTACCAGGTACCTACCAGGTGAAGTCTCAGCCATGGAAGGATCCTTGGCACAGGGCTCCTCAGGGAACCTCTGGAAAAGCGACTGCCGAATACTTTCAGCAACCTGGACCTGGGTAGCTCATGGGATTGTGAAGTGCCAGGACTGGCTGACTCGGAGAGTTCAGGCCCCCCTCACCAGAGCGAGCAGGACCCAGCCTTGGGGGCAAGTACACAGCTCTGGACAACTACTCCTGCAACCTAGCCCAGCGTTTCCCACCTCGTTGCCAAGATGATCTTGTGAGACCTTGTCAAATGCCTGGCTAAGGTTCTGCCTTCATGGCTGTTACCTGCCTGCTCATTTGGCAACTCTACCGAATAGAGAAATGACTTATTCTCAGTGAACACCTGCTAACTCTGAGTGGTCACCACTTTTTCTAAGTGCTTGGAAACTATCAGTTTCAGACTCTATTCCCTGATTTTGCTCTGGTTTGAATGCAGGGTCCCAAACTATAGTCCAGAATTTATCCTTTATGCTTTTTCTATAATTGACTCAATAGATGCCTCCAAAAAGAAGAGCATTGGTTTTCTACACTCATGGAGTGGAAGTGGCACAGATCTGCTCTTGGCCAAGTTTGTGTCCCAGCCTGGGCAGGATCCGGAAGGCTGTGCCTATGCCTGGCAACCTGCCAACATGCAAACCCCACCCAGCCCTGGTTGCTACATAGCCACACTTAGCTCTGACTTGGTTGCTCCTGGGCCCTGGGAGTCTCATCTCTAGTTCTCTTTCCCTTGGATGCCACAACCCCCAAGAGAAAGAAATGCAGAATGGTGAACCATAGAGGGGACACTTTCCCCTCCCTATGACTGTATGGTCACAGAAAGAGCACTGGCTTTGAAGTCAGCCTTGGTGTCAAACCCGCTCACTAGTCCTTGACCAGAGCAATTTACTTCACCCCTCCAACCTGTGTTTCCTCAACTGCAACATGGGAATACTATCTCCTAACCTTACAAGGTTCTTCAGTATAAGGCTTAAAAATGGTGCTGTGCATGAAGTGTGTAGCCCATGCTGACATATCCAATACGTGTTTGGTGTCTCCACTTGCATCCTGGGCAGCCCCAACCCAGTACCAGCTTCAAGGAGCTCCCGTTCCTGTGGCCACGACCCGACAGATTAACATAATATTCGCATATCTCTGTGTGGAAGTGAGAAAATGGCAAAACAGCTTCTCCTGTTTTCTTTAGCCTTTCTTGGTACTTTATGATGTCATTTCCTAACGATCCTGCCCCACATGTTTGTGGCATCCTAGATTAAATTGCATCATAAAGATAACAACCCAGTCGAAAGCCTTGTCCTTTTTTCCCCTTTGGACAACCTTGAGGAGGGGAGAGGTATTTTATGGCTCCCAGGTTTCCCTTTCAGCGACTTGCATTTTAATCGAAGCATATTTATTGCAATATCATTTACACCAGCAGTTTTCTGTGTTGAATAAAGATGGCTGATCAGTGTCCAGTGTGATGCAATCACTTTTGCTACCCCTGTGATTTTTAATTTTGATTCTCTGTTACACAGTGACTATGGAGAGAATTAAATGAATCATGATAAGGGGGTGCAGTACAATCTGACATAAGGGGGAAAATGAAGCTATGCTAATTCCATGGAAGGCAGTCACAGCCCCAGGGTGGGTTTTCTGGGCTTTAGGAGATGCCATGAGAGCGTGAGTAAATATTATATAAGCTCATCATGTTCCTTTAATCTTGGGCTCACACGGACGTTTATTAATCAAATAGAGTGATTTTAATATGTATTCATGGACACTTCTCCAGCCTGGTCTGGAAAACTGTTCAATTTCACGTTTCTAATTTAAAATTTTTTCTGGAGGAGATAGATTTAAGAATGTTGAATTACTCCACCAATTGTTTGGAAGCAAGATAATTTTTTCCTTATCACTTGAGGCTTCAAGGGTTTGAGGCTACATAAGTGTTACTTTCCAAATTCTTTGAAAAGGAGGTGCTTTTCTGATTTAATAACAGATCAGCATTTTTCTTACTCTTATATGTCTACCTTGGGATGTGGCTTAAATGAAATAGATCCTGGGAGGATCTCTGAAGGGGCAGTTCCCATGGCATAGGCTCTCACACCAGCCTCAGCTGCACCAGGTTAGGGGTGCCAGCACTTCACCCATAGTGTGCTTTATACAAAGGCCCTCAGACACTTGGAGAGCCCCCTGCCCTCTGACTTCCATCCCACCTTGCTACTGCTTATATACACAATGCTGTGAAAATGGGAACCATTACTCATGTCCTCAGAGACTATAAGATGCCTCCCACGTCCTCCCTATTTTTCCCATTCTCCTCTCCTTTCCCCCAACAAAATACAAAACGAAAACAAATGAACGTTTTTCTTTAATTTTTTCTTATTTAGTTTTACCCTGTCTCATTCCTCAAAAAGAACTGAAGTTGCAAACCACATATCCAACAAAGGACTAGTATGTAGAATATATAAAGAATTCTCAAAACTTAGTAAAAACATAAACAGTCCAATTAGGAAATGGGCAAGAGACTAGAAGAGACATTTCACTGAATAGGATATACAGATGGCAAATAAGACACCTGAAAAGATATTTAACAGCATTAGCCATTAGGGAAATGCAACTTTAAAACCACAACAAGGTATTGCTACACACCTATCAAAATGGATAAAATAGAAAATAATGACAACGCTAAATGCTAGAAAGGATGCAGAGAAACTGGCCCACTCATAATTGCTGGTAGGGTCGTAAAATGGCACAACTCTAGAAAACAGTTTGGCAGTTTCTTGTAAAACTAACATTCAGTTCCCATGTGACCCAGCAATTGCACCCATGGGCATGTACCCCAGAGAAATGAAAACTTATGTTCACACGAAAACCTGTACATGATGTTCATTACAGATTCATTTATAATAGCTAAAAACTGAAAACAATCCAGATGATTGTTTCAAGGGGTGAATAATTAAATTATGATGCGTAGAATAAGACTCAGTAATAAAAAGAAACAAACTAGACATACACACAACATTGGTGAATCTCCAGGGATTAATGCTGAGTGAAAAAAAGCCAATTCTGAAAGCTTCCATATTATGATTCCATTTATATACCATTTTTGAAATGACAAAGCTGTATAAGTGAGAATGGATTAGTGGTTGCCAAGGGTTAGGGATGGGGACTTGGAGGTGACAGGAGGGAAGTGGGTTTGGTTATAAAAGGACAACACAATGAGTCCTTGTGGTCCAGGATCTGTTATGTAGTTCGACTGTGGTAGTGGATACATGAAACTTAGAGGTGTGATGAAACTTCGTAGAACTAAATAGACACACATACTAGTACATGTAGAAATGGTGAAATCTGAATAAGATCGGAGGATTATATCAATCTCAGTGTCCTGTTGTGATATTGTCCTATAATACTGCAAGATGCACTGAACAACTATTGGATCAATGAAGAAATTAAAGGAGACGTCAAAAATTACCTGGAGATAAATGAAAATGAAAACACAACATACCAAAATCTATAGGATGCGGCAAAAGCAGTACTAAAGGGAAGTTTATACCAATACAGGCCTACCTCAAAAAACAAGAAAAATCTCAAATAAACAATCTAACACTACACCTAAAAGAACAAGAAAAAGAAGAACAAATGAAGCCCAAAGTGAGTAGAAGGAAGGAAATAATAAAAATCAGAGTGGAAATAAATGAAATAGAGACTAAAAAGACAAAAGATCAATGAAACTAAGAGCAGGTTCTTTGAAAAGATAAACAAAATTAGCAAACCCTTAGCTAGACTCACTAAGAAAAAAAGAGAAGGCTGAAAGAAAATCAGAAATGAAATAGGAGAAAATGCGATACCACAGAAATGCAAAGAATTGTAAGAGAATACTATGAAAAACTATACACCAACAGATTGGATAGCCTAGAAGAAATGGATAAATTCTTCGAATCATACAGCCTCCCAAAAGTGAATCAAGAAGAAACAGAGAATCTGAAGAGACCAATCACTACTAAAAGAGACTGAAACAGCAATCAAAAACCTCCCAAAAAACAAATGTCCAGGACCAGACGGCTTCTTGGGTGAATTCTACCAAACATTCAAAGAAGATTTAATGCCTGACTTTCTCAAACTCTTCCAAAAAATTGAAGAGGAAGGGATGCTTCCTAACTCATTTTATGAGGCCAACATTACCCTGATACCAAAACCAAACAAGGACAACACAAAAAAGGTAAATTACAGGCCAATATCACTGATAAACACAGATATAAAAATTGTCAACAAAATATTAGCAAATCGAATACAATACATTAAAAGGATCATATACCACAATCAAGTGGAATTTGTTCCAGGGATGCAGGGATGGTTCAACATTTGCAAATCAGTGTGACATACCACATGAAACAAATGAAGAATAAAAATCACATGATCATCTCAGATACAGAGAAAGCATTTGGCAAGATTTAGCATCCATTTATGATAACAACTGAATAAAATGGGTGTAAAAGGAAAGTACCTCAACATAAGAAGGCCACATATGTCAATCCCACAGCTAAATGCTCAATGGGGAACAACTGAAAGCTGTCCCTCGAAGAACAGGAACAAGACAAGGATGCCCACTCTCACCACTCTTATTCAACACGGGATTGGAAGTCCTAGCCAGGGCAGTTAGGCAACAAAAAGAAAGAAAAGGTATCCAGATTGGAAAGGAAGAAGTAAAACTGTCACTATTTGCCCATGACATGATTTTACAGAGAGAAAACCCTAAAGAATCCACCAAAATACTATTAGAAATAATTAACAAATATAGTGAAGTTGCAGGATGCAAGATGTTACCGTTGGGGGAAACTGGGTGAAGATCACATGAGATAGCTCTGCATTATTTCTTAAAACTATATATAGGGGCCGGCCCGGTGGCACAGGGGTTAAGTGTGCATGTTCCGCTTCAGCAGCCTGGGGTTCGCCGGTTCAGATCCCGGCTGCGGACATGGCACCGCTTGGCAAAAGCCGTGCTGTGGTAGGCATCCCACGTATAAAGTAGAGGAAGATGGCATGGATGTTAGCTCAGGGCCAGTCTTCCTCAGCAAAAAGAGGAAGATAGGCAGCAGATTGAAACCACATATTTGATTGATGTAAGGATGAAAGGGTGAGGTGAGGAAGTGACACTGTCCTTCAGTGGACCTCCTCCTTGCCATGGGTTTTCAAATAGCCGTGTGATCCTCAGAACAGTCCTGTAAGTAAGTCTCAATAGTCCCATTTTACAAGTACAAGGAAACTTGAGACCTGGAGAGGTGACATATTTTGCATGAGACCTCCCCGGCAAGTAAAAGACAAAGCCCCCGTCTCTTAAAAGGCAAAGCTGGTGCTCTAGGCCTGTGGGGGACATTCTTTGCCCCCTGCTGCTGCTGCTACACCAGCCGGTCAGGGGGGCTCTCCACTCCCTGAGGAGACAGCTCCAGGGTTAATGTGCCAGGACCTGTGGCCATCTCTGTGTTCCAAATGCGAAGCAAAGATCATTTGGAGCCAGGCACCAGCGTTTGGCTTCTTTGCTAAGCGGATCATAAAGAGAAGTCATGCAAAGAGCATTCAGAAAACCCAGGCCAATATCAGATAAAGCAGCAGTGAAGTAACATTCCCAACAGCACAAAGGGCATTAATTAAAATGAAGTGAAGAGATGTGTCTGTATAAATATTTCTAAAGATGAGGTTGTTGAGAAAGAGACCTTGGGGAGATTTATGAGTCACTGATAATTATAGGGAAAATAGATCTTGAGAGGACAGACTCAAGAATAGATTTTATAAACTAATGCAATTGATTACTTCCAGGGGGTGGATGGGAACGGAGTGGAAAGAATGGGGGAATGGGAACGGGGTAGAAGCTAGGATGAGGGACTGTACTTCTTTTTATAGTCTGACTCAGAACCATGGAATCACATACCAAAAAAACTAAAAAACGGGTATGATTAACATCAACCAGGATGCAAGGGGAAACCAAGGGGAAATGCAAATAGTAACAAATGAGTCCAACTCTTACAAATGATCACATAACCACACTGAAGGCAGAGGGAAAGAGAAGAACCAAGCTCAGTGACGTGGAAAGCAGCATTGTGATGGATACTGCAAGACTCAAGACAAAAAGTGACATAAGTACTGTTCTCCAGTTAGAAAATTTATTTTCCACATGAGTAGAAGTGAGCAATCTTGAAACTACTTTATGTGAATACTAGGATCATGCAAATGAGTTAATTATTGTGGCTGATAGAGCTAGGTTTCTCATTGTTGAAGAAAGGAGTTACAAATAAGGAAAGGAGGGGAGGCTGGAATGAACTCTGCGGTTTTGGATTTGAACTGGAGGTTTCAGTATGAACTCAGGGTTTTTAATATATACACTGATGGATTGTTACAGAAATAAATGTGGAGAGGGGTGTGTACACGTGTGTGAATGTATATAATTTCCTAGCTCTGTCTTCTAGAAGGTGCCCAGAAACCACAAAACCCCAGTAGCAAAGACCACAACAAGCCTCTTGGTTTCTAAATTCCATTCTCCAATAAAAGAAACCAGAGCTCCTTGGAGAAATGGTTGTTTACAGAGCTGGAGAAGGGAAAGCACAAGATGAGCCTGAATATCTTGTGGTACCAGAAAGCAAGGAAGTGCTTAATAGATGATAGGATCATGTCAAAAAGACACAGGAGCCAATATAAAGGAGTTTTCATTGGGCAAATCTGAGATAATTTGAGGAACAAAGTAAATACTGATAATGGATTATACCCCGTAAAATAAAGTAAATCTCCATGGGTCCATATTGATATAAATAAGTGATTGAATGAATAGATGTGAGAGAAAGGATAGTTCCTCTTTGCAGTAGAATTCTGCTTAATCCTGTAGAAGGCATGTTGGAAATAGAAACTCACCATTTGGCAAACATCACAGTAATGATTGTTGCATACCAGAATCATCAATGAATGCTAA
The DNA here is from genome assembly GCF_037783145.1 of Equus przewalskii. Classification (NCBI taxonomy): domain Eukaryota; kingdom Metazoa; phylum Chordata; class Mammalia; order Perissodactyla; family Equidae; genus Equus; species Equus przewalskii. Next base: position 75,726,826 of record NC_091845.1, on the reverse strand, counting down.
AATTAGTGGGGAAAGTATGATGGGAAACTGGTATTTGCATAGTCTCAAAGTATTTTCCCACAAGATACTTGTTAATTACAAATACACAGGGGAAAATAGAAACTTCACAGTAGGGAAATCTGGCACACACCACCTCAACCAAGTATGGAAGTTAATATCACTAGAATCATGTACCCGTCATGACACGATGCACTGAGACGGGCACAGCATCATTTCTGGGGGATTCTTGCATAAGGTGCATAAGCTCGTTCCAGTCATGAGACAACATCAGGCAAGCCAAACTGAGAGATGTTCTACAAACTAACTGGCCAGTACTTTTCTAATGTGTCCGGGACATGAAAGACTGAGGAGCTGTCCGCAATCAGGATACAGGACAATTACATGCAACGTGGGTTCCTGGATTGGACCCTACACCAAAAAAAGGTCATTGTGGGACAATAGGGGAAATATGAATAAGATCTCTAGATTAGTGAATGCTGTTAATGTTAATTTCCTGGTTTAGATAATTGTGCCATGGTTATATGAGATGTTAACAGTAGCAGAAGCTGAGTGAAGGATGTCTGGAAACTCTTTGTACTGTCTTTAAGTATTTTGCAACTTTGTTAAGTCTAAAATTATTTTAAAATAAAAAGTTGAAATATGTAAAATTATAAAAGATGCCAATAATTATGATGAAATCATTATCTAAATAACTAAGCAAATTTGTTATACAGTAAAAACATTAATTTTATCACATGAAACCAAAATACTGGTAATAATATTACATTTGAAGGGCTCCTTAGATTTTACAAATTGTTTTTACGTACGTTCTGTTATTTAATCCCCAAAACAACCCCATGAAATGGCATTATTTTCCCCTAATTTTAAAGACGAAGACTCTTAATCTAAGAGGTACTTGGTATAGTTAAAATAAGCACAAAACACATAAACAAGCAAAACTTCAGATCCAGACAAATGGACCTGCTTTCAAATCCCAGTGCTATTATTTCCAGCCTGTGCAACCTTGGCCAAGCCAGGTAAGAAACCTGAAGGGATGATGCAACCACCTTTTGAGATTGTTGTGAGGATCAAACCCTATAAACACTCTTCACAGAGCCTGATGCCTCCTGGGCATTTAATAAGGAGAGAATGATGATGGTGACGATGATGATGACGATGATGATGATGATAATGATGGGGATGGGCTCTTAGAGCTGAGGGTGCCTTCAAGTTCAGCCCCAGCAACCTCCCCCAGTACCAGTACAGGAGTCAGAGCATTCCTGACAATGGTTCTGACCCTCTGTGGACACTTGGAGTGGGGCACAGCTTAATGCTATTTGAGGGAGTCCATCTTGTGTTTAAAAAAATCTTTCTATCTGTGCATGTTTGCATATGTGTAGAATATACATATAAGTTTGCATATATTTGTATACTTTTGTTAGCAATAAGTACATTCACAAAGTGATCATTTCTAATACCAAGATGTCTAAGGAATGAACCACAGTGAGGAAGAAGGCCGGGCAGGCACCCTCTGCGCCACCCTCAGCATCATCCCCGATCTGTCTCTGGTGCTCTTGCTATCTGGGGAAGTGCTGTTTGAACCTAGGATTCTTTTCCTGGGGCCCACTCAGGACCTGGCAGCCCTGTGTGACAATTTTTACTCCAGCCCCAGAGGTAATTGAGGGATAACTATGTGCAATTATATCTAGCCTTCCAACCTTTGAGTGCAACCTGAAATAATAACACTGTGTTTTTATCTCCTCTCCAGTCTGGACATAGGAAAGATGGTGGCAACAGTGGGCACAGTGGTGGTGGCTGCTGTGACAGCAGTTCTGGTGGCTGCAGTGATGGTACTGGTTGCAGTGGTGGCAGTGGTGGCAGTGTAGATTACGCTGTAATAATGGCAGTGGTGTTGGTTGTTCATCATGTAGTGGTGGTGGTGGTGGTGATGGGATGGCAGTGGTCTTGTTGGTCATTGTACGATGGTGGTGGCACTATCAATGTGATGGTAGTGGTAGGGATTGTGGTGTTGGTCGTAAATGCTGATCATGATTTGATGATGGTGGCACTATTGGTGAATCAAGTAGATTGTGATTCCATACTTCAGATCAGTGCTTAAGCCTGATGTCGAGGTGGGAGGTTTGTATTTGAGGAAGCTTCTCCCAAGTGATCTAATATATACCGCCAGTTGTAAAACACTTTCCTAGGCCTGGGTCTTACAGGCGGTGCATCTCAGTGAAAGCAGCCTGATCCCCCTCATGAATTTGCCAGTGGAGTTAACTGAGTATTTTACAATGTGGGGTCTGAACACTCATGCAGCAGAATGGTCCATGAAACCTAAACGAGCTTAGTAAACCCTGAGATATCTGTCCTCCTTGGGAGTTACTTTGCACATCCACGTTAGGGGGCCTCAGAGGATCTGCGAACTGCAACGAACCTGCTTCACTTTGTCTCCCCTGTGTTTTCCGAGCTGATATGATCACTGAACTGTTTCTTTGGGGTTGCTGGTAGGCGCCTGTAAACCATTACACAGAAGAGCTAGAGAAACACTAATCTAAACAACACTTGAAAAGAAAAATAAAACTTTTAAGAAAAATGTTCCCCCAGAGGGACTAATGTTTTAGTGCTTGGTGAGAATGGTTAGCTTTAGGTTAGTTTTGCAACTCTAAATTATGTCTTATATTACAAATGGAGAAAATCATCTACAATTTACATAATCAGAATTGACCGATGAATATATTAGATATGTAAATTAGGGTATTATTAGAAACAAACCTCAAAAATGAAATTGTATTAAACTCCATAAAACATTTACAACCTAAGAAACCCATATCCTTTCTTTCTAAACATTTTTTTATTGGGATATAATTGACTTTATCTTTTAATCCCATATTCATAAAATTGGTAATTTGGTCATTATAGAAAAGCGGTCCTTGTTTACTGTAGAGCCCAGAGCTGATTAATAAAAGAACTTTGGGTAACTGAAAGGATGTGGTCCCTCCTCGACAGTCAGTGTTGACCCATGGTTCTCCACTGGTGCATAAGAATCACCTGGGATGCTTGGCATAAATTAAAGTACTTAATCCTCACTGCCAGAGAGCATGTCTAGGGCAGCCTGGAATAACGCATTTTAACAGTGACATCAATGGAGACCTCACTTTGAGAAATACCAGGAAAAGTACTGATGTTAAAACGTTGTCCTCCTCATTCCTCCCAATGCCATTCTTAGGAAAAATTCCAGTTTCGGGCTCCTTGTTGCTGCAGCGGTTTCAGGAGCAGCCTGGGTGGTGGAGGTGGGCTGGTGGGCTGCTCAGGTCTCTTCCCTAAATGCAAGGTCTGTTAACCTCGAGGGCAAAGTCCACACCCCTACCCCATGTGCTTATCGAGTTAGGAAGATGGTTCCTGATTCCTACCATGATCCCTTCCTATTCACTGAGTAATCGCTAATTTTAACACGAATAATGCAAAAAGTCAGCTAAGCAATTTAAATTTTATCCATAAAATTAAGCCCTGTGTTTCACCACAGCATTTAACTCCATGACCTATTTTATTGAATCCCTTAGCAGATCTTGGACAGTTTCCTTGAGTGTAAATTACCATGAAGGTAAATTGAAAATGTATCAAGAAATGGGCAGGGATAGTGCAGGATCAAGGAGTCGTCAAGCTTCAGTTGTTCTGAAGATTTTTAAAAAGTCTTTTCAATACAGTTAAAGGAAAGAATTGATTTGATTAACATGAGTTTACCTTTCATAGATCCCCATCTGCCTGAGTCAGCTTAGATGTCCCCTCCTCCAGAAAATCTGCCCCACCTGTTCAGAGCCTTTTCCAGGCTCCCAGTGTACCTCTGCCCCGCATTCACCACCTCATGGTCACTGTCTGTGTCTCCGGGACTGAGCTGCCCCTGAGGGCAAGGCTCCCACCATACTTGTTTCAGAATTGACGTGCTGATGCACTACCTGGCTTAAAGTCCGCCAGGCTGCTGCCTAAGTAAATGAGTGTGGCCCCCTCTTGCCTTTAGATGAAGAGAAATGGTGTTTGTCATGAAAACAAGGGAGAGGTGGGGGGAAATTCAGATTCAACTGATATTTCTAGGGTGCTCTTCGGCCGTGTGTTTGCCCTGAACTGGTCTCCATCGCCTCCATTAGCTCATTTGATTCAGGTGAAGAGACTAGGAACCAAGAGGTTAAGTAATTTGCACGAGCTGAGTCTCATGCTCAGGTGTCCCTCTGCCTGCCCGCCCTCAAGTTCCCGCCACTAGTAAGCCTGTCTGGAGAGGACAGTTGAAGTGACGGATTGCCTGAGACTAGTTCTTAATTAATGGGAAACAAGGCTGCTTTGCACAGATTCCACACACACAGGCTGCCCATGGCTGTGCTTCCAGCTGCTCTCCGCTGTCTCCTTCAGTGGACCGCACACCAAGCCGGAACTGCCGGATGACAACCTGCTCCCCCAACCCCTGCCTTTCTTCCTGTGTGAAGTTCCTGCTAGATCCAAGGTCCCCAAAGAGAGGAGCCATGAGATCCCAGTATTTGGGAGTTCTGGGGAGTTGTCTTTTAAAACCAACCTACTCTGAAAGGACAGTCATTCCATTCAGCGGGTAGAGAGACGGAGCCAGGAGTTAGAAGGTGGGAAACAGAAGCACGCAAAAGAAGGAGGTTCTAATACCCTGAAAGCACACAGGACCCCAGGGCGCCCACACCCCATCGGAGGCTGCGTCCACGCTCAGATAACCAGAAGGCGCCGCCAGGTGACCAGCACCGGGTGCCTGAGACTTGGAGAAACAATGGTAGAGAAAGTAGCAGGAGAGAAGACGAAAAAGTCCTTCCTTCCAGGAGCAGAAGGGACATTTAAACCTTTTGAAATATTGCTGCTTTGTGTTTTTCGGAAGTTGCACACAAAGCAAGCAGGACATTTGGAAATGAAAGGAAGAGAAACCTCAGGCTGACAAGCACAGGCATCGAAAGATTCTGGAGACCAGAGCGGGCTTCGTAGTGTGCAGGGTGAGTTTGCTGGTTGAAAGACTCTTTGCAGAGAAAGAAGTGAGGGAAATGCAGGGCAGACAGAAGAGCCGCATGCTCTGAGGGCCCCAGAGAGGGAGGGAAGTTGATTACACTTCAGTAAAGGCCACCACGGTTCCAGCCGGCCCACTCTGGTTCCGGAGGACCCTACTCTGGGCTGATGGGAATGCCTGGATCTGGTCCCCCCGCTCCAGGCTTCTGTGATGCAGGCACACAGTGGCCGTCAAAATTGGTGGGTGCTTGTGGCCAGCAGAGCGATAAATAGGTGGTTTCAGGTTCCCCTGGACCACGAGAGCTGAGAGCAATCTGGCTGACGAAACAAACAACAAAAAGCAAAACTTGTCAAATAAGCTTGAAATCTGATGAAGAAAATTTTGAAAAGGATGCCAAAATGGCCTCAAAGCCTCAGTAGCCTCATGTTTCCCAGACCTAGCTTGGAGGCCAAGTTTAATCACAATAACCTCTTTTTAAAAACGTGCAGATCCATCCAGTTGAGATCCTGGTCTTTTTGTTTTCAACCTGCTTATCATCACTCTGGCTTCTTTTCTTTGTTTACTTGATTTTAACAACACTTGCTTCTGATTTTTCTGAAAAGATTTCTGCCTTTCAAGACTTTGTTTCCCAGCGTTCTTTTCAGCCAAACAATCAAAGAAAGAAGCAAATGGACAAAAGGGTCCATGAAGTGGTTAGGGTTGGACTGTGCCTCTGCCCGCAGGGATGCTGAGCTTCTCCCCAAAAAAGCCCATATCTGGAGTCTGCCGAAGGGAGGAAGAGGACTAGAGATCAGCCTGCACGATGGGGCAGCCAAGTCTGAGCGTTACCTAATGCTCTTCTCAGTTGGTTTGACAAGTGTAGTTTTGTTTAAATGTGTATGGTAATTCTTAATAAAATGCTGATCAATGTGCCAGAGCATTCTCTGTGGAAATAATGAAGTCTTGACACTTTGGAACACTATTAAGTCTTTGCTTCATGGTTGGTGAGGCTGCTAGCATTTTAAGCAGCAGTAACATTTTATTAAAGCCTGGTCGTGCTGGGGGAGGTGGTCTCATCTGTTCAGGTCAGCCTAGAGGGGGCGGAATCTCTGTTGTACCCCAGAAGGACCTGGTTTGGGGCTGCACATAGACAGAGATGGGGCCACCCAGTGGTACCCTTCTTAACCCTGGCTGGCTAAGGGCTCTCCAAACCTCACCATCAGTCATGAGTACAGTACAATAGAAAAAGTACAGGCAGACCTGGGTTCAAATCCCAATCCTGTCATTTTCCGGTAGTGTAAACATGGGAAAATCTTATAAACTTTCTGAATCTCTGTTCCTGTCCCAGTATTATTACTGCATAACAAACTATCCCAAACTTAGTTTGTAAACTGACCATTTCGTTATACTCAGAGATTCGGTGGGTCAGGAATTTGGACAGCACAGTGCGGATGGCTTGTCTCTGCTCCCCGATGTTTGGGGACTTAGCTGGGAGTGACTGGACAGCTGAGAGCGGGAATCATCTGGAGACTTCTTCACTTCATCACATCAACCTGGTAGTTGATGCTGGGTATCAGGAGGGATGTCAGGTGGGACGTTGACATTGACCCTAACACATACACATGGCTGTGCTGTGGGGTCTCTCTGCATAGGCTAGTTTGGGCTTTCCCAGCCTAGTAGTTGGGTTCTAAAACCAAATGTCCCCAGAGCACAAGATAGAAGTGCATGGCATTTCTATGACCCAGCCTTGGAAGTCACTCAGTATCACTTCTACCACAAGCAAAAGTGCCCACTTAGGTCCCAGGGGAGGGGCACAGACTTCCCCTCTCGATGGAAGAGTGTCTGGGTTCTAGAAGAGCATGCAGGCTGGGAGATAACATGGTTATCTTTGGAAAATACAATCTGCCACAATTCCCTCCTCTGCTGACCCACTAGGCCAGGGAGTGGAGGAAATAACCATTGCCAAGCAGTAGCTAAGTGCCACAAACTGCTCATATGCTATCTAATTCTCATAAGTTTGAAGTATTCCAATAATTCTGGCATCTAGGAGAATAGAAGGGGTAGTGGCTACCTTCTGTATTCTCTCACAGGGATGGCACAAGCAAGCAAGTTTTAAGTTTTTGTTAATGTAGCATCTGCTAATATCCCATTAGCCAAAGCAAGTCTCAGGGCCAAGCCCAAAGTCAAGAAGTGGGGAAGTACATCCTGCCTTTGTGACACTGCGGCAGAGGTGTGGGTGTGTAATACTGTAATGGCAGAGTGAGGAAGTAGGGCGGGCCAATAATTCAATCTACCGTAGCCATTTTCTAGAACAAAGAAAATTGGATAAGGATATTGTGGCATTACAGTGAGTGTTTAACAGTATTATCTTGGATGCAAAATACCCATATAAAGTAGTAGGTTATCAAATTTCTAATAAAAGAATAATTCAACATGACCAGGTAGCATTTATCCCAGGTATTCAAGGACAATATACCATAAAGATATCTATTAATGTATCACATTACTAAGGCAGTATATTTTTATGAAACCTAAATCATCATATCGATACACACTTAAAAGTCATTCAAGAATATCCAACACCTACTCAGGGATTTTTTTTTTAAGCTCTTAGTAAATTAGAACTATAAGGATACTTACCTAGCATGATGCATAATGGCATAACGCTTCGGAAGCATTCCCACAGAAGCAAGGAAACAGAAAAGAATGCCTGCTTACCACTGTTATTTTCCAATGGCGTCAGTCAAAAATAAGAAATATAGTTATATAGAGGAGACTCGGTTTTCATTATTTGCAGGTGGAGTTACTGTATCCCTAGAAAATCCAGGGGAAAAACTATGAGAACAAATAAGTTCAGTAAGGTAGCCTAGAGTCAAAAGAAACAAGTGGAAGTACGGAGTTTTCTATGTAACAGTTGTAATAGACTGCAGTTACATATAATAAAATATGAGGAAGAAGAAGATCCATTCACAAGAGCACCAGCCAAGGACGCGTGTCCCCACGGCTAACCTGAACTCGAAGTGAAGGACCCTGAGGGCAGCAACTCTGCCCTCTGCTGAGAGCTTGACTAAATGGAAATATGACCAGCTGCCCCTGGGAATGGATGTTTATTGATCGGCTTTCCAGAGGAAATACTACCCATGGCTATTTTTCTTTGTTTAACTTGAGAAAAGTCTCACAGGGGTCTCCTGGAAGACTAACCAGAGCTCAGAAAGCTCTCCCAGACATTAAAATGTAATTTTTAAAAAAGTGATTAAATGAGTGTGATACTGACTCTAGACGGTACGATGAAACATCAAGTCTACATAAAAAGAGAATATGTGGTAAGGGAAAAACAAAAAATAAGAGGGGGGCAGGTTATTTAATAAAAGGAAATGGGACCATCAGTTAAGTATGTGTAGAAAAAAGTAAATTTGGTTTCCTACCTTATATATTTCAGTCAGTAAAATACTAAAGATCAACCTTGGAAGTGGAGAATTCCCTGTCAATGGCTCTTTCCTTTGATCTGCAGCTCCCTCCTTGAACTACACAAGCAAGTGTATTTCTAAGATGCAAAGAAAAATTGCAGTAAACCTAAATGTTGCCTTTATCCTTTTGCTGTGAACATAATAGTTAAACAGGAACCTACGCAGGCTCTGACAGGGCTGCCCAGCAGCCATACTGGGCAGGCAGAGCTTTCCCGAGGTGGCTGACTGGTCAGAGAGAAGTCACAGGTCATGTGAGAAGACGCTGCACTTCCAAAGAAGGTCTTTGCCCACAGATTCCGGCCAGGTGGCCCTCCACTTAAGAAGACAACCTTTTTAAATCTCTGGTTCTCCGTGAGTTTCATGAGGAGAGTGTGATAATAGCCGGAGAGCAGGCTGTCGTGAACAAGGAGCCCCTTCTGAGGACAGTGAAGGGCTTTTGGAATGAAAAATATCACATCGTCACCAAATTAGTGCTCAGTGGAGACAGGGCAGCGGGCACGCGATTTCTGGCAATTAAATAGAGAATTAGAACACCAGTCCAAGAAATTCTTCCAGAACTCAAGAAAAGGATAAGGATATGAAAATTGTGAGTTGAAACAGAGAAAGGATGCAAGTGAACAGAGCACAGGAGCAATAACAATCAGAGAAACGACAGAAGACAGTATCCCTGAGACGAAGACTTGAGGTTCTACTTCACGCACGTGGGGGCTCTTACTTGGTTGAAGGCCCACACCTCAGTCCTGGCAGCTAGACTGGAGTTGGCGGAAGCTCCCAGATGTGGTGCAGGAGCCCTCCATATGGCTGATAACAGACTCGACAGGCCAGCGTTCAATATGCTCAGTAAAAAGAGCTCGTACACATCAGTAGACAAAAGAGCAATGAATGTGAACAGGCAGTTCACAAAGGGGAAATATAAATGTCTAATAAATAATAAAAATCACACAAGTAATTTAAAATACAAATTGTAAACCACAAAAGAAGTCCTACAAATTGGCAAAGAGTAGTCCCAGTAGCAGCCAGGACGGTGTGACGTGGGTCTCAGCCCCTGCTGGTGGCTCTCTCCTCTGGTTCAGAACAGCAGTTGTGCAGGATGTAGCAAAAGCCCCCAAAATATTCAAGCCGATAGTTTTCCTATCTAATAATTTATCTCAAAAAATTATTCAAAACTTGCAACAAAGATCTGCAAAGATGGTCACAATATGTTGATTCTAGTCCAAAAAAATTATTTTTTTAATCTCTATTATTATGCAAATGATATTTTCAAGAGTGCTAATGGTCAAGAAGAATGCTCATGACATGATCTAAATAAAGAAGATAAAAAATTGAGTTTACATCATATGCAGAAAAATATATAGAAGAAAAAGACAAAGAAAAGTCACCAAAATAGAAACATTATTGACCTCTTAGATATGCTTTGTTAATTTTTTATTCTTTATACTTTTCAGTATACTGAGGTATTTCTACAAAGTGCATTAATTTTTAAACTTATTTTGTATATTTATAAACATGTATGTAATAAAAGTGGAGTTACTGTAAGGCTTATAGTAACTTTGTTCCCTCCCTCCCCACCCCTGCTTCCTGGTCCCCCAGCGATGGCATTTGACTCGTTCAGCTGTTTTCTCTAGTGTTTGACTCCCTGTTTCTAAATAGTAAGCTTGTACTGTTGTTTCTTGATTTTTCTGATTTAGATATTATCTGTTGGTTTCCAATTATGAAAATGAAGATTTCATTCTCTGACACCTCTACCCTCTCACTCATGCTTCATCTCCACCACATACTCCCAAATTGATTAGCTCATAATTTTGGGTTAAATTAATATTTATCGTTTACAGTTATGTCTGTGTAAATGGCCTTAATTAAACCATGTAGCACACTGTGATTCCATTGCCTCTCATATTAACTCTGGTTTTTCCTAGAGTTAAGATTCGCTTCATTTATTTGTTTCCTTAAGTTCCTTATACCTGCTACTAACTCAGTTCCAAATTGTCCAAAACCCTTCTTAGTACAAACAGGCTCATCAGGTCATCTGTCTTTTCCATTGTGTTTCTGCTCACATCCTTCCCGGAGTCCTCTGGCTCCTGTCTGGATGGCTAGCTCTAGGTATCTGCTACACCACTGTCATCTGGGCTCTCCCTTCACTGTTTTCCTGGGGAGTCCTTTGCCTCTCTCCTGATTTGGAACCCTTGTTTCTTGGATCCCATGCCTTCTGCTTTTTTGGTTTACTCTTGTTTTGGTGGAATGCCTCCTCCAGCATCTTTCTGAGACAGGATCTCTGGGAGATAAATTTTCTGAGACTTTGTATATATGCACACAACTTTATTTCACACTCCAATTCAGGGGTCAGTGATCTATAGCTCACAGGCCAAATCTTGCCCATAGTCTGTTTTCATTCTTTCTATGAACTGAGAATGAGCTTTTGGAATATATGACACAAAGACTATATGTGGCCCACAAAGCCTAAACTACTTACTATCTGTCCCTTAATAGAAAAATTTTCTTTCTCCTGTTCTAATTGATTGTTTGGTTGGCTAAAAATAAAATTCTAGGTTGGAAATAATTTTCCTTTACTGTTTCAAAGACTTGACTCCACTGTCTTCTGGATCGCAGATTTGCTGTTGGAAGTCCAATGCTATCTTGTTTCCCATCCTGTGTAGTCAACCTCTGGTTTTCTCTCTGGAAACTTCTAGAATCTTCTCACTAAACCTGGTGGTCTGAAGTTTTATAATGGTTTGCCAGTGTGTGGACCTTCTTTTGTTCAAAGTGCTGAGTACTCAGAGAGCCTTTGATTATGAAAATTTATGTCCTTCTAGTTAAGGAAGATATTTATATTATTTCTTTGATGGTTTTCTCCATCTGTTCTCCCTCAGGACTTTCTGTTAGTTAGATGTTGGACCTCCTGGATCAAGCCTCTAATTTTATCTTCTTTTTGGCATATAATTTCCTCAAATTTGTCTTCCAGTTCCTCTAATGATTGATTTTATTCTGCTCTCATCCTCCAGAATGTAAGTTCCCTGAGGACAAGAATTGGTCTGCTTCATCACCAGTGCATTTCCCCAGGACCTAGCACAGTGCCAGCATGTCATAGGCAGTTGGTGAATGTGGTTGAATGAGTGAATATTTTTTAATTTCTAAGAGCTTCTTGCTGTTTTCTGATAGTTCCTTTATAAAGCACCCCATTCTTGTTTCATGGGTGGGCTGTCATCTTTCTGACTATGTTATTTGGAGATTTTTGGAATTTCCTTTACTCTCTGCATTGCCTGTGTGTCCTCTGAGTGCCTTTTCTCCTGCTGGTTGTTTTGGTCTCTGTCTTTCATAGTCAGCACCTTTCTAAAATTTGTCTCTTCCTAGGCTGTCCACTCATATTTGCAGATCAGGCCCTAAATGCTGGCTGAGAGCTCTGAGTGTGTGGGTGAAGCTGGTGGGCCTCATGGCCATATGGTCAGGCCCGAGGTCCAAGACCCAGAATGGGAGAGTCCGTAAGAGTCTTCTCCTGGGTGGGTCTGTTGCCCAGAGAGACATGTCCAGCCTGGTATTCTGGGAGCCACGCTTAATCCTCCCGCTTTAAGAATGGTACTTGCCCTCCGCACAGCTCTGCCTGTATCTGGGAGTCCAGGGTCTCTCTGGTCTAACCTCAGCAGAAAGCAGATATCTCGCTTTCTGCCGGGATGAGAATAAGGTAGGCAATTGGATCTAGGGGCTCCTTAGACAAACTCTTGACCATCCTTCCTGCGTTCAGGCCCCCTGGCACCCCCACCTGGAAAGGCTCCTCCAGTTCCGGAGCCACTCTGGGCTTCCGCTGTGCTGGGCGACTTGCCTCTTACCGCCTTCCCTGCCTGCAGACTTTGCTCTCTTACTGTTGTTCAGCTTTCCAGCTTCCAAAATCTTATTGACCTTTCCCAGCTCTTGTTGTCTCCTTTCCCATTCTCTTTGCCCTTGTGATTTCATACTTCTTTTGTTCCTTTATTGCCATTTTCTTAGAGCTTCCAAAAGGGGTGGAGATGAACAAGGAATTCTATCCACCATGTTAAAGACACAGCCATGTGTTGCTATGGTAACCCCAAGGTAAGGATAGTACTTCCTACTAAGTGATGTGCTAGGTATGTTACCCCCAGTGAAAGGATAGGTTCATGTCCTTAGGGAGCTGTCAGTCTCACGGGAACGACAAAGGCGAACAGATTTTATCATACAAGTGCTGTAATGGAGGTGCGTCTCGGGGCAGTGGTATCACCTGAGAAGTACCTGTATCTACCCGGGGAAGAAGGGGTCACTTGAAGCAACACTGGGATTGTGGGAAAGGGACAAGGCTTCAACTCATGACCACTTGGAGGGCAAGGAGGAGTTTTAGCTTAAATTGTTGTTTGTATTGACCTTCTCTCCTGGGTGCTATAATAGAGCATTGATGTCTCAGTGCATGACCTGGCTTCTCAAGATGAGCTAAACCACCACAGGTGACACCTGGGTCTCCAAGACACCCGGCAGAGCTGCCTGGAGGGGCCCCTGGCCTGCCACCCCCAGCTTCCTCCAGTAAAGCAGAGATTAAGGTGAAGGTTAAATGTACATAAATTGCCCAAGAGAGTTGGCACCTGACAGAAATTGGTCCTCCAGCCCCCATTTTTTGTAATGAGGAGAAGAGAAAGAACTAACATGTTCCATGTATAACATGAGACTCAGATGTGCAGAAATACAACTTACTTTTCTTTCTATAACACTCAACTTTCTCTTAAGCCACTATTTCCATGAATAGTGAAAAAATTTGCCACTTCAAGGTAAATATCTTCCGATTTTAAAGTTTATTCTCTTACAGGTCAATTTTTAATCAAGTTCATCTTTTCCTGCCTACTTCCCCAAGAGTGAGTTAAGCATCTTAGGTGGCTTATCATCCTGGCATCTGAAAAGCAGCATCAACCCTCAATGCCCTGTAGCTGAGAGGTCTGCCCTTGACCTTGGTCATTGGCCTCTATCCTCTCTGCCTCTACTGTTGAGGTCTCCTCAGCTGCTCTGGGCTCAGGCACTACCGCTGCCATCTGGGCCCATGCTTGGGCTTTCCCCAGTACTGCCAACACCATGGTCCCTGGGTTTTGGTGGCACACCCTGTAGCTCCCCTCAGTAGCCCTCCTGACTGTTAATTCTCAGCCTCCATTACCACTCTTCTCAAGTAGCCTTAGGAATTGTTATGGATCTCTCCAAAGGAGCTACACCCTCAGGGCTGGAGTGAACTAGATCTTAATCCACATCCTTTCCCCAATCCTAGAGGACTTCAGAGAAGCCTTGGTCCCTTGGTTCTAAGGCAAGCAGAAGAAGAAAAAGGAAAGGATAAAATATTGCTAAGAAGAAATGGCCACACATCAGCCTTTGCTCAGATTTGCAACCTTTTGCCTGGATTAGTCAAAGAAGCTCAAGTCAAGAACTTGATTTAAGATCATCTAGGACTCCTATAACTCCAGGTGCCTGGCAAAAGCAGACATGAAGCCTTTCTGGAGGAGGGCGTATCTATCTTAGGCCTAGGGAGCTCTCTAAATAACTAGTCATGGGTGTTGACCAGCAAGCAGTCACAAATAGTGAAGCACAAAAGAAAAAGACAATACGAATAAGCACTAGCAGAAACAACAGACAACAAAAACAACTTGTACAGACTTTGAAATTGGCATTGTCGGATACAGATTTTAAAAGTTATGCTTTTATTTCAAGCAAAAAGAAACTATAAGTGACTTACCAGATTTGATGAAGAACCAATGAGAACTTCCAGAAATGATGACTGAAATAAACAAAATTAAATGCTCGGTGAAGGGCCACTAAGAAGACATAACAATCCTAAATTTGTGTACACCAAAAAAGAAAGTCTCAAAATACATGAAGTAAAAACTGATAGAGCTGAAAGGCAAAACAGAAACATTCACGGTTTTAGATGGGGACTTCACACTCAGCTCTCAGCAATTGACAGAAAATCAGCAAGGACATAGAAGAACTTAGCAACACAGTCAACCAACAGGGTCTAATTGATATGTATAGAACTCTTCATCCAAGATCAGCAGAATATACATTTTTTTCAAACACCTGTGGAGCGCTCACTAAGAAAGGCCATATTCTGAGCCATAAGAAAAACCTCAGCAAGTTTGAAAGAGTTGAAGTCATACAGATTATGGTCTCTGACCCTAATGGAATCAAACTGAAATCAATAAAAGAACGACAATAGGAAAATACTAAAACACTTGGAAATTAAACAACTAAACAATCCGTAAGTCAAAAAGGAAGTCTCCAAGGAAATTTTTAAAAATACATAGAACTAATGAAAGAGAAAATACAACATACCAAAATATGTTGATACAGAGCCAGCCCTGATGGCCTAGTGGTTAAAGTTCAAGGTGCTCACTGCTTTGGTGGCCTGGGTTCACTGCCTAGTCACAGAACTACACCACCCATCTGTCAGTTGCCGTGCTGTGGCAGTGGCTCACATAGAATGGCTAGAAGCACTTACAACTATGATATAAAACCATGCGCTGAGGCTTTGGGGAGGAAAAAAAATATATTGATGCAGCTAAAACAGTACTAACAAGGAAATTTATAACACTAAATGCTTATATTAGAAAAAAAAGGAAAGGTCTCAAATCAGGGAATAAAAGGCATACAAATTGGAAAGGAAGAAATAAAACTTTCCCTATTTGCATGTGACATGATTGTCTATGTAGACAATCTCAAAGAATCTATAAGAAAGGGAAAAAAAGCTCCTAGAATAAGTGAGTTCAGTTGCAAGATAAAGATCAACAAACAAAAATCAATCATATTTCTGTATACTATAGATACATTTCTATATTTTATATAATAACAAACGTGAAAACCGGAATTAAAATCATAATGCCATTTACAGTTGATCTACAGTGAAATACTTAGGTATAAATCAACAAAACGTGTGTAGAATTTGTGTCCTGAAAATTACAAGATGCTTAAGAAAGAAATCAAAGACCTAAACAAATGAAGAGACATACATCTTCATAGATTAGAAGACTCAAAAGTTCAATGAATGATTTGGAATTAGATTAGAGCAAAATATAGACCTAGTGAACTGGAATAGTGATCAAATGAAATTATCCAAAATGGAGTGGAGAAAAAGAGGGTTTCTTTTTTTCTCTTTTTGGTTTTTTTTAATTCCGTAAGAGAAGGTAGGAGATATGGAGGCTACATATATACAATCAGAGAGCTAGAAGAAAAGGGAAGAGGAAAGGGGGCAGAGGCCATTTCTGAAGAGATAATAACTAAGAATTTTTCAGATCTAATAAAAGACATCAACCCACAGATTTAAAAGATCCAGTGACTCCAAATCAAGATAAGTAAAAAGAAATCCATATGTAGACAAAGAAAAAGTTGAAAGCAACCAAAATATACAGATGACCTTCATAAGAATGAAGGTTAGATTACAGATGGCTTCTCAACAGCAACAATTGAAGCTGGAAGACAGTGGAACAGTAACTTGAGAGTACTGAAGAAAAATGATTGCTAATCAATTATTTTAAACCCAGTGAAAATATCTTTCAGGAATGAGGGTAATATTTTGAAAATGTTTTTCAAGAATAACTTAAGGAAATTCTACAGGATATGGTCTGTCAATAGGAGAGTGATTCTTAGCTAGAAGGTCTGATATGCAAGAAGAAATGGAAAGCAAAGAAAATGGCAAATATATAGGTAAATTTACATGAGTACTGGTTGTATAAAACAGAATAATAAGGTCTAACAGTGTTAGGGAAAAACAGACTTAAAATATCTACCACAATGACACGTAAGTCAGTAGGTGGTAAATGAAGTTACAGAGTTCTGCAGTCCTCATGTTGTTGAGGAAGAGGTTAAAGGTCTAGATTTACTTGGCATATAAGACTGTATATGTAACTTCCAATCTGAGAGAAAAAAAAACGAAATAAAGTCCAAAGAGAGGCAGGAAAAGAGAAAAAAACCATGAAATTTGTGTGACAAAAAAAATATACAAAATAAGATGGTAACTTGAAACTTAAATATATCGACATTCACATTAAATGTCAGTAAACTTAATGTTCCAGTTAAAAGTCAATAATTGTCAAACTTGACAAAAAATTTTTTTAAAGACAGCTATAGGCTATTTACAAAAGACTTGCCTAGATTAGAAGTATAGAAAGGTTGAAAGAAAAAAGATGGAAAAAAAATATGCCATGCATATGCCAACCAAAATAAAGCTGTTGAGGCTATATTAATATCAGACATGTAGACCTGAAGTGAGGAAGCATGACTAGAGACAAAGAGGCTCAAGTCACAGAAAGATGTGTAAGAATACGAACTATGTAGGCAATAACATATTCTTAAAATATGTGAAACAAAAATTGAAAGAACTAAAAGGAAAAATAGAAACATCCACAATCATAGTGGGAGAATTTAACATGCCTCTCCCAGTAACTAATACAAGAGGCAGACACAAAAGTCAGTAAGAACATAGATTTAAACAAAAACAATTAGCAGTCTCGACTAAATGGACAGAACATTGCACCCAGCTATCACAGATTACACGTTCTTTTCAAGCACACGTGGGACATTTACCAAAACTGGCCATAACCTAGGACATAAAGCAAATATCAACACATTTCAAGTGATTGAAATCAATATAGAATATGTTCTCTGACTGCAGTGCAACTAAGCTGGAAATCAATAACAAAGAGATAACCAAAATCTCAATATGTTTGGTAATTAGCAAAAATAGTTCTAAATAAGTCATGGATCAAAAAAGACATAATAATGGAAATTAGAAAATATTTTGAACTGAATGTTCATGAAGAACACTACATATAAAAACCTGTGGGATGCATGTAAAGACATGCTTAGAGGGAAATTTATAGCCAGAACTGTTCGTATTAGAAAATAAGACAAGCTGCGTATCAGTTAGCTGACCATCCACCACAGGAAGTTAGAAAAAGACCAGCAAAATAACACCAAGAAGGTAGGAGGATGGAATTAATACAAATAAGAACAGAAATTGAGATATGGAAAACAAACATTTAGCAGAGAAGATCAGTAAAGCCAAAAGTTGGTTCTTTGAAAAAACTCATAAAATGACAAACCTCTAGCAAGACTGAGCAAGGAAGAATAATAGAGACACCACCAACATTAGGAATGAAAAGGACAGCACTACAGATGGTGTAGACGCTAAACAGATAAAAGAATATTGTGAACAACCTTATGCCAATAAATTTCAAAATTTAGATATAATAGGCAAAATCCTAGAAAAAGTAAATTGCCAAAAATTATAATGAAATAAAAATCTGGATCGTTTTATCACCATTAAAGAAATTAAATCAGCAGTCAAGAAATTTCACATAAATTAAACTCGAGCCTTATAAGATTTCACTGATGAATTCTACCAAACACTTAAGAAAAAAATGTTATTTCAATCCTACCCAAGCACTTTAGAGCATATAAAAAGAGAGAATTCTCCCCAACACTCTTTATGAGGCATAACCTTGGTACCAGAACCTGATTAGGACATTAGGGGAACAGAAAATTATAGATCTCTCTTCCTTCCTTAAAAAAATTAGCAAACTGAATCCATCAATACATTAAAAAGATAATATATCTTGACCTAATCGAGTTTATCTCAGGAATGCAATGTAAAGACTAGAAAGTTAATCAATGCAGTCCACTAGGTTAACTGACTAAAGGAGAAAAATCACACAATCATTTCAAGAATTGCAGAAAAAGCATGTAATAAAACTCATTTACGATGAAAGCTCTTAAACTAGGAATAGCTGGGAATGTCTCTTAAAGTAACATGTTTTCCAGGATCAGGCTAGGCTGCAATAACAAATCCCCCAATTTCAGGAGCTTAACATATTAAATAAAGTTTCTCTCTCATCAGATAAATTCCTTGTAGGTACAGCAGATCTGCAGGGCAGTTTCTTTCCAAGTTGTGTCTCAGGGCTCCTGGCAGGCCCTATTGATGGCTTTGCTACCTTCATTGTAGCTTTCAGATTCACTATGAAACAGTTGGAAGGTCATACAAGAGTTTTTATGGCCAAGGCTAGATGGGCATACATCACTTCCACCCACGTCCCATTGATTATAACTCAGTGAAATCACATAAACCCAACCTAATTTCAAGAGCAACAGAATTGTTAGCTTCGTGTGTGCCTAAAGAGAGGAAAAATAAAAATGGGTCTTAAGAACACGTGGCATTGTCTCTCCCACAACTGAAAAATGATATCTACAGAAGACTCACAGCGAACATCGTATGTAATAATGAAAGTGAAAGCTTTTCCTCTAACAGTGGGAGTAAGACAAAGATGCCTGCTAACGCCATCTCTATACAGCATCATACTAGAGGTCTTAAACAAGACAATAAGAAAAAGAAATAAAAGGTATAAGGATTGGAAATGGAGCAGCAAAATTCTCGGTATTTTCAGATGGTATTATTTTGGACATAGAAGAGTAAAAAGACTCTGCAGATAAACTATTAGACTTAATAAGAGAGTTTAGGAGGATTACCAGATACACATTCAGGATACCTAAATCAATTATATTTCTACATATCAGCAACAAACAGAAAAAAAAAGTATTTTTAAAAAATTCCGTTTATCGTGGCATCAAAAAACTCAAATATCTAGGAATAAATATTACAGAATATGTGTAAGTACTCTACAAGAGAAATTGTAAAACTTTATTTAGAGACATTTAAGAAGACCTAAATAAATGGAGAGATATACCATGCTCATGGATTAGAAGGTTCAATATTGTAAAGATGTCAGTTCTCTCTAAATTGAATTACAGATTCAATTCCTATAAAATTTCAGCAGGTTTTTTTTTTGGTGGGGACGGTTTCATTTTTGTGGAACTTGATAAGCTTTCTAAAATTTATATGCAAAATGCAAAAAGTGAAGAATTGCCAAAACATAAGTGAAAAAGAACAAGGTGGGAGGGTTTTCTTAAGTAGATTCAAGATGTACAATAAACTAAGCAAAGCAGTGTGATGTTGCACAAGGACAGGCAAATAGAGCAATAAGACAGAACAGAGAGCAGGGACCGTTTCGTGCCTGCAGACACTTGATGTTGTACATGGGTGGCAATGCACACAGCAGAGTGGTAAACGTTGCTGGAATAATTGACTGTCCAATTTGAAAATAATAGCACTCACATCATGCACAAAGACCCAAGTGTGAAAAACAAAACTATAAACATTTTATGACATAATACAGAAAAATGTCTTCATACCACAAAATGCACTAGCCATAAAGGAGAAAACTAATAACCCAACTACGTTAAAATTAAGAACTTTTGTTTTCAAAAGATTCCATAAAAAGAATAAGACAAGCCATAAAGTAAGAGAAGATATATATGACATATATAACCAGTGAACAAAGGGCTAGTATTTGGAATATATAGAGAATTCTACAAATCAATGATAAAAAGGCAGACAACCCAAAATATGGGCAAAAGATTTAAACAGGCACTTCACAAAAAATTAAGCTTGAATGTTTAATAGTACATATGAATAAATACTCAGCCTCAGGAAGCAGAAAAATGAACATTAAAACCACAGTGAGATATAACTACACATCTGTCAGAGTGGGAAAATCCTGACAGTAACCCCAGATGCCCTGGCGTGGAGCAAATGAAACTCTCAGACACCCACTGGTTGGAGGGTAAAGAGCTGCAACCACCTTAGAAACTGACGTTATCTAGTAAAGCTGCAAACGCACCTAGCCCATGACTCAGTGCCGCCACTCTTACGTGAGTGTCCTAAGAAATAACGTGTGCTTTTGCGCACAGGGAGACTTGTGCAAGGATGTTCGCAGCAGCGTCGTTTGTGATTGTCTGGTCAAACAAGTCCATCAGCAGTAGAATAGATCCGTTGCGTGGTAGATAATCCTCCAGTGGAATATCTTGGGTGGACCGCATGAATTTCACTTACATAAAGTGAAAAAGGCTTAAGAATAAGTTCAGTATGATTCCATTTATAAAAGTTTCAGAAGCAGGCAAAATGAATTCGTTTTTTAAGGATGCATAAATACATGGTCAAGCTATAAAGAAAAGCAAGAGAATTAATATTATAAAAATAAGAATAGTGATTAACTTCCGTCAGAGTGGGATTGTGATAAGAACTTCTGATGTTCCAGAGTGTTCTGTATCTTAACCTAGGTGATGATTAAAGCAGGGTAGGCTTTACAACTCTTCATCAAACCGTATGTGTTTTATACCCTTTTATGTGCATGTTATATTTTATAGTACATTTTTAATATATCATGTACTATTAAAACATTATCCCACTACACAAACATTATCTAATTTTATCCTTACCGCGAGGTCCTGCCAAGCAAGTATTATCCCATTTTACAGGTAGGAAACCTGACGTTCAAGTGGCTGAGTATTTTATTTTTTCCAACAGTTGGGTAATTTGCCTAAGGCGTCCTAGTAAGCGATGGGGCTGCAGCTCACACCCAAGGTGTCTTAAGTCCCAGTCATTCTCTTTCCATGATGGTTCTCTGTAGCTTCTTCAATGTCACTGTAGTTTAAAACTTCAAATGCCCCATTCTCCAGTCCCTGCACCACGCAGCGTCACTCATCGGCACAGCCCGCGTCTTTTCCCATTCCCTTAGCAGCGCCTTCCTCCAAAGCCAGCAGTGGGCCTCTGCAGTCAGTCTGCTTCCCGTCACCCATCTACCTGGTTCATGCTAAACCCCATCCCTTCGATCTTTGATCCACAAAATCCCCTATTTTTTCTAAGAAACTATATGTAACTATTGTCCCATACCTGATTAGAGAATGATAGTGCCCCTGTTAAGTCCCGCAGAGGGGACAGTCATGATGTTCCTTAAACATATTCTGACCCTAACTGTCCACATTGCTATATGGGAGCCTTGCCTGACTCCACCCTTACAGCCTTCTGTAGCAGACTCTGGCGGAGAGGCAAATGGTCCCTGAGGTAGCGCCTTTGCCTTGCCTAAGGGAGCTGGACCACCCAGGATTGAATGCCAGGGTCTGCTCCCACTCAGGACGAGGCACAGAGATTTTTAGCACCTGCCTGAATTTAGGCTGCCAGGTGGCGAGCATTTTGGCAACACCACTGTTCTCCCTTGCCTAGGAATGTACCAGGTGATAGCAGGTATCATCTCTCCTGTCAATGACAAGTACGGGAAGAAAGACCTCGTGGCTGCCCGGCACCGGGTGGCCATGGCCCGGCTGGCCTTGCAGACGTCCGACTGGATCCGGGTGGACCCCTGGGAGAGTGAGCAGGTGCAGTGGTTGGAGACGGTGAAGGTGCTGAGGTAACGATGGGCCTGCTCTGTGATGTCCGGGGCCACGGGATGCGTCTGCAGAACCCATGGGGTGAAAGGTTGGGACAGAGTGGGGAGTGGGCTGTCAGCCAAAGTTTGAGATGTGTTACTCCTTATCAGGAGAGAGGCCAACAGACACATTCTCAGAGAGTTCCTGGGCAAGAAAACCACTGCCCCACAGGAGGCACTTTGTGGAAACGCCCCATCTTGTTTTAGAGGACGGTAGCATCCGGGCTGCAGTGCCACCACTTAGCTGTGTGACTTTAGGCACTTGACTTCCCTGAGACACACTTCTCACTTGCAAAATGGGGACAATAAAACCTAATAAGGATTTAAAAAGTGTAAATAACTTTTCTGACCCAGAACCACATAAGAATATTCACTAAGTGGGGCTTTTTTTTTTGGGTCTTCACTGAGTAGGTTGAAAACTGCGTCTACTTAATAAGCCATCTTTTCTAATGGTACAAATCCTGGGTTCTGTAAATCTAGACTTTTATGTAAAATTGAAAAAGAAAGACTATAAATCTAGAAATAGTTGCTCAGGAGTTTTTTTTTTTCTTTTGGCACCGCTGTTAGCATTCAGCGAAAGTAATTTGCTGTTTAAAAGCCCCAGCAGGTCCTGCGTGTTAGGACAATGGGTCACTGACTTGTGTCCTGGAAGCTTTACTTGTGTCGGGGATTTTGCTAGAGAGGCAGGAAGTCCCCTGTCCTGGCTGTCAGAGGGGATCTTGAGGTGGCCTGGCTGTCACTATGACAGCCAGCTCTGCTGGAAGGGATTGCACACTGTGGGCTGTCGTTTATCTGTTTGGAAGCACTAGGATCGTCAGGGCATAGGAAGCACAAGGGAAAGGCTGAATAATTGGCAGGCCTGTTCATAATCTGTTTTGGTTTTCATTTTTTGCGTCTTCAAATTCACTTGGGAGAAAAATGTTTACCTTTTTCGTAAAAGTTCCTGGTTCTTATTTACTTGGGAAAGAACCAGCTAGAAGCATTCAGCAGCTACTTCAGAAGCTGTTGCCAAATTGAAAGGAGAGCAAATAGGAAATAATTGTTAGGACACAGGCTGGCTTTTTTTTAACATAAGGAATAAATTTTCACCTAGATCATCCTCTCAGAATAAGCAGTAGAGTCAGCTCTCATTTATCTAGGCTAACAGAGGGGAATGGAAACAAAACAACAGATAAGCCGACAAATCGTTTGGCTTTAACAGTAGTCAGGAACAAACTGACGCTTCCCGCCGCCTCCACCCTGTAAGAGGCAGCGGGGCTGAGGGCCCAGGTTTTGGAGTCCACATTAGTAGCTAAGTGACTTGCCGTAAGTGAGGTAGCCTCTCTGAGCCTCAATTCCTCACCTATAAAGTAGAAGTGACACCACCTGCTTCACTGGGGTGCTGTGTGAATTAAATGGGAAGGTGTAGGCAGAGCACCTGGTTTGTGGTAGGTGCTGATACTGTTCGCTCTCTTCCCTGCATCCCTAACCCCGGCCCATAACTTGTCCTCAAACAGAGAAGCCATTTCCGGAGAAATCGGAACTGAGCACAGCACTACATAGTACTGCTAGTGCTTCTGCTGCAAAATGCAGGCGGGAGCTAAGATTTTACCGAACACAGTCTTTTCCTTTTTTTACTATACCCTTTTGTCCAGTGCTTTTCAGCCCTAGCTGCACATTGAATCACCTGGGGAGCTTGAGTCTTACCCCGGAGACCGGATGTCATTGGTCTGGGTGGGACAGCAGGATTTTTAAGAGCTCCCGGGTGATTTTAATGTGTGGCCAGGATTGAAGCCACAGCCTCAGTCACCAAGTCTGTGAATCGTGCCTATGACTAGTACCAAGATCCATCCAAACGAGTGGTCTCAACTCTGTAGAAATCACCTCCGACTCCCCACCCCACCCCGCCCAGATTTTGATTTGTCTGGGGTGGCATCTAGGCATGGATATTTTTTAAAAGGTCCTCAGTGATTTATTTTGTGCAGCCAACATTGAGAATCCACTGATATAAATAGTCAACATCATTTTATCAGATAGCTGATTAAGATTTTTTTTTTCAGTATCTGGAGTGAGCTTCATCTCCAGAGTCTATCTGTTGCATTAGAAAATTTGTTTGTGGGGTCGGCCCCGTGGCCAAGTGGTTAAGTTCGCACACTCTGCTGCAGCGGCCCAGGGTTTCACAGGTTCGGATCCTGGGCACGGACATGGCTCCGCTCATCAGACCATGCTGAGGCGGCGTCCTACATAGCACAACCAGAGGCACTCACAGCTAGGATATACAACTATGTACTGGAGGGCACTGGAGAGAAGAAGAAGAAGAAAAAAATAAGATTGGCAACAGATGTTAGCTCAGGGGCCAATCTTCAAAAAAAAGAAAGAATTTTGTTTGATT
Source organism: Equus przewalskii (assembly GCF_037783145.1). Lineage (NCBI taxonomy): Eukaryota > Metazoa > Chordata > Mammalia > Perissodactyla > Equidae > Equus > Equus przewalskii. The sequence goes on along the minus strand of NC_091845.1, from coordinate 75,702,730 downwards.
ACAGTGTTTTTCTGAAACTACCAAAAGCATTTTTTAAAGACTGAAAATCTAGTTAAAAGTGTAAAGTTAGGTGATTGTAAAAGCATGGTAGAAGACTACCCACCCTTTGCTCCACATAGTAGCTTCTTGATAGAGTCAACAGTGAATTTACTTCGTAGTGACATTTGTTCACTGTCACCATGAAGTAAATTCACTGTGGGACTTATTGAGCATTCTTTTTCTCCTTATCAGGTTGCTGATTTTTACCCTAATTTTTTTTTTTAAATCTAGGCCAGCTTTCCTGCTTGTAGGGCATTTGATAACTTATTTCACTCACCTTTTCCCCATGTTGTGGGAAGAAGGCCTTGGTCACAATGCCACTTGATGTGGGCCATCACCATCGTCACCTCATGTATCCCTTTGCAAACTTGACCTTATGTTGTCCTCACTTTACAGATGAGGTAACTGAGGTTCAGAGAGGCTAAGATAATCACAGTCACACGACAGATTAGCAGGCGGTGGAGCCCTGATCTGTTCAACTCTGAAGCCATGCTTATGGCCGTCTTCAAAACCAGTGATCTACAGGTGGGAGCACAGTGTGGCTGACTTTGCTCCTGCCACAGTGACCCTCTGATGGGACATCCCTGGAGAACAGTGGGATGACTGAGCACAGGGAACATGCTCTCGGGGTCAGTCCTCAGGCCCAGGGCTGGGCACACCAGGGTGCCAGTCAGGCAGGCAACAGGAGGAAGCAGTGGCCACTGTGCCACAAAGGCAGAGTGGAGGTCTGTGAGGAAGATGGCTTTGGCACTGAGAGTGATCATTTGCCACCAGAGTTCAGAGACCCAGCTAAAATTCAAAGTAAAGTCAACTTGAACTAGGAGCTCAAGGTAAGTAAAATAAAATGATGATCTCCACGTTTTCTTGATCCCCTACTATGTGTGCCAGGCTCTTTGAGGGATATAATACCTACTCAGCTCAGCAACTCTGAGGAGTAGGGGGCTTAGCCCCATTTTACAGATGAGGAATTGGAGGCTCAGAAAGGGTCAGTAACATCCTCAAAGGCCTACAGTTGGAAGGTGGAGGTGAGCCTCAAACCTCCTTCAGTCTGATGTGAGATTCTAGACTAACCCAGGAGTGACTCCTCAGAGATGGAGCTTCCCAAACCAAAGCAGTAAGACAATAATGAAACACAGACAGGGTCCACTGGGGCCCTGAAGACTCCGCTGAGTCTCTGAAATCACCAGGAAGGACCTCGGGCCAGAATTAAATGTGTTTATTCTCCCATCGTGCCTGAATTCAGCCGGCTTTAGGTCAGCAATTCCTCGGCACTAAGAATATGTAAGGATGACTCAAATGGGCTCCCTGTTCACAGCAAGGTGGGGAAGGTGGACTGAGAGTAATGATGGTAAGAATAGCGGGTGTTTATTGGGCCTTCTGTATACGGGCCAGTGCTAAGCTCTTCAGTTAATCCTCGCAGCAGCTCTCTGGGATGGCAACAGATGAGAAAACTGGAGGCAGATTGCTCAAGGAGCCCACCAAGATTCCACAGCTAGCAGCTAGAACCAGAATTCCAACCAAGGCAGTCTAAGTCTAGGACTTAACCTTTCCGCTGCCCTTCTCCCCATAATAATCAGCCCTGAGCCACTTGCCCAGCATTTGAAGGTAGAAGCACTCTCTCCTTCGTGCTCTTGTGATACTCGGTGTATAAGGCATTAACTTTCATGACCAAGAAACAGACGAGGTCAGTGAGGCTGAGAGTGTTAGTGACTCATCCAAGGTCGAACAAGCAGGAGAACCTAAACTTGAACCCACCCACGGTAGCTGCAAAGCACCTGCTGTTTCCACCAGGCACTGGTCCCTCCCAAATACAGCTCTAGTCACTGCGTAATCCAGTAGGTGGAAGATGAAGATCAGATTGATACATGGCATAGTGATTACCATGTTTGATTAAAAAAAGAAGATGCAGGTACCTCTTGATTTGCAGAAGATAGATTGCTAAAAGAACCGCGCGTGCCAAATGGGTGTAAGTCTAATCATATTGGAAATGCTGACGTATAATGAGATCTGCTCGTGCTGCGCACTCTTCAGTGCACTTTGTGTGCATTACTCCTTGAGTCTTCATAACCACCCACTGGAGGCAGGTGCTGTCACTCTTCCTCATTTTGCGGGTGCTGAACCATCCACACAGAGACCTGAACCCACCGGCCCAGAGTCACACAGCTGCCCCGTGGGGGAGCTGGGATTCAGCCTATGCAGTCTGGCTCCAAGCCACACTCTTAGCCATGGCCCGGTTGAGTTCTCAGATGCTAGCTTATGATAGGAGCGAGCCTGTTTTTTGAGAGCCAGCTGTGGGCCATGCCCTGAGCCAGTGCTTCCTGGTTAGCAACTCATTTACCTTCACAAAAGTCTAAAAAGTAGGTGTTCTTATCCCTGCTTTACAAGTGAAAATTTGTGTTTTGAACTCAGGTCTGTTTGATTCTAATAAACCATGTCCTTAATCCCTACTCAACCTTTTTTTAAGTGAGATACTGAAAGAAAATGTTGAAAGAGTGGAAGTATGCTCTTCCCCGTTTTCTCCCTGGCTCGCAGGAGGCAGGGAGCTGTCTTCTTAGGGCGCTCTGGGAGGACCCCAACACCTCTGCTTTCTGTCCTGGCACCTCGCCCAGGGCCCAGCACATGGTAAGCCCTCAAAAAATATTTGTGGACTGAGCCACCTGAAATGGACCAAAGCAGGTTGAGACCGAAAATCTGAGCCCCCTGGGTGGCTTTGGGGGACGGTGGGCCGCATAGACACGCCCTGAGCGTATGTTTACCATGCAGGCATCACCACCGCGAACTGCTCAGATCTCTGCCCCAGAAGGAAGGCCTGGACCGAGGCAAGGCTCACCCCGCGGCCCCCACAGGTGGGTGCGACCTTGTCTGTCAGGGACTCAGGAGAGGACTGGTGGCCCTCTGACACCCTCTGGGCACAGAGAAGGATTCTGAGGCCCACCTGGTTGGGGTGACACGTCCCAGGTTGAAAGGTCAAATTAAACAATCTGCCACCACTCCTTGCTAATGTGGGATCTTCTGCCTGGTAACTAGTGCTGGCAACACGGGTTACAGTCAGGGCCACACAGGGATGAACCGGGGAGTGACGCTGGGGTTCTTTGCAAAGCCTTTGCCTTTTGAACACAAAGTGTGCCGTAATAACCCTAGTAAGAGACTGATCCTTGTAGCAGTGTTACGCAGTGGTTTACTCAGAAGAGGAAACCTATTTTTAAGGGAATTTAAAGTCGATTTGGATTATCCTTTCACTGTGTAACCCTAGATTTCTGCCCTGTTGTCAGCTCCTGGTGTTTGATGGAACCTTGTCAGCTTCAGTTTCAGTGTCTTCCTTCTCCAGTGGCGGCCCTGGTACTGGGGTTAAACGCCCCTCGTGCAAATCAACAGGAGCACCAGGAGATGGGAGGGCAGGATGTGACAGGAGCAGGGAGTCACTGGGCCCACTGGGCCGACATTCCATCAGAGCCATCTGCAGGGTTTCCCACGGGGGCTCCCCCAACTTGGGTTGGTGGGATGCTATTTGCAGATCAGAAGGGCTCGGGAATGTCATGGTTAAACAAACTTAAAATGGTTACTGCAGGACTTTTCAGAGCCTTTACTCCCTTCAAGTGCGTTGTGACTCTACAGGAAAGGGATATAGCCTGCAGCCATTATCACCTTTTAATCATGGGACTCTTCTGAATGCATGTAAGTATTCCTTAGAACTAGTGCTCCCCAGAACACAGAAATGCTCTGCTAAAAAGATTTGAAAATGCCGCCGAACCCTGAGTGAAACCCCAAATGCTGGTCTAAGGACCACTCACGGCAGAATCACCTGAGAGCCTTACTAAAAACACTAGTTCCCAAGGCGGCCCCAGACCTCCTGAGGGGGAATGGGCCCTTGGAATCGGTATGCTTAATAGGCAGTCTGCTTTACGGCCGATTTGGGGAACAGCACTAGCGTAGGACTCGGAGAAGGAAAGAGTTGTGGAGTCTCCTGTTGTCAGCTTACAGTGTTTGTGTTCCTCTGGCCTCTGCCTCTCCTCTGTTGCCTGCATGCGCTTCTCCCCACCGCCCCCCCGGTCATGAGCACAGCGCAATGTTACCTCTCAGCCTTCTGCCTTCTTCCAGAATCATCTCTGGCTCAGCAGTCACTCTTAATAGGGTTCTAGAGACGCCTCCTGAGCGTCTCCCCAGGCCAGGCTCTGGGCTCAGGCTAGGAACAGAGACAGCCTCCCCCGGCCCCTGACCTGGGCTGGAGCCAAGCTATGAATGGTGGTGAGTCCAGACACGGATGAGGAAGGCTGCCTGGAGGAGGAGACACCTGCACTGAGACTCATAGGATCATAGGTTATCTGGGTTGGGGGCATTCCTGGGTAGAGGGGCAGCTGAGCAAGGCACAAAGTGTCTGTGCTGTTGGGGGATGCTGGAGCTCCAGTGAGAGGCGGGGGGCGCCAGTGAAGGCTCCAGCTTCCTGTGCTTCCCCTCTCTGCAGGGGCTTCCAGAATCCCTGTCTCTTCGCCTGGCCTGCCCCTCTCCCCCTTCCTTCTTGGCTCGCCTGTTGAGAACCTATCTGTCCTGTGGGGCCCGGTTTGGAACTCCCCCTTCCCCATGAAACCAGCACCACTGCTTTCCCTGCAATGGGCTGTCCCCTCCCTCTGCCAGAACTCACCCCACATTCTTTGTGGGTTTGTTTCTAGGGGCTACTAGCCTCCTCTGCTTAGCCCTATAATGTGGGGAGTTTGTCCCTATCCCCTCTCTCTCTGTTCAGACCCTAAATCCTACTCACTTTGTTCTCTTCTAAAGTAACTGTTACAAAAGGAAGTTTATGTTGAATGAAAAGTGGGCTTTTCAGTTTACCAAAATATGTCGGGGCTTTAAAAATGTACATACCCTTTGCTCAATATATTCCCCTCCAGGAACCTGGGTGAGGAAATAATTAGAGATTGGGACAAAGATTTATGCAGAAAGATGTTTATCACAGCAATTTTTATAGGGGCAGGAAAAAAGAGCAACCTCAAGATTTAAATATAAGGGAATGCGTAAGTAAATGATACTGTATACTTAGGACGAAGAATCTGTACAAAAGGCTTTCGTGATATGGAGAAACACTTATGAGGTAAGTGGGGAAAAATCAGGATACAATACTGTATATATAATCTCAAGTATATGAAAATATGTAAATGTACTTTCACATCTATTTGCATGTCTAAATCGATAGAAAAGACTAAGAAGTATACCAAAATATTGCCAGTTTTCGTAGAAAGCAGAATTGTTGTTGTTTTCTACTTTAAATATGTGTTTTCCATACATTCCACAATAGACACAGATTTCATGTTTGTAATCAGAAAAAAAAACAGACCGATTGAAAAAAGAAAGTTTTTCCCATCGTAAGTTTTGCTTTGGCTGAGACAATGTGTGCATTGGTAGTGACCCATTTCTGAAGGAGCCGTGAGCCGAGCTGCGTACTTTGCTGCGTGCTGTTCTGCTCTGGGATTGCAGGTTCCACACAGCCCGGCACTTCCCGGCTGCTGGAGCCTGCCATCCCTCCTTCCTTTGATTTGCAGGCCTCCTTGACTCACCTGGAGTCACGCTGTCACTGCGTCTGGGCTGCTCACGTGTTACACTTTGGGATGACGTCTCCATCCTGTAACAGCCCAGCTGTGTCTTGTCTTTTGTGAAGGTGATCCCTACCCTCAGCTGATGGGGCTGAGCACAGCTCAGCAACCTCTGGAAGACCCCCTTTCCGTACAACCAGAGCAGGACTTCATCTGACTCCATTTTACACTGACTGTTATGGGGCAGCCTTGTCTGGTTAATTTGGGTGCTGCCCTTCAGATGCCAATACCTGGCTTCATCTCTGGGGTCCTCCTGTTTAGACCCAGCAGTCCCACACTCCTGTGTGTGTCTGTGTCGCCTGTGTGGCTGTGTTCACACCCTGCTCTGGGTAGGAAATTCGCATTGCATTCGCTCCATCACTCAACTTCCATAGCTTCCAGACGAGGTTTTATTATCCCCATTTCACAGCTGGGGAAACAAGCCCGTTGGCTATAACCTTCCCGGGTCCCAGCAGATCTGGAACTCAGACCCAGGCTGACTGACCTCAGGGTTGGTGCTCTTTGATGTCAAAGAGTTGGAGCAACTGGACATTCAAAGAAAAAGGTCCTGGTGGCACTTGCCTCACATTCTGTGTAAATCTCAGCTTCATCTGCTTTTCAAAGCCTGTGGCTATTCAAAGGCAGCACGTTGCCCACAAAATGCCTATGCCATCCTATTTATATCACTGTAAGACGAATCAAATTGGCAGCCCTTATTCAACACCTCAGACTATGGACTTTGGACTTGGACGGTCAGAGTCCCTGGATCTGAAGATTTTGTAGCCATGACGTGACTGGATTTGAAAGGGTATGGGCGTGCCTCTCTGAGGCCTGATGACAAGACTGCCCACAGCTGGGGTCTGAGGCACCAGCCCCACAGACATGCCTTTGACTTAAGGGACGAGGGGAGGTGTGGGCACTGTCCTCTGTAGGCAGGGGCTCAGAGTGAATTGTATTCCTTACCATCATTGTTAATGAATCAAACAGTATCAAATATCAAAGATGATATGTGGAAATCGTCCCCACAAAAATCCACTGGGAGAAGAAGGGAGTATCTTCTCTGTTCTCTGACCTGTGGGAACAGGGGCGTGTGCCCCAGGCCTCAGGAGACCCTGGAATTAAATGCACATCATTTAATCTCCCCCATAGGAGGACCACATAAGAATCACCTAATTTTTTGAAAGGTCAAACGCTGGTCTCTTGCTATATTACAATGGTTGAATAATAAGAAATTAGAATAAAACGTCATAGATGCAGAAGAATTCAAATCCACGTGTATGTTGTAAGCAATGGGACTAGTTCAAATTAGCAGAAAGTGTGAGTTATTGAATAATTTTTAAATGCAGTTTTATTGACTTTAAAAGGCCAGGCACTTAGGAGGTACTCTGTAAGTGTCAAATGGATGTGTCACTGGGGATTGGTGGATAAGTAGGTGGGTAGGTGGATGGATGGATGAATGAATGATAGTTAACGCATATCACACTTACTGTTCTGAGCACTATACTAACTGCTTTACATTTATAAACTCGTTCAATCCTAAAATAATCCAGTGAGGTAAGTACTGTTAATATCCTCATTTTAAAGTTGAGGTCACCCAGCTGTTGAATGGCAGAGCCCGGACTGGAATCTAAGGTGTCTGGCTCCAGAGTCCTAGTTCTTAGCCATGGAGAATTCATGCATCCACGCATTAATCACTGTCTGAGTATCATGTCATCATGCCAATATTATGCTCCCAGAGTGTTTGAAAACTGTGTGTCTATAATTAACATCTGCTGCTTTAAAATGACTAAAATGGTGCTCACCATTTCATGGATGGGTAAACTGAGGCCCAGAGAAGGAAGGATCATGCTTCCAGCCCCATAGCCAACTGTGCCCAGCTGAGGCCGGAACTCAGACCTCTCTGTGACACCTCCAATTTGTTGCTCTCCAGTCCACAGCTAGTCTAGCTGTCCTTTGTAAACTCATCTCTCTGGTCTATGTCCTGATTCCTTCAAAGGTTTCACAGTAGAGGAGCCTAAACTGCCCACTTACATCAGACTTTTCCCCAGCAGGGGGGACCCCTGAAGCCCCTCCCAGCTGAGGTTTCATGGTGACCAAGAGATGCCAGCGCTCTAGGAGCCCAGCCTTTGCTGTTTACTGAAGCTACAGTCAGCTTCCAGGAGGACCAGAGATCCTGCTGTGCACTTCTAGCCTGGACTTCAGTTTTCACATCCAGCTTTGCCCATTCAAAAGGGACAGGAGCATGAACGGGCCAGGAAAATCCAGGAAGGGCTTCCCAGTTCTGATGCATGTACAGCTCCCGCCAGCAGGAGGCAGCAGAGCCTCGCAGTTACAAATGCCACCCCCCCCGCCCCGCCCACCAACCCCCCCCCCCCCCCAGGCTGGCTGGCAGGTCAGAATCTGACTCCTCTGCCTACAAGTCACTTGCCTCTCTGTGCCTCAGTTTCCCCCTACACAAAACGGGCACGACAACAGCAGCTACCTCATGAAGCTGTTCTGAGGATCAAATGAGATGACACACATAAAGCGCTTAGCCACAGTGCTCATCGTGAGCCCCAGTAAATGTTAGGTATTCTTTCATCATCACGATCATCGTTCTGTTAGAACAAATACCAAAGGATTATCCACATTGATCAGTTTTTCTGGAGCTTTGTTTTATTGAAAACAGATGAAAAGGTCAGCAGCTGGGGTCTTGGAGACCTTTTGGTTATCCAAAGATCCTTTATAATTAAGCTTTATGATGAGATTTTACTTACAGAAGGACTAGGTGTCCAGGATGAAATAGATTTCGAGAAGGGCAGTCACTTGCCCTTATTGGTCCCAGGGCATGACCTTACCTTCCATCAGAACATGGGGTTCAGGGTCCAGCACAGCTGCCTTTGGACCACTGTGCTGTGGGATCCAGCAACCACAGACAGACCTGTGAAATAACACTGGGGGAAAAAAACTGTCTTGTATTACTTGGCGCTTTGCCAATATTAAACGAAGATTTATTGATTAGATTATTACTTGTAACTGTATGTCTCTGAAGTAAATTCAAGTTCATTTACATGCTCTTTCTTTCTAAGTCACGAACGCAGAGACACTGAGTTCCCAATACATTCCAAGAACAGCAATTTTGTGTAATTTTCAAACAGAAGATGATGTTATCTTTACTGGCCATGACCCTTCTGTAACTTTGCTGGGATCCGCCCTTGTTTTTCCAGCTGTGCCTGAGCTAAAGCTCCTCTGCGGGGCAGATGTCCTCAAGACCTTCCAGACCCCCAACCTCTGGAAGGATGCACACATCCAGGAAATAGTGGAGAAATTTGGCTTGGTGTGCGTGGGCCGGGCAGGTCATGACGCAGAGCGCTACATCTTGGGCCTGCCCATCCTGCAAAAGTACCAGCACAACATTCACCTGGCCAGGGAGCCCGTGCAGAACGAGATCAGTGCCACGTACATCAGGCGGGCCTTGAGCCAAGGGCAGAGCGTGAAGTACCTGCTCCCCGATGCCGTCATCGCCTACATCAAGGACCACAACCTCTATACCAAGGACAGTTCCTGGAAAGACAATAACACCTAGAGGAATGAGGGAAAGGCCAGGGGCGAAGGCCAGCCACTCCTCCTCCACGAGCTCCTCCTGAGGAGAGGGCCGTTGAGGGCTTTGTCTTCCTTTTTTTGCTTTTCCATTTTTCATTTGTTCTATTTCGACAATGATTTTACTTCTGAGGCGTCTTCTGTCCCAGGAAGAGACTCCTTCTTTTGGGAGGAGCACGTATGTACATCACGAGGATGGACAGAGAAGTTAACCGGTGCGGCAGGTCATCAGGATCAGGCAGGAGCTCTCAGAACCTCTGGATGCAGAGGCCTTATTTCATAAATTGTTGCAAGCGGTTCTGCGTATGGCAGGGGCCCCTGAGGGTCCGATCAGAATTGCCCACTGTGCGATTTTTAACTAGGACCAGGTGCAGCCTGCGGGGCTTGATGGGAGCGACTTGACAGCGTGCTAATTACCGAACAGTGGGCTTTGTCAACGCCTCGTTTCAAACAAAATAATACTGAGTCAAAAATGTGGAAGCAGCACTTTGCCGATTTACATTGTCTTCCCTCATGAGCCACCGCCGCCTGCCTACTGGCCGTTGATAAAGTTTAAACTAAAGTCTTTCTAAGTAGTGATTCTCAAACAGTATTTTTGATACAGCAGATATTTTTAACACAGCTCCTCTATGAATGCCAGCGCTCCTGATTTCTAGGTCTCTAAAAAGGAACTGAGGTAAAACAGACGCCCTGACTGTTTTAGAGGATCTTTGTGAATGTTTTATGACTGCCTACCTGTTTGAATATTGGCAAAGGGATAAATAATAAATTGACATCAAAAAGTACTAATGAAAAGTTTCTCTTTCTTCCTCCTTTGTTATATTATTCATGTCTGCTGCACCGGCTGTTGCTCATCTTTCTAGCTATTCCGTGAAATTTGCTCCTGTTCCAATCGAACTGGCATGAATTTAAAAGTTTATGTTCCCAGGTACTAGCAGTGGAGGAAGCAATTGCTTTCCAGCACCATGCAAACGGGTCTCTAGTCTGAAGTGCTGGGTCGATGGCTCTGTTCAGGCGGGCCCTGAAGGATGAGGACGGGAGCTTCGCGTGTGTTCAGGGTTTATGATGCCACTGCTGATTAGGAAGAGGTTTTGATTGGCCTAATTCTGTTTGAGTTTACTCTTTACACATGCTGACTGAGTGACTGAAACCTTCAGAATGTTCTTCTCCACCCTTCCACCCTGGCGGGTCCTGGCTGCAGATGTAGTCGTGCAGAAACACAAGGGTCGGTCAGGAGGAATCTGACATCTCCCCACATAGATCCCAGGGCTCACGTGTGTGTCATGATGGAGAGCAGTGAAGCAGGAAATCCGCTTCCTGGTCCAGAGTAGTGGGACCTTCCTGTGGGAGGTCCCCCGACTTCTGTCCCCCTGCCCCACCTCCACCTCCCACCCCCCCACATCTCCCCCCCCCCAGCAACCTCCACAGCTGCTGGCCATTCCCCACACTGAGCTCCTCCTTAAGAAGTCCCTAAAGGCCTGATAATTCAGAGGAATAGGAATCAAACAGCCTTATCCAAAAGCTGCCACAGCAAGCTGGGTGACTTTGACTAGCTCCCTTCTCCATGTGAGCCTCGGTTTCCCTATCTGTATAGTAGGGAGGTTTGATTAGACATCCTCTAAATTCTCTTCCAGCTCTGATTTTCTAAGACTCTGAGTGCCTCTGACTTCAGTCTGTCCACCCTTCTTTGGACCCAGTCCACTTCCAGCCAGACTGGAAGCTCCCCAAGGACAGGGGTCTTTGTTTGTTTGCTGATATATCCCAAGTGCCTAGAAATTTGGTACTGCAGGCGTGGTCCCAGGCCAGCAGGGTTTGCATCCCCTGGGAGTGGTTAGAAATGCAGATTCTCAGGCTCCTCTCCAGACCTGCTGACTCAGAATCTGCCTTTCAGTAACATTCCCAGGCCATTCAATACACTGGCCTAGAACCGTGCCTGTTAGAATAAATATTCATTTATTTTTAATCAACCTAATGTATGAAATTACATCACATTTACTCTGGTGAATATCCTCCTTACCCTCTGAGCAGTGTTGCCCCACTGTTCTGTGTGGAGTGTGGAGGCAAAGAAGGAAAAAAACCCAGAAACCCTGCAAACAGCTGTAGTGTCCAGAAAAAGCAATACAGAGGGGCCTGTGGGTTTGAGGCAGGCGTTCTCAACCTGGACAACATTGACGTCTGAGCCCCATCCTCCTTTGTTTAGGAGGCTGCCCTGTGCATTGTTGGGTGTTTAGCAGAGCGCCTGCCCTCCATCCATTAGATGCTAGCGGTAGACCTGCACGGTAACAACAAAAATGCCCCCAGACATTCCCAAATGTCCCTGGGGTGCAAAATAATCACTGGTGTCGAGACCCACGGTTTAAGGACATGGCTGTGGGGGGTTGTATATGAGAAGGGGTTCTCCGTTTCCCAAAAGGGACAATCAAGAAGCAGCAGCTTTAGAATAGTCGCCTTTTCTAAGGACCAGTTTTGGGGGGTCCCCTACCACTTATGAAGTCGTGTTTATTCTGGGGGACACAGTGCTGTGGACAGTAGGAACTAGAAGCCACATCCTTCACTCAGAGGCACCCCCAACTTTGGTCTCCCTGTACTTTCCAGCACCCATAGTGGCTTTCTCTCCCAAATTTTTACAGGTGGAGGCTCCCAACATACCCTCACCCTCAGTACTGACACCCGGAGCCTGGCAGGTGGCGACTCCCAGTGCATGGAAGCTAGAAGTTTTATGATTATGGTTATTACTACTCAAAATTCAGGGATTCATTAATTCGAATCATATTTATTGAGGACTTCTCATGTGCCAGGCGCTAGACTAAACAGTAGGGGTACGATGTGAGCAAAACAGACACAGTCTCTCCCCTCAAGAAGCTTCCAATCCAGTGGGAGATGGAAGGAATCAGAGATTCACACAACTAACCATATGATTACGAACTGTGGTGAGAGCTCTGATGGCAAATACACCATGTGCTCCAAGAGCCAGAGGCAGTAGGTTCACTCAGAACTAATGAAGCTTAAGCTCTCGTCCCTCACTTGTGCAGGCCTTTCCAGCCCCCTGGAGGGGCCCTAATTATGTGGGTAGCTCATTTCATATTCATGGTTTTTATTCTTTTTCTGAAAAAGGCCCTTCAAAATTGTACAAAGTTTAGACCCCAAAAAACATCAGGGATTCACCCTGATAACAGAGTGTAGACAGACAGCAGGGAAGAGAGAATGGATTTGAGACCTGAAAGATGAATTCACAAGACGGGTATGGGTGGAGGCAACTGGGCTTTCAGGTAGCATAAACAGCATGTACAAAGGTCCTGAGACAGGAGAGGGCAAAATGAGCAGCATGATGAGCTAGATACATCATTACCTCCTTAAGAAGGGGTTTGTTTATTTTTATTTGTGTGTGTGAGGAAGATTAGCCCTGAGCTAACATCTGTTGCCAATCTCCATCTTTTTTTGCTTGAGGAAGATTGTCACTGAGCTGGTATCTGTGCCAATCTTCCTCTAATTTATGTGGGATGCCGCCACAGCATGGCCTGATGAGCGGTGCTAGGTCTGCGCCCAGGATCCGAACCTGCAAATCCCAGGCTGCCGAAGCAGAGCATGCGAACTTAACCACTACACCACCAGGCCAGCCCAAGAAGGGGTTTGTTATACGTGCACACAAGGTGTCCTCGCATGTCAGCTTCTCCCTGTCCAGCCTTTCCAGGGGCTCAGGGCACCAGGCCCAACTAGGTTTGGAGGAGATGCTTTCATTTCTCTGATTCATGGCTGCATCATGTGGCTCCCACCAGGCAAAACATCCCTTTCTGAGCCTTTATATTGTTCTCTTCTAAAATAAAATGGCACAACAGAACCTACTTTCTATATATATCTCTCAGTTTCTCTACTCTCGCTTTGTCTCATTGATTCATGGAGCCTCCCTTTTTTGGTCTCAGTAGAGAAAATCTCTATCACCGCTGTGCTCCTGATTTATGGCGTTGACACTGACCTGCATGCCTGACTTCACATTCCTTCCCACTCCCTCAGGCCTTCTTTGCATCTCGTCTGCCGCAGTGTTTTGTTTATTTTGCAAGAACAGAAAAACAGTGGTTTGGGCTCCTGGGTAAATAGAATTTCCAGCCTTAGATCAAGGTTCTCCTGTGGTGGCATCTGCTGCCTGTGAGAGGAGCTCCGCATCCAGCCTGAGGACAGGAATTCTAGTTCATAATACTGTCTGGGTCACCTGGGACAGAGTGATGGGAACTCCCATTTTAAACCGACGTTGCTGCAGATGGGCAAGGTTTGGTGATTGGGTTAATATGTGAATATGGATTTCCTCATCGTCCTTCTCATGCTTCCTGTGTAACCACGTTCCTGCCTTCCGTTTTTGCAACAGTCTCCATGCAGGGACTGTGTTCAATTTCAGTCATGAAGTTATTTTCTTGGACCAAAACTCAGCATTACAGATCCGCGCGTGTGTGACTACTAAACAATCTGTAATAATGCACCTGGGGGGCTGGCTCGGTGGTGTAGTGGTTAAGTTCACACGCTCCACTTCAGCTGCCCAGGGTTCACAGGTTTGGATCCCCGGTGCAGACTTACCCACCACTCATCAAGCTATGCTGTGGCGGCATCCCACATACAAAATAGAGGAAGATTAGCACAGATGTTAGCTCAGGGCCAATCCTCCTCACCAAAAATAATAATAATAATGATACACCTGGGCACACACCTCAGAATATTTTAGAATTGTTAAAATAACCCCAAAGGGACTTGTTCATGGCACCATAGACTGTGAAAATTAGAAGGGACCCTCAAATTCATCTGGTCTTACCAAATTATCAAAACACGAGAATCCCACAAATTTACGTGTTTCGCTACTAAAAACAGTAATAGTATTATGTTCTGTGAACAAGTTTGAGGGGCCCAACCCTCCTTTATCCTGTTGGGAATCCATAATGAGTGTCTGTGTGCCCTGTCAGTCTTCCTTTCTACACATCCCTCATCTGCTACCTCGTATCTCCATCCTTGCTCTCACCTCTCAATCCAGACCACCGTCATCTCTTACCTGGACCACTGTGATGGCCTCCCCAATCCACTCCTGGCCCCTGCAGTCCATTTCCCACATAGGAACCAGAGCAGTTGTGTGTGTGTGTGTAAATCTGGCCATATTATTTCCCTGTCCTAACCCCTTCCAAGGGACACCATTAAGAAAATGGAAGACAAGCCACAGAGTTGGAGAACACATTTGCAAAACGTATATCTAATAAATGACTTGTGTCCAGAATATGTAAAGAACTCTAACAGTTCAAAAATAAGAAGACTAAAAACCCAATTAAAAATGATCCAAAGATTTGACTGGACATGGCAGCAGGCGTGGTGTTGCTGTTGAGAAGGGCCTCCTGGTGAGGCTGGCACTTGGCTGGCATCTGAGAAACTGACTTTTGGAATGTTGCCTACATTTCTAACTGATAAATCTGTGTCGTCTGCCCGGGGCACTGAAGCCTCCTGTACCAGCTTGCCTGGACTGTTTGTACAAGCAACATGATTCATAGTGAACACCTGCCTTCCTTCTAGGAGTTTGGGATTTCAGTAATCATGGCTGGTTGTGGAGGCAGAGTGCCTACATCATCAGCCCACAATAAAAACTCTGGAGTCTGAGTCTCAAGCAGGCTTCCCGGGGTGGAAACAATGCACACTGTTGCTGCATGTCGCTGCTGGAGGAGGAAGTGTGTTCCGTGCGGCCCCCACCCCAGGAGGGAGCATTTTAGAAGCCTTCGTCTGGGCTCCCCCAGACTCCACCTGGTGCGTCTTTTCCCTCACTAGTCCGGCCGTGTGACCCTTCAGTGTAATGACCCACTGCCGTGAGTGCAACTGCATCTGAGTCCTGTGAGTCTTTCAAGCAAGTCACCAAGTGTGGAAGCCCGGAAACAAGACACTTCACCAAAGAAGAGATGTGGTGACAAGCCCAGAAGACATGCTCGGCACCGTTAGTCTTTAGAGAACCACGATGAGATGCTACTTCGCATCCACTGAAACAGTTAAACTCAATCCAGCAATTCCACTCCTGGGTATTCACCCAAAAGAGATGAAAACGTGTCCGCTCAGACATGTATATGAATGTTTATAGCAACATCATTCTTTATAGCCAAAAATGGAGAAAATTCAGATGCCCCTCAATTGGTGAATGGATAAGCAAATGTATTCTATCCATGCAGTGGAATACTATTCAGCAATGAAAAGGAGGAACTAGAGATAGGTACTGCAGCAAAGTGGATGAATCTCAAAAACACGCCAAGTGAAAGAAGCCAGACATAGAAGACGACACGCTGTCTGATTCCATTTATGTGGAATTTCTAGAAAAGGCAAAACTATGGAGGCAGAAAGCAGACCAGTGATTGCCTGAGGATGGGAGTGGGGGTGGACTGCACGTGGGCACAAGGGAACTTTTGGGGTGATAGATTGTTCTACAACTAGACAGCGGTGGTGGTTGCACAGCTGTACAAATTTACTAAAGCTCATCACACTATGCCCATAAAATGGGCAAATGTTGTGGTATTTAAATCATACCCCAATAAAGGTGTTTTAGAAAAACCTTCTGAGAGCCAGCGGTGATGGCCTAGTGGCTGAAGTTTGGCGCTCTCACCACTTTGGCAGCCTGGGTACGGTTCCCAGTTGCAGGACCACACCACCCGTCTGTCAGTTGCCGTGCTGTGGCAGTGTCCCACACAGAAGAACTAGAAGGACTTACAGCTAGGGTACACAACCATGCACTGGGGCTTTGAGAAAGGGGAAAAAAAGAGGAAGATTGGCAACAGATGTTAGCTCAGGGCGAATCTTTCACTGCAAATAAAAGAAAATCCTTTCGAGCTTCTTTTGCTTGCCCGTGGAGTGAACACCTGACTTCTCCTGAGGTGGCCTGCCCACCCCCTGCAGCCTCCCACTCTGGCCTCGCCTTCTTCACCCTCTGCTCCAGCCACACTGGCTTTTTCCAGTTTCTCAGACCCATCCTTTTTCTCTTCAGTGCTTTTGCATATGTGGTTCCCTCCACCTGGCATGCTGTCTCCCTTCTCCCCTTCTTTGGGCTAATTTCCATGTCTTTTTCAGTTCTCTGCCCCAAGTCACTTCTTCCAGGAAGCCCTCTCCAAGTCCCCATCAAGTTGGATTTGCCCAGTGGACGCCTGGCTCCCCGCCCTTCTCTTTTGTAAGAGAGTCTTGTCACTCTTGAAATTACTGATTTGATGGTGACTCCAAGTTCCCCGAAAGCAACAGTTTATCTTGATCATTGCTCTTTTTCCACAGCGCAGCTCCTGGCTCATGGTGGGTGCTCAATAAATATTTCATCAAATAATATCTGGGGGCCGGCCCTGTGGCTGAGTGGTTAAGTTCGCATGTTCGGCTTCGGCAGCCCAGGGTTTTGCTGGTTCGGATCCTGGGCACAGACAAGGCACCACTCATCAAGCCACGCTGAGGTGGCGTCCCACATAGCACAACCAGAAGGACCGACAACTAGAATATACAGCTATGTACTGGAGGGCTTTGGGGAGAAGAAGAAAAAAAATAAAGATTGGCAACAGATGTTAGCTCAGGTGCCAATCTTTAAAATAATAATAATAGTAATATCTGAAAAAGCATCTTAGTAGCTCTGAGAAGCCCATGGTAAACATATCTGCTTAACTTTGTATAAATCAGTGTTTTTGAAGCATGCTCGCACACCCAGTCCTTTTTACATGCATACACTTAATACTATGTGGAACATAGTACTTGAAGGAGCAGTTCAGGAAGTTCCTATCTAAAATTTTCTTCCCAGTTTTTTTCCTGCTACAAACAATGCTTCACTCAACACCCCCATACATAAGCCCTTACACACCTGTGTTTTTGTGGGATAGGTTCCCAGGAGTGGTCTTGCTGGGTCAAATGAGATGTGTACTTTTTATTCTAATCAATGTTACCAGATTGTAGACACTAGATATTTTTTTTAAGTAAATTGAAACTTTATTTCAAAAAAAGCAGATTCATATAGAGCTGCTGAAATTCCCATTTCCTTATTCCTTGTAGGGACTCACCTTCATTGTCTTCTGTACATGCCGAAGCAATATCCATCCCTTTACTTGAGTAGATAATCTGCACTGAAGAATCGCAGGAATCTCTCACCATCAAGAGACAGAAATCTGTAGGCGAACATTGTTCCTGGTGTTTGCTGGTGCCTTAATCAGGATTCTTTTTTCTTCTTGGTAAACAGGAGCTCCTCAGACTAGCCTAAATACGAGACATGGGGACACCAGTGTCGTAAGGATGTCGGGAATAGGAAAGACCCAAAGACAGGACATATATACGGGGATCAAAAGAAACAGGAAGGAAAGCAGAAATTGAAGTTTCCTCCCCCCCTTGTTCTCCCCCTCCTCCTCTTCCCCTCACTCTTCCCCTCCCCCCCCACACCACCGCCAGACAGGCTTCTGCGCTCCTCAGCCGCTGCTCGTCAGCTAGCAGCCATCACACCTGTGCCTATGCGACCTCTCACCTTAACCTCTCGTCTCAGTGGCGTCTTGGTGTCACAATTCCAGATTCCCAGAGACAGACTCACTGGCCCAGGGTGGACTTGTCCACCGGTCCATGTTGCAGTGATGTTTCTGTAAGGGCGGAGGGTGGGTAGGCAGGGAGGAAGTGATGCACACTTCCAAGACTCAGGTAGGCGCCCACAAAATCACGGAGTAACCCCCACAGTTTGTGTGCACCCCCTCTTGCTCCTGTTTTGTTGGAGGTGGTGCAATAGGAAGAGATGCTGGTGGAAGAGAGAGGCCTCTGGAGGGAGAAGGGGAGGAATGGGCAGGATGGCACCTGGGTGTCAGTCATTCCATCTCTACTCGTCCCTACACTATGGGCAGACGGAGCTGGGCCAACAGTGGGTTGAACAGAAGCTAGAGGGAGCTCCCCCTTGTGCTTCAGTGAGTGTGGGTCTAGGGAGCTGGCTTCCATGCTTAGGGGTGAGGGGGGATGCAGAGTAAATGGACTGCAACTGGACTGGTGTCCAGTCACCTTCAGGCTAATCCTGCAGAGGAGCCAGGGTCTTCCTTCCCCAGAGGCTGCATCAAGCACAAGACATGGGTCCTTGAGCCAGGCATGGGGTCCCAATCCTCCGCAACAGCCCCAGAGCCTTGTCTCAACT
This sequence comes from Equus przewalskii, assembly GCF_037783145.1. Taxonomy (NCBI): domain Eukaryota; kingdom Metazoa; phylum Chordata; class Mammalia; order Perissodactyla; family Equidae; genus Equus; species Equus przewalskii. The sequence goes on along the minus strand of NC_091845.1, from coordinate 75,684,418 downwards.
CCCACAGCCTCTCTGGGAGCCCCAACTTGGTCAAAACTCAACTGGCTTCTGGGCAGAAGGATGGCAAGATTGTACAAATGGATGTTTGTGAGGTGTGAATTTCCCTTGGATCTCAAGATATCACGTTGTCCGGAGACCATTCCTCACATCTTTCCCTCACCTCCCTCCCACCAAAGCTGGGGAGAACCTCTCTATGCTCCCCCCACCCCCAGCCCCTGCATGTCCCCCCGTCACAGCCCCACTCACCCTGCTGGCCCGTTTCCATGGCTGTCTCCCCAGCCTGACTGTGCACCCCGTGAGGACAGGGGCTGTGTTGGAATTGACTCAGCACCCCGTGGAGTGGACATCCGGGTGGTCTGGTCAAGGCTGGCATCCACTCCCTCTTCCTAACAGCACCCAAGTTCCTTCTAAGGACTTCTCTTCCTCACTGGATTCAGTCTGGTAGGGCATACCCAGATGTTCACTCCCCCCCCCCCCAATTTAAATCTAAAACACAGCGACAACTAAAAGTGGCTGGAGTTTCTCCTGGTGGCCATGTCCTAACCAGTTGTTTTTCTATTTCCCTCCCCAAAATTCTGTGAGCCCTTGGTAATCCTTCCAGTAAATTTGCTTGTTTTCTTAAGTTCTCCAGAATTTGTTTCTTTGCTTGCAACGGAGAGAGGGGTAGGGAGAGGGACAGAGACGGGGGTTGGGAGGGGGAGAGAGGTGGAGAGGAAGAGAGGAGAAGATGGAGGACGAGGAGGAGGAAGAGGAGAGAGAGAGGAAGGAGAAAGAAGGAAGGAAGACTAACTCAAACCCTCAGTGAGTGAATGAGAGGACAAGACCACGGTCCAGCTGGAAAGCCTGCCGTGGGGAAGGCAGTGGTGGACAACGGTGATGGTGTCCATGATGAGCAATATTGTTTTCCTGGAATAACCAGGCCAAGCCCAAACATTCACATCTGTGTTAACAGTGAGCCAGAATGTGGAAATGATTTTAGAAAATTCTTAGCTCTCCCAAATGTCACCAGGCTCATGCTGTCCTCCCTCATTATAGTAATGACTAACAGACAGCTATGAGCTCCTGCTGATAGAGGAAGGAAAGTCGAGGCCCCACCGTCAGATTGCTCCCAGACTTTTAGGAGAGCCCCTGCATCCAGTGTACACCCAGCAATTCTCTAGTGCCAGGCTCAGGGTGCAGGGAAGGGGGCAGGACCACCAAGCAGTAAAGATGCCAGGGGTCAGGCCTTCAAAATGCAGGGAGCATAAGAATTGCCTGGAGAGCTTGGTAAAGGTGCCATTTTCTGGGCTCACCCAGACTGTGATTCAGGAAGTTGGAGTGGGTCCAGGAATCTGGGTTTTAACAAAGCCCCAGGACTCTGAGACAAGCAGTCTTTCCTTGGGAGACACTATCTGAGAGTCAGGAGAAGAAAGAAGAAATGTGGATGATGTGTCCTGAGGCAGCCAGCAGCTTGCCGAACCTGGTAGGGCTTTTAGAGGATGGAGTGCACTGCCCTTCACTCCTGCCCCAGGGATAATTCCTCCTAGAATATCTGCATATTGGGCTGCTGTCACTCTGGTGTCAAAAACATTCAGCATCCTCCCATCACCTCAAGGAAAAAGGCTCTTCTTCTCAGTCAGCATTTGAGCTTCCAAGTCCAGTCACTCCCTTTCACTCCTGTCTGTTCTCTGATTGCTCATCCACGAACCCTCTCCTCTGGATGGCTTGAGATCTTTTCCAACCCACAACTTTCGCGAGAGCCATTTCTCTAACCTGGAATGCCCTTCCCTCTCCTCTAAGCCTCCCTGAATACCACGTATTCCTTGGGATCCTCTCGAGCTCCAAGCCTTCCAGAAAGCCCTCCCCCCTCACTCTGGTCCACAGGGACCTCCACTTCTCTGAGCTCCCGGCTCATGTTGGTATCACTTTGTATTGGAGACTGAGGCTGGCAAGGGGCTTCTCTGTCCCTCTGAAGCAGAGAAAGGTCAGAAAGTCAATGAAGAGAAATCCATTCAACTGTCTAACCTGGAAAGACTGGAATGGCCTGTGGGTGGTGGGGGTGGGCACATTTCCAGACCAATTCTCAGTTGGACTCTCGAGGTCTCCAGCCCACTGCGTGGATTCTCAGTGGTACACTGGGCATCTCAGCCCAACCCTTAGTCCAAAGTTGACGAACTGCATTCCTGTTTCATCACCCCTTTCCTCTCCAAAACTCCTTTCTTGCTCCTGGCTTCTCTCTGCTGCAAGCTGCATTGTGCCCACTGGCCCTCAGATCCACTGTGGTTGCCCAATCATCCAGAGGTCCAAAAAAAATGGTTCCCTTAGTTCCTTAGCTGGACCCAGACTGACAGAAAGAACTAACTGAAAGGTGGGAATTCAACAAAGATGGAAACCTACCCCATGTCTCCAGGGAAGCGACCCAAAGAAATGACTCCAGAGAGCAGCAATAACAGAAAAGGGCGCAGGCTTCAGGGTCACACAGAACTGGGTTAGAATCACAGTTTTTTGACTTAAAACTTTGTGGCCTTGGAGTGATGTCAGCATCATGGTGGAGTAAGCTTTCCCAGTAATCTTTCCCAACATACAATGAAAAGGTCATTCATACTCCAACAGAGGACATCCAAACACAACACAAAAAAACGTCAGAGAGACCCACACAGCCATATGATGGAGGCGGAGAGGCTGGAGCCCCCTCGGAGGAGTGGAATGAGGTAAGAGAAAACTTCACTCCCCTCCCTAAAGATTGCGATCAGGACCGTGGGAGGCCTCCAAAAGGGAAGGAATGGAGGAGGGAACGTCTGTTTGTGCAAGCATCAAGTATCCCCAAGGGCCCTTGCAGTCTAGAGAAAAGCCCTCTACTGGAGGGAGAGCTTTCACGGTGGCGGGGGTGACCTTATAAAGCCAACAGCCCAGGAGATCAGATAGCGAGAGCAGAGGGAGAAAACCCTGAGAGCACACAGGAGAAAGTACCCTTCCCTGCACCTCCCAGCAATGGATCCAGTGCCTGGGATTTCAGCTGAAAGCAGAGGGCTCAGAATACGTGGCTCTTAACCCCCACCCAGTAACAATAGGCGGTAACTGTGACAAAAATAACACGAGGATGCAAAAAAACAGAGCCACTCCCTCTAGCAATATCAAACATTATATTAGATCTCCAGACCAGAGAGAAAATGACAAGTACCCAGAAATCAGTCCCGAGGACACAGAAATATGTAATCTAAATAACAAAGAATTCGTGATAGCTGTCATCAAAAAATTCAACAAGTTAGAATGTCAAGGAACAATTTAACGAGTTCAGGAGCTACTTCACAAAAGAGACTGAAACTATAAAGCAGAATCGATCAGAAATATTAGAAATGAAAGACACGATGGAAACAATAAAACAAAATATGGATTGCCTGAACGCTCCAGCAGACATCATAGAGGAGCATAGCAGCATAATTGAGGATAGACATGTTGAAATTCTCCAGCTAGAGGAGACAGAACTAAGACTAAGAAGAAATGAAGAAAGTCTCTGAGAAATATCTGACTCAATTAGGAAATGCAACGTAAGAATTATATGTATAATTCAAGAAGGAGAAGAGAAGGACAATGGAGCAGAAAGCTTGTTCAAAGAAATAATAGCAGAGAACTTCCCAAACCTAGGGAAGGAAATGGAAATCCATGTGGAAGAGGCTATCAGATCTCCTAAATATGTCAATGTAAAAAGACCTCCTGCAGGGCTTATAGTAGTGAAACTGGCAAAAGTGAATGACAAAGAAAAAATATTAAGGGCAGCGAAGCAGAAGAAAGTAACCTACAAAGGAACCCCTATGAGGCTTTCAGCAGATTTCTCTGCAGAAACCTTACAGGCTAGGAGAGACTGGAATGACATATTCAAGTCTTTGAAGGACAAAAACTTTCAGCCAAGAATACTCTATGCAGCAAAAATATCCTTTGATATGATGGAGAAGTAAAAACTTTCCCAGACAAACAAAAGGTAAGGGAGTTCATAGCCATGAGAGCCCCCCTACAAGAAATCCTCAAGAAGGCCCTCATCCTGGAAAAAAAAGGGAGAAAGGGGTCACAAAGCATGGAGTAAGGAGATAAATAGGTAGACAGAATCAGAGCAGGAAAGCGAATACTCAAGTATAGCATTAAAGACAGAGAAAGAAAACACCAAAAACAAAGATAATCTTGTCATTTTAACCACAAACTCATAACACAAGATGGAATAAGATGTGAGAAAAACAACTTAGGAGGGGAAGAGGAAAGGGACTGAATCGGTTTAGTCTAAGGAAATAAGAACCCATCAGAAAAGGGACTATCTTATCCATGAGATCTTGAATACAAACCTCAGGGTAACCACTAAACAAAAAAACAGAACAGAGACACAAATAATAAATAAGGAGAAAACAAAGAAACGCAACATAAAAAAACTGCATAACTCAACTGGTAGACCAAAATACACAGGACAAGAAACAAAGGAAATGCAGGAGAACCAGAAAACAAGTGATAAAATGGCAGCATTAAGCCCTCATATATCGATAATCACCCTAAATGTAAACGGATTGCATTCTCCAATAAAAAGACACAGAGTGGCAAGATGGATTAAAGAACAAGACCCAATAATATGCTGCCTCCAGGAAACACATCCCAGCTCCGATGACAAACACAGGCTCAGAGTGAAGGGATGGAAGACGATACTCCAAGCTAATGGCAAAGAAAAGAAAGCAGGTGTCACAATACTTATATCAGACAAAGTAGACTTCAGGATAAGACACGCAAAGAGAGACAAAGAGGGGCAGTATATAATGATCAAAGGGACACTCCATCAAGAAGAAATGACTCATAAATATCTATGCACCCAACACAGGAGCACGAAAGTACATAAAGCAACTATTTACAAACCTGAAAGAAAATATTAATAATAACACAATAATAGTAAGGGACCTCAACACTCCACTAACACCAATGGATAGATAATCCAGACAGAAAATCAACAAGGAAACAGTGGAATGAAATGAAAAGCTAGAGCAGATGGACTTAATAGACATATATAGAACACTCCATCCAAAGACAGCAGAATACACATTTCTCTCAAGTGTGCACGGAACATTCTCAAGGATAGACCATATGTTGGGAAAAAAGGCAAGCCTCAATAAATTTAAGAAGATTGAAATAATAAGAAGCATTTTTTCTGATCACAATACTATAAAGCTAGAGATTAATTACAAGAAAGAAGCTGAGAAAGGGGCAAAGATGTGGAGACTGAACAAGATGCTATTGAACAAGCAATGGATCAGTGAAGAAATTAAAGGAGAAATCAAAAAATATCTGGAGACAAATGAAAATGAAAACACACCATACCAACTCGTATGTGATGCAGCTAATTAAGAGGGAAATTCATCACAATACAGGCTCACCTTAACAAACAAGAAAAACCCCAAATAAGCAATCTCAAACTACACCTAACTGAATTAGAAAAAGAAGAACAAACAAAGCCCAAAGTCAGCAGAAGGAGAGAAATAATAAAAAGCAGAGCAGAAATAAATGCTAGTGAAACAAAAAATGCAGTAGAAAGGATCAATGAAACAAAGAGCTGGTTCTTTGAGAAGATAAAGATAAAACAGACAAACCTCAAACCAGACATACAGAAAAAAGAGAGAGAAAGCTCAGATAAATAAAACTAGAAGTGAAAGAGGAAAAATAACAAGAGATACCACAGAAATGCAACAGGTTATAAGAGACTACTACGAAAAACTATATGCCAACAAAATGGACAATCTAGAGGAAATGGATAAATTCTTAGACTCTTACAACCTCCCAAAGCTGAATCAAGAAGAAATAGAGAATCTGAATAGACCAATCACAAGTAAAGAGATTGACACAGTAATCAAAAGCATCCCCAAAAATAAAAGCCCAGGACCAGACAGCTTCCCTGGGGAATTCTACCAACTTTCAGAGAGGATTTAATACCTATCCTTCTCAAGCTATTCCAAAAAATTAGGGAAGACGGAACACTTCCTAATGCATTCTATGAAGCCAACATCACTCTGATACCAAGGCCTGACAAGGACAACACAAAAAAGGAAAACTACAGGCCAGTATCGCTGATGAACATAGACGCAAAAATCCTCAACAAAATATTGGCAACCCGAATTCAGCAATACATCAAAAGGATCATACATCATGATCAAGTGGGATTTATACCAGGGACTCAGGGATGGTTCAACATCCACAAATCAATCAATGTGATACACCACGTTAACAAAATTAGGAGTAAAAACCACATGATCATCTCAATAGATGCAGAGAAAGCATTTGACAAGATCCAACAGCCATTTATGATAAAAACTCTTAACGAAATGGGGATAGAAGGAAATTACCTCAACATAATAAAAGCCATATATGACAAACCCACAGCCAACATCATACTCAAAGGGGAAAAACTGAATGCCATCCCTCTGAGAACAGGAACAACACAAGGATGCCCACTGTTACCACTCGTATTCAACATAGTACTGGAGGTTTTAGCCAGAGCAATTAGGCAAGAGAAAGGAATAAAGGGAATCCAAATAAGTAGTCAAGAAGTGAAACTCTCACTGTTTGCAGATGACATGATCTTATATATAGAAAACCCTAAAGAACCCATCAGAAAACTATTAGAAATAATTAATAACTACAGTAAAGTTTCAGGGTACAAAATCAACTTACAAAGGTGCCAAGAACATACAATGGAGAAAAGCTAGTCTCTTCAGTAAATGGTGTTGGGAAAACTGGACAGCCACATGCAAAAGAATGAAAGTAGACCATTATCTCACGCCATACACAAAAGTAAACTCAAAATGGATCAAAGACTTGAAGATAAGTCCTGAAACCATAAAACTCCTGGAAGATAAGATAGGTAGTACACTCTTTGACATCAAACTTAAAAGGATCTTTTCAAATACCATGTCTTCTCCAACAAGGTAAACGAAAGAAAAAATAAATAAGTGGGACTTCAGCAGACTAAAGAGCTTCTGCAGGGCAAAAGAATCTAGGATCAAAACAAAGACAACCCATCAATTGGGAGAAAATATTTGCAAATCATATATCTGACAAGCGGTTAATCTCCATAATATATAAGGAACTCACACAACTGAGCAATAAAAAAACAAACAGCCCGATCAAAAAATGGGCAGAAGATATGAACAGACATTTTTCCAAAGAAGAAATACAGATTGCCAATAAATATATGAAAAGACGTTCAACATCACTAATCATCAGGGAAATGCAAATCAAAACTACACTAAGATACCACCTTTCACCTGTTAAAATGGCTATAATCACTAAGACTAAAAATAACAAATATTGGAGAGGGTGTGGAGAAAAGGTAACCCTCGTACACTGCTGGTGGGAATGCAAACTGGTGCAGCCACTATGGAAAACAGTATGGAGGTTCCTCAAAAAACTAAAAATAGAACTATCATATGACCCAGCTATCCCACTACTGGGTATCTACCCAAAGAACTTGAAATCAACAATCCAAAGTAACATATGTACCCCTATGTTCATAGCAGCACTATTCACAATAGCCAAGACAAGGAAACAATCCAAGTGCCCATCGACTGATGATTGGATAAAGAAGATGTGGTATGTACATACAATGGAATACTACTCAGCCATAAAAAAAGACAAAATCATCCCATTTGCAATAACATGGACGAACCTGGAGGGAATTATGCTAAGCAAAATAAGCCAGACTGAGAAAGACAAACACCAGATGATTTCACTCATAGGTGGAATATAAACAAACACATGGACAAAGAAAACAGTTCAGTAGTTACCAGGGGAAGGGGAGTGGAGGGTGGGCACAGGCGGTGAAGGGGAGCACTTATGTGGTGACTGACAAGAAATAATGTACAACTGAAATTTCACAGTGAAGTGAATTATTATGAACTCAATAAAAAAAGCAAACTTTGTGGCCTTGAGGCCATTACTTGATCTCTCCAAACTTCATTGTTTATATCTGTAAAAGAGTGATAAGAATACCTACGCCATAGTGTGGTCGATGACACGTGCAACATGTTGTCTCATGAGCGCTCAGACAGTGGGTGGGATCATCTTCATCAGGCCTTGTGGAAAGGAAATCCTTTTGCTGTTCCTTGATGCTTATCGCCAGCTATTCTAAGGCTACCACGTCTTGTCTGGGGCCACTCCACATCCACTTACTGGTCTACCAGGAAATATAAAAGCAAGTGCCTTGGCCGGGGCCCTGGGAGCCTGAGTGCAGGTCGAAGTCTTTTAAGTGCAGATGGTCAGGATTCTGAATATGCTACTCCCTTGAGTCTTCGTATCAGTTAGCTTTTGTTGTGAGGCAAATCACTCCAAAACTTGGTGGCTTAAAACAGGAACCATTTATTATTTCTCATGAATCTAGCAGTTAGCTGGGTGCGTCTGGGCCACTATCAGCTGCTCTTGGCTGGGCTCATTTACATGTATGGTGGCTGACTGGTTGTTGGCTGGGGCAACAGGAGCAACTGGGCCATGCATCTCTTATCATCCACTGGACCAGCCAGGCTCGTTCAGTTGGAGGTGGGCGGCAGTGTTCCAAGAGTATGAAAGCAAAAGCCGAAAGGCTTCTGGAGGCCTTGCTCAGAACTGGTACAACATTAATTCTGCCACGAATTCTACTAGTCAAAGGAAGACATGAGGCCAGCCCAGATTCAAGGGGTGGGTAAATATCCCCCATCTCTTGATGTGAGGAGCTACAAACTGTTGTATATTATGGTTACTTTTGCAGTCTACCATAGATGTCAAGCATTTCTCTGCTCCACTTATGTTCCTACTCATGCCTCGAAGTGAAAACTCTGTTTTAAAGTAAAGATGGATAGATGGTTGGAAAGATGCACAGAAGGATGGCTGGGTGGGTGGGCAATGCTGTATATGAATCGTGAGGGGGTAGATGGGTGAAGAGTAGGTGGTTGGGTACATTCTGTGGCGGTGTGTTAGCTGGTGGATGAAAGGAGGTTGTTTAGATAGATGGCGGATTTGGGGATAGGTGGGCAGATAACTTTCACATTCTACTCATCCCTGGAGCCCAGGGCATGGTGACACAGAAACAGGACAACTGTGCTTGCCACTGTACAGTCCTTGCAATGTCCTGGCAGACAGGATGAGTCACCCACTGCGTCCCACTATATGCTCTGTTGTGGGCTGGCTGGCTTGCACAGAGGCTCCCTCCCAGGGCCTGTGGCCATGCCTGCGTGTCTCTGCTTTCCTCCTTTCCCTCAGGGTGACACTCCTGTACTTAAACTTTTCAGTGCCTCCTCATTTTCTACAGGATACAGTCCAAATAGCTTGTTACAGCATATAAGGTTCTCCATGGTTTGGCCCCACTTGTCTCTCCCACACGTTCTCCCCTGTGTGAGACCAGCCATCTCTCCTGCCCCCACGGCTCCCCTTAGCCATGCCAAGGCCACACTGGATCATCCCACTTTCCCTGAAGACGCCAGGCCTTCCCCCACCTCTCTGCTTTAGCACGCACCCTTCCCTCCTGGGATTTCCCTTCCACCCTCGGTCAGGCAAATGGCCAGTCATCCTTCTACACTTTGTCCCTGTGCTCGACTGCCATCTAGTCCTTGAAGCACTTTGTACAAGCCTCTACTTCTTACGTTTCTGTCTCCCACTAGACTAACTTCCTTAGGGTCATGTCTCACTCACGGCAGCCTCCTCAGCATCTAGCCCCGTCCCAGGCACCTGCTAGGTGCTCAGTAAGTGTTTCCTAAAAGGATCTGTAAACCTGTAGCTTTGGCACTTCCCCAGTTCTCTTGGTGAATGTCCCCTGAGCTCTTGTCACTGTGTGTCCAGCTCATGACCAGGTGCTGCGAGGAATATAGAGAACTGTCAGACGCAGTCACTGGCCACAAAGCACCAACAGTCCCATTGAAGGAGCTGAAGCAGGTGGACAAAAGTGTACACACAAGAGAAAGAGCTCTGTCTACCTGAGGCAGTGCGGGCAAAAACTAGATGACTGGGATTTCCCAGCGCTCTCGGAGTTCAGGGAAGAGACCATGGTGAAACTGGAACATGAGGACTTTGATGGGTGGCAGAGAAGGAGGAGAGGGAGATATTTGGGCTGGGGGATTCACGGGAATCAGGCTTGGCTGTGAGGGCTCAGAAGACAAAGCTACCAGCACAGGAGGGTGACTGGAAGGGAAAGGAGTATAGGGCTGGGAAAAGACGTTGAGGTCAGATGGTCAAGGGCCTCAAATGACAAGGAAGAGAAGGAAACTAGAATTTATTGAGGGTGTGTGTGGCAGACTCCTCAAAACTACCCTAAGAGGTGATGGCTCAGAGACATTAAGTGACTTATCCAAGACCACACAACTAGGAAATGGTGGGCCTGGGATTCAAAACCAGTCTGACTCTAAAACCCAGCTCTGTTCACTCCACTGGACCCTATCAATCCAGAGGCAGTGGGCAGGGTCACAGGAAGGAAGGTCACAGATGAGAAGGGTCTTTATAAAGACGATTATAATGCTATACATGTCCCCGAATCAGTGAGCTCTTGGCCCATTTATTCCTGTTCAGGAAGCATAAACCCTCCACAAGCTGCCTAAAAAGTGTGTTTACCCTCCACTGCTTCTAAGGAGGTAGGGCAGAGACTGAGGCCTTGAGGCTGGCCCTGAACTCACCGGGTGAGCTCGGCCCACCCCACCCCTGCAGTCCTCCTCTGAAGGCCCCCTCCCGCATGATGGGTCAGTTCTGGCCCTGATCTGTATTCACACTCAGGGAAGTCCTCCGAGGCCTCGGTCACGTGCTTCCTAGAAATCAATGTGTGTTTGACCAGCTGCTTCCCTTTCATCTCTTCATTGTATAATTCTACCTCAAGAACACAAAAACATTGGTCTGGCATGATTTGTTCTTTTTAAATCTGGCTGGAGCCTCACTAAGGTACGTTAATCTTTAACTGTTTATAGATTTTTCTGCTTAGAATATATGCCCTGTACTTTCATTCACATGGGGGTTAAAGTTCTGCTTCCACATTGACGATGACTTGGGAGACTTATTTCCTCGCTGGGATTTTCTTCTGTGGGCTTATTTATCAGACCCGGCGTGCCAAGATGCCCAGAAATCATGCCTCACTGAGGAGACAATAGGGGGTTAAGACCCTGGGCTTTGGGGTCAGACAGAGCCAGACACAAATCAGTCCCCAGCCCTGCCACTCCACCCGCATGACCTCAAGCAGGTCACAAAACCTCTCTAAATCTCATTCCCTGCTGAAAACGAAGACCCAGTGGAGTCACATCTTACCCCGGGTCCTATACTCAGCACAAAGCCTATGCGTGGTCATAACCATTACTTCTGAAAAGTCCTTAACTCTGTGCCAGGCCCCGCCTCCTCACCGCACCTCCCTCCCTCACCTTTTTCTAGTTGCCGCTCTTCTTCCAAGGGCAGCTGCCTTCTCTTTCTCTGTCCATGAAGTCAGCCCTTCGGGGCCACCTCCAACCCTCCCGTCCACCCAGAATCTCTGAATAGTTCCATAAGGAGGCCCAGGGTTAAGTATACAAGACCATGATCTTCCTTACAAGGCAGGGAAGTGGGGAAAGTTGTGAATATATATAATTCATATTTTTTTCAAATTTATTACTAGCCAAAAATATATTTTGAGAATATCATCAAAGTCAAAACACAAAATTTATAAATCTTCTGTTAAGTCTCACACCCTAAAGGCCCAAGCACACCAAGACTGCTCAAGAGAAGTAATTAAGAAACAAACAAACCTTGACCGCTTCCACCCAGCCACTGGCCCAACAGGCCTACCGAAAACAAATACCGTGAGGGTCAAGAATCTGTCTACACCTGTCTTCCATCCAAAACTTGGCGATGGCTGCTCATGGTTGCCCAGCTTGTCAGATAACCTGCCCCACTTCCCACTTCAGTACTTTTGTGAGCATGTTCCAGGGCAGGTACGCTGACTGGCCACCAGTAAGCAGACAAATTATATTGACCTTTTTCCTACCTCTTAGTGACTCTGGTATAACCTAATTGCTAATGATATTGCACTTAAAAAATTCCTTTAGTAATTGCTTCTGACCAAAAACCATCCCTGCATCACTGTCAAGTCATGGCAAGGCCTGGAATGATGACATCTCCAATCTTTCCATCTACCATATCTCCCATAGGATGAAATGGCCACTTAAAGACTGAAATCAGACTGAAACTCAAAGACTGACTGCTTCTGATTTCCTACCAGCTATGCCACTGCACAAGATGCTGTCTTTCAGCTGAACTGATGCCCTGAGGGACCATCCTGTTAGGTGTCTATAACTCCACCAAAATCCTCTGGGTCCTGTCCTCTGGGTTGGTGGGCCTCTACTCCATGAGGTCTCCACCCCTGTATAGGGCTGTCAGGTCAGGAGACATGCAGCACAGTCACCTCCCTGGCCCAGCCTTGGAACCCATGTGTGTGGGCTTCCACCAGCTTATGGGCAATCCCCACCCCCGATGTCCGTGCCTGCCCCACAGAAATCACAGGATTCCACAGGACCCAGGCTTCTTTTCCGGGAGGCATTTTCCTTGCAAATAGATGTCTATGGGGCCACAGGATTGCAAAGCTGGGACCCAGGATCCTTTGCAGAAGATGTTAGACCAGGGAGATGGGCAGGGGTAGATAAAGTAGAGGGTGTTCTGTTCTTCACAAAACTGTCATGACCAACAGCATCTCCTCACTCAGTGTCCTGGATCTGCCCACTGGACCATGTCCTCACTGTGGGCAAGATCCTTGCCAGTTCTCGCCTTCTGTACCACCTTTTCCAAGTGCTCTAGCCATCTAGCAGTAACCCAGGGGAGCCACCACACCGCACTCTGGCTGGAATAGCAGGAAGGCATGTGAAAAGTGACCCCCCTCCCTAAAACTGGGCCCTGGCCTGAGTCAGTGGGAAGCCTTCCAAGATGGTGGACAGACACGGCTGCCCATGTGGGGTACCTCCCATCTTCCCAGACCCTGGGAGACCCTGCTCTTCTTGAAGCCCTGTGCCTGGAATGCCATTTCTGGTAGCGTGTTACATCGAGCTGTCATTCACCTGAGTAACTGGCAGGAATAAGGACTGCAGATGGAGTTGATAAACACAATTTAATAAGACAAACCCGGAAGTCATATCTGTGCTCAGCAGTTCTACCCCATTCTGACAGTCATTCACACGTACAGAGGGGATTCACATGTACAGACTGGGGCTTTTATAAGCCTGGCTAAGTAAGAAAATGACTGCTCACTTCTTGGTATCGAAACCCTCCCCAAATGCAAATGCAAACTACCCTGAGATACCCTTTTTCACCTAACAAAAATCCAAGAGTTTGACAACATAATCTGTTAGTGAGGAAACAGACACAATCATGCATTGTGGCTGGGAAGGTGAAATGGTACAACCCTAGGAAGGGAGACTTGGCAATATCTATCAAAAGGACAGTAAGCATTTGCCCTTTGACATAGCAATCCCACCTCCAGGAATCTGTCCCAAAGATACACTTTCAAAAATATAAAAAGACTTAACCTGCTCATTGCAGCACTATTTGTTACAGCAAAAGACTGGAAACGACCCACGTGTCCATCAGCAGGGGACTGGTGCAGTGAGCTGTGGTACGTCCACAGGATGCAGCACTACGCCCCCAAAAAGAGCAGGAGGGAGCTCTCCCTGTGTTCCTGTGAGTGATGTTTCAGATGTTTCATTAGGCTAAAAAGTATATAACATGCTACCATTTATCTAAGAAAGGGAATGTAAGACTTTTAATATATTTATATTTATATTTTTTAATGAAAGGATAAACCATAAAATAAGAGCTATATCAACCATGGCAATGTATGATACGTGCTTGGATCCTGATTCAAACAAACAAACTGAAAAGAAAATTATGAGATAATTGAGTACTTTCTGGATATTTGACGATATTAAGGAATTAATATTTTTTTAGTTGTGATTTTTTTTAACAAGTCTTAGTCTTTTAGAGATACTTCTTGAAATGTTTCCAGATAAAATGATGTGATTTCTGATATTTGTCTCAAAATAATTTTGGAAATGGGGGGTGGGCGGGGCTATAGATGAAACAAGATTGGCCCTGGGTTGATCATTGTCAAAGCTGATGATGAATCCGTGGGAGTTCAACATACAGTTCTCTCTATGGTTATATAGGTTTAAAATTTTCCGTAATAAAATGGTTAGGAAAGCAAGAAAGAATGAGAGAGAAGGAAGGGAGGGAGCAAGAGAGGGAGGAAAGAAGGAAGGCAGGAAGGAAGGAAAGAAGAAGGGTGCAGTGTATGTCACAATCTGTAGACACAATTGTCAGGTGTGCATGAAAGGTAGCTGACCCACTCTGCAGAACCTTTTCTAGACATAACTAAATCCCCAGGCCACTCCCCCAAAGTGGATTTAAGATTCTGGAGCTTGCAGACTTGGTGTGTCATTTTCACATTTGCATATTCATGAGCCCATCAAAGAAAAGCATCCTCAGTAGACCTTGGTGCCCCTCAGCCCTGTGGCCTCATGACCAGCCCTCTCGCTCCCGAACACTGTGGACATAGGAAAGCAGCTTTGGTGGGCCACGCTCATCCTTTCGAACATTAACCTCACAGATGGCACGGTGACAGCTCAGGGATTGGAGCAGGGTCGTTTTCCATAACATAACTCCAGAGACGTATTTGAACACAGGAAAAGAGAAGATTTTACAAGGCTCCAAAATAAAATGAGCCCTTGAGAAGAGAAGCAGGAATGTGATGTCAGATGAGTCAGGCTTTCTGTATAAGCACGAGGCAGGAGCAGGAGGCCACCTGTCCCCTGCTAGGAGACTGAAACCTCCAGGTGTGAGAGACCTGACAAAGAGGGCGGGGATGAGGCTGAAAGGCACACTCCTGCCCCAGCATCTTGTGAGGAGCGTCTTTTGGGGAGAGACAGAGCATCTCAGGGTCTGCTCCAGAGCTCTCTGCTCCAACCCCGTCCCCCTCAGGAAACTCTGCTGCCCCAACGACTGGGGCCACTAGGCAAGCTGCTTGACCTCCAGTGATATGGGGATGGGACTGCCCACCTCACCAGGCGATTGTCTGGATCACGGGCAATGGAGGAATCATTTCATGGAGATGGTTCCCTGAGCTCTGATTTACCCCCACGGAGCACACTGATAAGCTAAAGAATGAAAAGGCACTTCCTCTGGAGCTCCTCCGAGCTCTCCTGTCCCCCAGGAGCCCACCCTGGGGCCCGTGGCTCTCTCCTGTCCTGCCTCCCGTACCCCAGGATTGCCCGCTGTGCCTGTCAATCTTGCTGTGTACACGTAGGCTCAGGGTGGTTCCCCACTGGCCTGGACCCTTCTTGGTGGTCTTGGTGGCTCTTTGGGATTGGTCATCATCTCCAGTCTCTGCGGCTCTTCTCTGAGGCGGTTGGGCCGTCCTGGAGCGTCTACCCCCCTCTCCCAGCCATTGGCAGTTCTGTCCTTCCTCATCTTCCTTTGCTCACCCATCTCCCTCCCCTGGCCTGTCCTTCCCTCCTCCTGGCCTCTCTGATCCTGGCTGTCCTCAAGATCCATCTTGAGCCTCAGCCCCTCCGGGGAGTCCTCACCGATTGCCAGCCCCACCAGATCCCCTCTCCCTTCTACACACACTGTCCTCAGTTCTCTCTGCTCACACATCCCAGGTGATATCACCCAGACAGAAAGGAGCTCCAAAAACCACTGACTGATGGACAAAATCAAGCCTGACGGAGTGGGCTGAGGAAGGATAACCGTGATGACACCTAATGCTCCACGACACGTCCACAGAGCGCTTTTCACTGCGCCTCACTGGGCTAATCCTCAGGCCCCAGCAGGGGCACAGGCGCACCCTCTCTCCCTTGTCTTTTCCCTCTCTGCAGCACACACAGCGGGGCCTCTGGAGCGCAATCCTGTGCCACGCCCTTGGTACCCCTTATCTCCTTCGCTTCTCACCCCTTGAGAGGTGAGTAGTGAGAGTGTCCCATCTTACAGATGTGGGGACTGAGGCACAGAAGGGATCACTCAGCTAGCGGTGACACAGCCTGCTCCAAACCAAGTGAGCTGCCTCCAGAGCCTGTCCTCACAAGCCCTGGAGGACCCAGAAGGGCGGGAGTCTACTGACCCACGGGAGACTAGACAAAGGCCGACGGGAACCAGGCAAAACCAGGCTGAATTAAGTGCCACGTGCCCAGCCGGCCAGCTCAGAAGAGTGAGGTCAGGTTAGCAGGAGGTGTCCAAAGGGCAAGAGGAGGGAGGAGTGGCCAGGTCTTGGTTCTGTGGGATGGACAGGGGAGGACCGGAGAGGGAGGGAGGGGCCTACAGCACAAAGGGATGAGTCTGGGCATGGCCAGAACTGACTGGGCCTCTGTCTGCCAGGCACTTTGCTGGGCATTTGGGACAAACAATCTCAGGAGACTCAGCACAAAGGGAGAAGGTTGGGGAGGGGGAAAATCCAGTTGGCTGCACTGGATGGTGCAGGGGAGCAGGGAGAGGAGGTTAGACTCAGGGGTGAGCGAGGAATGGCCGGTTCACTGTGTACACCTTTGGCTGATCCTCCTTTCTGGTGAGTCAGGCCGACAAGGAAGCCCAGGCCGTGGCTGGCCTTGCTTAGATGTCTTAGAAAGCGCAAGCAAGGCCGGGCCCCACTGGTCGACCTGCCTGAGCCCAGGGGGTTTCTTTGTGCACCTTCAGGCCGGAAGAGCTGTCCTTTCCCTGGGCTGTCCCACTGAGACTTGCCCTGGGCCAGCTAGGGAGGGATGCAGAGCCAGGGCCTGTGTGAACAACTGATGGCCTGAGCATCCAGAGCCAGGGGAGACGAGAGGGGAAACTGGCCTGATAGGGGCACAGCTGTCTAAAGCAGTGGCTCTCAACCAGGGGTCATTCCGCCCCCTCCCAGGGGCATTTGCAAGGTCTGGAGACATCTTTGTGGGAGGTGCCATTGGGATCTAGTGGGGAGAAGCCAGGGATGCTGTTAAACCCCCTACACTACGTAGAACAGCCCCCCATGACAAAGAATGATCTGGCCCAAAATGTCAACAGTGCAGAGACTGAGAAAGCCTGGCACAGCACAAGGGGGTTAAAAGGGCTGAAATGCAAGCCACTCCCTGGGGGAAGCACCTCTGCCCCAGGAGGAGGCTCTTTTCTAACTCAGCTAGCTGTCCTGTGAGTGAGAAGGTTGGGGGAGGAGGGGGTGGTTTGTGCTGGAGGGGAGGAGGACAAACCAGCTGTCACCCAGGCTGTGATTTGTACAAAAAGCAATTTGAAAGAGGTATTTAGTCTTTAATAGAGAGTCAAAAAGTCAACCCACATGATCATGTCATCTCCTCGCTGGCAGAGAGCGGTTTTAAAGCACAATGACATACGCACCAGGTGGGAGATAGGACCGATCAAAGACCTGCGTTGCGTGCTGTTTCTAATAGGAGGGGATCGGAAACATCAACGTCCAGCCGTGGGGACAAGCTGGATAAACAATGGAATATCCTGCAAAAGAATGAGGGTTCTCTCCACGCACAGATGTGGAAAGGTCCCCAGATTATACTAAGTGAAAAAAGCGAAGTGCAGAACACTTTGGAGCACTTGCTGCCGATGGGTGAGAGGAGGGACAAGCAGCGGTGTGTTGCTAATTGCTGACATCTGCCCTGAGCAGCGGGTCTCACACTCGAGTGTGCATCAGGACCGCCGAGGGCCCTGTAGCGTACTCACTCCAAACAGCAGAACTCTTGCTTCTCTTTGGGGGAGGGATGTGGAGAGTGCCCCACTTTCCTCCCGAGCTGAACTGCTTTCCCCACCCTGGCCACCCACCGCGCGGGGCTTCGGACAAAGGCCTGGAGGTGCTCGTTCCCTAATCCCTCCAGCAAACCCCGAGGGACTTGCCCGACCCTCAAGTGGCCGCCGAATGTGAGAAGTTCGTGGTGTTTGAAGGAATCCCGCAGGAACCGAAGAGTTGGGGCCCGTACAGCAAACCCCGCATCTGCACTTCCTTCCCGAGGAAGCGAACTGAAGGTCCGAATGGAGGCGGCCGCGGGCCCGGGGCGAACCTGGCCCTCCGGGGGCCCGCCCCGCCCGCACGGAGGGGAGGAGCGAGGGCTCCCGGGGATCCTCCCGCGGGCTTTGTGCGCGCTCGGCATCCTGCTGTCGCCGCCCCACGCAGCCCCCTGGCCCGGGAGGGCGCGCATTTCCGGGCCGCCCACCAGCCCGCCCGCCTCGGCAGCCGCTGCCCCGGCACAGCCGACGCTGCTCCCGCCGCTCCGTGGCCGTCTCGCCCCAGTCGCCCCACGAAATGCCGGTCGACTTCACCGGGTACTGGAAGATGCTGGCCAACGAGAATTTCGAGGAGTACCTGCGCGCGCTCGGTAAGCGCTGCCCACCGCCCTGCGCCCGGGGCGAGCCACTGGTGGCGGGGGCGTGGGGACCCCCCAAGCCTCCGGATCCGCTGTCGCCTGCCTCCGCCCGGGCGAGCGCCGCCCCGGGCCCCCGGGCCGCAGGAAGGGCGGCCGGCGCCGTGGCTCTGAGAGCGGCCGGCAGGCTGCGACCTGGAGATCGGGGTTGTTAGGGTTAATTGGTGGCAAACGTCTGATAGTTGGCTCCAGACGCGGGTAGTTTCATTAGGAAAGCAGGTTTTGGTTTACTAGCTTTAGTTTTTGCAGGGTTAGAATAAAGGCAAAAAACTTTGTTGCAAAAACAGAAAGAAAAGAAAAAGACACAGACCGGCTGCGCGCAGACAGCGCTAAGCGAGCAGGGAACCCCAGCTGTTTTCCCCGGGGAGGGTGGGGAAAACTGGGGCCCCGGCTACTTTGGGAACAATTCTCTGAGTTTTTCGGCCAACTCTCTGCCCCCGCCATCCTACAGATGTCAATGTGGCACTACGCAAAATCGCCAACTTGCTGAAGCCAGACAAAGAGATCGTGCAGGACGGCGACCATATGATCATCCGAACGCTGAGCACTTTTAGGAACTACATCATGGACTTCCAGGTTGGGAAGGAGTTTGAGGAGGATCTGACGGGCATAGATGACCGCAAGTGCATGGTGAGGTTTTGTGTACATCCGGGCATCTCTTGCCCAGGGGGCCTACCCAAAGGCTAAGCTAGTTCATTTGAGTGGGGCGCAAGGGCCCTTGTGTGCTTGGGCACCAGAGATCCTGGCACTCCCAGCCCCCAAGGTAGGCAGCACTGACTCATGAAGCACGCCCCCCCCCCATCCTAACCGGATGGTAAGAGTTATGAAAGCTGCGGTTAGTTGATTCTCGGCTGTGTCTGGGCACCCAGCCAGCCAGGGGCTTTAGACATTTGACTTCACCTAATCCCACAGCCGCCTTTGAGGGAGGTATGAGTACACCCATTTTACAGATGAGGAAACAGTCTCAAAGAGATGAACCAGCATGCCCCCGAGTAGCACAGCTAGGGAGGGGCCGGGCCGGAATTCAGGCAAGGGCTGGCCTGGTGGAGGAAGGAGAGAAGGAAGGGAGGAAAGAAAGCAGAAACCAGGGAGCCCCTCTGAAGTGTAAGCTTCCTACAGGACCCAGTGGGAAGCCACTCTAGGAAGCAGCAGGCACGTGACCCCTGGCCCTGGCGCAAGCCTTCTGACCTGCCCCTCCTCCTTCCAAAACTGGGCTTTGGCTTCTGGCCATCCCCCCTCCCCCGTCCCCCCCTCCTCCTTTGCCCTCCGAGCTTCCTTTGAACCTCGCAGCCAACACCCCCTCAGGAGGTCAGTGCCTGCATCCCCCCCGCTGGCAGCTGGGGAGGGGGGAAGGGGAGGGAGCCTCCTGCCCCCAGGGTGGGAAGCTGGTGACCGGGAGACCCCAATTAGCGCTGCCACAGCAGACTCCGGAAGGTCAGCCCAGGCCTCGTCAGCGTTCTCAGGTCGCTGGGAGGTCAGGGTGCCCCTGGTCTCCCTTTCCCAGTCTTGGATCCACAGCTGGTTTAAGCTCTCCCCCAGGGAGCCACCTAGCTTAGGATGAGGGCCTCGCCTTCCCCTCCCCCTTCCCTCCTGTCTTCCCCTCCCACTCTGTACGGAGGGTTAGCTGTCTGCCCTGTGCTGTGCCAGTTCTTTTACCCCACAGCCCAGGGGGGCAGGATTAGTGACCCCGTGTTATGAAATAACTGAGGCTCCAGCGGGGAGAGACTGGCAAGAGAGAGGATTTGAACCCTGGGCCTTTGGACTTTGAAGCCAGGGCCCTCTCTGCTGGTAGCCTTTGCAGAAACCAGATGGCTGAGGTTTGTTAGGACTGTGGCTGAAGGAGTGCTGGTGTCTGGGAGTAAGGAACCCCAGGCCCCGAGGCCTCACACACACACGCACACACACACAAACACACACACATTGTTGCTTCATCTGAAGATGGTCAGGAGTTCGAGTTTGGAATGATGGTGGGAGAGGGGGTGGCCAGCAGGGACTGTCCTTGGAGAGGCCACTAGTGGGAGAAAACACTATTGTTGTAGGGAAATGTCAGGCTGTGCCTTTAAAAGGCCCTGGCCTCGCTCGTATCTGCCCAGAGGCTCCAGTGGGAAAGGACACCTTCAGACAGGCTCTGGCTCCGTGAGGAGGGGCCTGCCTTTCCAAGCCCGACCTGCTGCATGGAACTGCACCGTGATCCTTGTCCCCAGCTCCCTCGGGGGGTGCTCACAGAGTACTTCAGACATGTCTATTTGGGGTCATTGCAGCCTCTGGAATGTGCTGGCTAGTACTTGGCTAATCATCTCGGCTCTTTCGTTCCCTCCCTCATCCATTAATGCACGGGACATCTCTGCTCAGCTAGTGATACTGGCTCACCCTCATCAGGTGCTCACTGTACACGGGGGCGGGGGGGGGGGAGGGACGACACGGGACGGGACGGGACGGAGGACAGGCAGAGGATGGCCCCTCCCAGGTCAGGGAAAGTTCTCACAGGAAGTGGAGTCTGCCCTGGGGCTTGAAGGATAGACAGGAAGTAGCCAAACAGAAAGGGGATGAGAGCAAGGCCAAGGCCAAGAGAACAGCGCTTGGTAAATGCTGTTTCACTGCTCACATTGTATTTTAACTCAGGCTTCACAATACCGTTTCAACCCCATTTACAGATAAGAAAACTGAGGCAGAATTTCTTGTTGTGGGACCTTGGGGACACTGAGTAGGTGGCAGAGGGAGGATCTGAACTTGGTCTGTCGGCCCCAGAGTCCCGGCCATTACATTAATCACTGCACCACATCTGCCGCTTTCCTCTCGTGCTGATCGCGGCACCAGGCGCAGGGACACAGCGGAGCAGGTCCCAGTCCCTGACGCCCAGGAACTCACAGTCTTTGTGGTGGAGACACACACACAGTCAGAACAGAGTGAGATCAGTGGTGACAAAAGTGAGCACCCAGAAGAGGGATCCCAGAAGGAGTCCTGGAGGAGGTGACCCCTGCACTTAATTGTAAAGAAAGGGGGTGGCAGGGTGGGTTTGGGACACAAAGGAAGTGGCATGTGGCCACCTTCTCTCAACCCAGCATTAGGACAGGTAGGTGAGCTGCTCAGGGAGCCCAGCAGCTGGGCAGCCTGCATGAAACTGGGCAGGATTCATGGTCACCTCTGCTGTCTAAGGACTCGGGGCAACCCCGTCCCAAGCAGACAGCCACTCACTCACCTTGCTGTTGGCTGTTGGCGGAGGGACGGCCCCTCTGCTGGGCCTTCCCTTGGCCCCTGCCTTGCAGAGAAGCCTTTCCCTCGGGCTGCCCTGCTGGATGGTGGGCCTCTCTAGAGTGTGGCTGGGGAGGGTCTAGGGTCGTAGAATTAGAGCAGCTATGCCACCTGAGGCTTGTGAACGGGGGAGCTGCAGGCCAAGGGGCCGCGCTGGCTGAGGTCTCTAGGGCCTGGGTCCTGGCGAGGTGGCTGCTGGGTCACCACTGCTGCTCTCGTGCTCTGCACACACTGCTAGGAGCAGGGGCCAGAGGAGGCGGGTTGTCCTCAGCATCAGGCTGGCGTCGTTCTAACTTGTTCTTCCTAGCACATTACCAGGGTCTCATTTCTCACCTGGGATCATTCGTTCACCCGTTTTGTTCATTCCTCTCTTAGTCCTACAGGCATTTCCAGGGGCCCACTCTGTCTTTGCAGCCCCCATGTTACTGAAATGCATCGCGCAAGCTTCCTGCCCTCCTGGAGTTCAGTGTGGTGGGAGAGGCAGACCAGAGC
This sequence comes from Equus przewalskii, assembly GCF_037783145.1. Classification (NCBI taxonomy): domain Eukaryota; kingdom Metazoa; phylum Chordata; class Mammalia; order Perissodactyla; family Equidae; genus Equus; species Equus przewalskii. The sequence goes on along the minus strand of NC_091845.1, from coordinate 75,662,318 downwards.
AGCCAGTAGTTTGGTGATGGTGTGCTGAGGGACGGAGGACAGGCAGAGGATGGCCCCTCCCAGGTCAGGGAAAGTTCTCACAGGAAGTGGAGTCTGCGCTGGGGCTTGAAGGATAGACAGGAAGTAGCCAAACAGAAAGGGGATGAGAGCAAGGCCAAGGCCAAGGCCAAGGCCAAGAGAACAGCGCTTGGTAAATGCTGTTTCAGACCTGTCCCACCAGGCCCTGGGCTCAGCCCTGCGGACACAGAGGCAGCAGGGCCTCCTGGAGCACCCAGGCCGGTGGAGGAGACAGACATGTCTTCAGACGGGTACAGCCCAGTGTAATGGTGGAAGCTCAGCAGGGCAGGAGCGGGGAGCAGTGGTCATGGAAGGTTCCCCAGGGGAGGTCACAGCTGAGCAGGGCCTTGAAGGACAAGTACAAATTAGGGCAGATGTGGAGAAGGGATAAGAGCATTCCAGACTGGGGGAACCATGTGCACAAAGGCCCAGAGGTCAGAAAAGTCCTGGTTGGGAGGTGGCTCCTGGAGGTGAGAGGTGCAGTCTGCGAAGACTTCAGCGTGGCTGGAGTGCAGAATATGGCCAGGGAAGAGGAGGTGATGAGGACCTGGCAGGGAGCTAGTTGTGGCCCTGACAGGCCACAGGGAGCCCTTGCTGGGAGAGGCAAGGTCAGGGTGACATCCCTCCCCAACGGGTCCCGAGGCTCACTGGCTCAGAGATGTCTGCTCCCGCCTCTTCTCCACGGGAACACACACACAGTTCCCAGCCAGAGGTGAAATCGGCCTACGCATGTGTTTCGTTTGACCTGCACAATGTTTGAAAAATTTCAGACAGTTGCCAATGATAGCCCCAAATTGTAAGATTTCATAGAAAAATTCATATTTCTGGCTGTTCTTACCAAAAAAAGTCAAGATTGCTGAAAACTCTTGGCTGCCTGTATTTTCCTGTGCCGTGCGGATCCCCGGGACAGTGTCACGGTGGCTCCCTTTAGATGGGACGTTCTCCAGTTTCCCGTCACTGTCCCCCCTCCTCCAGAGTCGAGGATCAGTGGCGGCTTGTGTGCGCTGTGGGTCCCTCCCTTAGAGCCCTGGTTCCCAGAGCGGAGAGCAGCTGCAGCATCACAAGAACTTGCTAGAGACACCAATTCTCCGGCCTCACTCCTGGGCTGAACCAGAAACCCTGGGAGCGGACCAGCCATCTGGGTTTCAGGAAGCCGGCCAGGTGGTGTTGATGCAACCAGAGCTTGAGAACCTCTGCTTTGGAGGAAAGAAACATCTTTGTGTCTGTGCCTTTATAAAAAGTAGAAAACTATAAAATTAGGTATAGAGGGCCTTGTGCCACCGGCCGCCATAGTCCATTGTCTGGCCCCTATGGCCATCGCAGTCCATGCCCAGAAGCACCTGAAATGGCCCTGTGGCTGAGGGGTGGAGGGATTTACATCCGCATAGCCCAGGACCACGCAGCTCACATTTCCAGCCTGCTCTGTTCAGATTTGACGTGACCCACAGGCAGCAGGGCTATCATTCGGGTGGAAATGGTGGGCTTGGTTTTTCTCTACTGCCTTCATCCATTAAGAGGAAATCTCAGGCCCAGTTTAAAACCAGTGTCATTGATGGAATCTAGCAGACAGAGGCTCTGGCAGGGCGGGGGCCTTGAGAAAGGAAGGTGCTCCTCAGCCTCAAACAGTGTCCCCTTCCTGGCCCCAGAATCCCCAGGTAGGGGTTCTTTGTTCCCACCATCCGCTCCCCACAGCAAGAGCAGTTTCTGTGGGAGAAGATGGAGCCTTGGCCAGGAATCACAACCCGGAGCCCGGCTCTGCAGGGTGGAGGGAGGAGGGCCATTTGTCATCCCACCACAGACACCCATCAGGTTTTCCCTGGAGGAGGCGGCTTCATTCACTCGGGAGCCTGGCGCCTCCTCCCAGGCTGGGGCCCCGCCTGCACAGCCAGCTGTGAACTCAGGATGACCCCTTGCGCAGAGCTTGCCTTCCACTCGCTGGGCTGCCAGCCCTCCGCCCCCGCTGTCGGTGGCGGCCTTTGTTTTTATTGTAAAAGGAAGATTCAGATAGCACTGGAGAGAGCGGACTGAGAGGGAAAGGACCCCGCCCCCTCTTGGCCCCATTCCCCCTCCCCAGAGATTAACACTTGCCGCTGACCGTTTCTGTTGGATGTGTCTGGAAATCTTCCTGGAATATGTCTAGCAGCTATCTGCCTATTGATTGAGTGTCGGTGTCTCTAACTGAAGCCTAAAAAAAAGGAAGGAAGGACCCACTCCTCTGCACAGTGGTTTTTCACCAATGATATTTTTTTAGGCATCTTTCCATATCAGAGTTTATAGATTTTCTGAATTCTTTCCTTTTTAACCGTCTTGTGTTTCCATTCCTTCCCTCCTTGACTTCCTACTTCCACCCGTCCGTCCATCCTTCCATCCATCCATCCATCCATCTGGTTATATGTGGTAATACATAACTTCCACCAAACCACGTTAACACTTTGGTTTAAACTCCTGCCAGTTTTCTGATCCTGTCTTGATTCATTAAAGAGATTTTGGGCTTCTTGTTTTAAAACACACAGTGCCAACGGCAGAGTTAACCCCTGCGCTGCAGAGCTGGGAATGCCTCTGGGTTTGGGAGCCTTCTGGGCGCCGCCCCTCCCAGATCAGGCCCCCAGGGCTCGGCTGGGGCCTTTCCAGGATGGAAACACGGAGTCTCTTTCATGTCTTAGCTAAAGTTCTGAAATCGGTGTCAGCAGCGTGCTTTTGAGGATTACTAAAAGAAGAATTAAAGCAACCCGAATAAAATGCACAAAGTAGCTTTCACGAATCCACTGGTTTGTTAGGTTTTGTTTGTTGTTAGGCCGGAACAAAGGAAAATACCGGGTGCAAATCCTTACTAGGTGCCATGCTGCACCAAATGATCTTAGCAACGTCCCCGTTACCTACCTGACAGGGTGACCTTAAGTGACGGGACATGCTGCCTCTGTCTTCACATCTGCAAAACGGGCGTCATGATTGCTGCTCTGCCTGTCTCGCAGGCAAATTCTGAGGACCATAGAGATAGGACAGGGGACAGTGCCTTGGGAGGCCACAATACTGTGTGCAACAAGGGGCCAGGGCCCTTCTGATACCCTAGACTGAGGGCCATGGCGTAGTCACTCATGGTGACCAGGGGTTTAGTGGGGGAGGTCCAGCTGGTTTTCTGACCGACGTCGCTCCCCACCCACCCAAAGAAGCGCTCCTTTTGGTGGAAATTACCCCCACTCACCTGGGGGGTTCAAATCACAGTGCACTGTCTCTCCTGGGATGAGCACCTTAAACCAGGGTGATGGCAGTGTCCCATGGCTTGTCACCTGATGGCGCATGTGACACAAGGTGGGCCAGTCACACCCTTTCCTGGGATTTAACTTGGGGACCCTGGGAGAGAGGTGTGTTCTAGTCTCCCTAAGGTTGATAAGCTGGCCTGATGTAAGCTTCCGTGCCACCTTCCATGGTGCATGGAGAAATCCAACAGAAGGGAAAAATGAGGCCAGTAGAGAAGTAGAGGTGAGAGAGAGAGTGCGACATTGGAGGATTGGGAGCTCTGACACTAGCATCATCCGAGACTTTCCAAGCGCTTGAGCCGGTGTATTTCCTTCCTTTCCCCTTAAGCTATTTGAATCGGTTTCCTGTCACTTGTATCTAAAAACATCCTCAGACACTCAGAGTCCGAAGATCATGGGTTAAGAACCACATAAGTAGTTAGATCAGTAGTTCTCAATCTGAAGCACATGCCAGCCCCAGAGTTTCTGATTCAGGACGTCTGGAGGGGGCCCAAGAACTTGTTTTTCTAACAAGTTCCCCAATGATGCTGATGCTGGTGGTTCGAAGACCGTGCTTTTGACACCCACTAAGAAAGAAAAACGAGGAAGTGTGCTGGCCCCCTGCCCAGGTTCCTGCGATGTTCTCGTTGTGATTCAATGTAATAAGCTTGTGCTGGGGTCAAGGGGTCCCAGCTCTGGGGACGAATGAGTGCAGTCCAGTCCCTGTGGGTGGAGTCTGCGTGGAGATAGCAAACTTGCAGCGGCTCACGATGGTTTGCAACTGAGGGTCCAAATGAGTGACACCAGGAGTGTGCGCAGTTGGACAAGTGTGGGGCGCGACAGGGCGCTTAGGAGCTTTGGCATTGCGAGGTACCTGGATTTGAATCCTGGGTCTGCCTTCCAGCTTTTTTACGTTGGGGAAGGTGCTCCATCTCTCTGGGCCTCAGTGTCCTCATTTGTAAGAAGGAGCCGAGGTGCTACCACTGGTGGGCTGTTGTAAAAATTCAACATGGTGATGAATTATTTCAGTTTTCTGTTGCGGTGTGACAAATCACTCCAAAACTTAGTACTGCAAACCTCCAAATCTGTAGCAGTTGTTTATTTTATTCACGAATCTGCAGTTTGGCTCAAGGGGATGTCTCATCCCTGCTGGATGGCACGTCAGCAGGAAGCTGAAGGATTCGCTTTCTGCTTTCTGGATGGCTCATTCACACGCAGTCCTCTGGCTGCCTGAGCTTCCTCACAACAAGGCGGCTGGGATTCAGGACAGAGAGGGCCACGAAAACAAGGCAGACATGTGTGACATTTTTATGATTTACTCAGCCTCTGAAGTCATTTACCAACAGTTTGGCCCTAATCTGTTGGTTGAAGCAGTCACAAAGGCCCACCCATCTTCAACAGAAGGAGACACAGACTCCACATTTCAGTGGGGATGTGGGAAGGTTCTAGAAGAGCATGTAGGGGGAAAGATACTTTAGAGAAGTTCACAGTGGTATATGCATGAGAAGCTGTGACCACAGTGCCTGGTGTGTGGTGAGTACGCAGTGGGAGTTCGAATATTATTCTCTGGCAAGCCTGAAAGTTCTGTCAGGCTTGGGCTCTTGTTTCTGACTAATCCTAGGAGCAGCCGAGCCCAGGAGGACTCCTCGGGGTTGGGAGAAAGTGTGTGGTGCCCCGAGTGAGGCCTCTGCAGGCAGGGTCAGAACTCCACCCCCTGGGCCACCTGCCATCCAAGGCAGGCCCTGCATGGGAGGCTCGCGTGTGGGCCTGACGAGAAAGGGAGAGTCCTGTGGGAAAGCCTGAGAATGTTGGGAGTGGCCCAGGACCTCACCTTCAGCCTGCACCCCCTCCAAAAGTCCCGAGTAGACAGGTCTGAACAGTTCCTGAAACCACTTTCTGGCTGTGAGCTCAGCGTGGGAGCTTCCGTTTCACTGGTTCACCATCCCACTCTGAGGTCTTTAGGCCCTCACAGTCAACCCAGACCCCTGGCTCCACGGGGCCTGGAACCCAAAGAGGTGGGTGGGGCTGGAAGCTCCACCATCCTCCCCTGCAGGCATCCAGAAGCCAGGTAAGCTGCTGACTGCCACTGGGGCCCCCTTTCCCCATGGAAGTCTCTGGAAACCAGCCGCTGAGGCTAGGTCCTATTGTTAACATTTCACCTGGGCTCAAGGATTTTTTCATATTTGACTTGGAGTTGATTGAAAACTCCTCTGAGAGCAAGGACTGTGCCTCATTCACAATAGCTTCCTCCCTGGGAAGCATTTTTGTAGCTGCGTCTGTTGTATAAATTGGGTGTGCATGCACACACACCACCCCTTGTCCTCCACAAAGGAACACCGGCTCTCTGTCATGCTACCTAAAATGCCACCATTAGAGCGCATGTATTTCAATTAAATAGCCAAAGACTTCTCCAGATGTTTCCTCTAAATGCAAATGCCTTGTAGTGCCAGCTGTCTTTAATAGGGGGATGTTAATAAGTCAGCCCTCCATCCCTTCCCTCCTTCCTTCCCCCCCAGCCCGCCCCCCGCAACCTCCTTTCCTGACTTGAGGGTCCCGGGACAGCATAGGAGTGCTCTGGAGAAGAAAAGAATAAACAAGACGGGTATGGAGGGCGTGAAAGGAGGACAGGGGAGAACCCAGGCTGCAAAACCCACCTTTGCCAGCCTCACAGCAGAACTGGCCCTGTGCTCAGAAAATGAGGGGGAAAAAATTCTTTCTGATGATGTGCAATGAATCAGAAAAATCATCATTCTCTTTGACTCAAAGATCCCACTTAAGGAATTATATTCCAGGAAAATCACTCAAAAGGAAAAAAAAAGCTCTCTCTCTTTGTTCAGAGGTATTTGTCGCTGTGTGGTCATAATCCTCAACAACCCACCTGATCATGGCCACCGTGTGAGCTGCTCTGTGGCAGGCTCTGCCCTAGCACTTTCTGAATACCATGCAATCCTCCAACAGCCCCAGAAGGGAGGTGCTACTCTCCCATTTTACAGACAGGGACCGAGGGTCCTGACCTAGGGCCGCGCTGCTGGGTACCTGTAGCCCTGGGATTCGACTTCACATCTCTCTGACTCCTGGCTGTGTGTGGTTTACAGAACAGGCTGCCTCCTGCTGGTGCTCCCGAATGCCCAACAACCACAGATGGTTAGAGTGACTGGCTTTTTAATTCCCTGCACCACTACGTGGCTGTGTAAATGATCGCTGTGAAGATAGATGAAAAGTGTTTGTGGCCAGTCAGTCAACAAGTGTCATAGATTCTGCTGCTTAGCATCTCTTTCCCTTTTCCCATTCCCGTATCTCTTGCCTGTAATAATAGTAACAATAATAATAGCAATGAACGTCTCGAGCTCACTGTGTGCCAGGCTCAGTGCTTTCCAGGGTTATTTCATTTAATTACTGCAGTATCTTCACATTGATCTCCTTCCCACCATCCTCAATACTTCAGCCCATCCTTCACGTTCTCAAAGGGGAATCTGATCATGCTGCTCCCCAGCTCAAAACCCTCAGAGGCTCCCCAGTGCTGATGGGCAAAGGCTGGATGTCACTGGGGCTCTTCGGGACATGGTGGCGCCTGCCTCTCCAGCCCCGTCCCCTACCTCACACCTTATGCTTGGCCCCATCCCACCATTTGCAGGTGCCTCCACTTGCCAGCCTCTGTTGCATCTCTCTGTGCACTTCCCTGGGATGATTCCCCTGCCGCCTCTGCCTGGGAGGATAATTCCCCGTTGGTTAAGATCAACCTGGGCTTGACTGCTCCACTGATCTTGTCCTGACTCCCCATCCCATCTCATCCTCTCCATTTGCCTCACTCTCCCTCTCTACAGATGCTGTCCCTCTCTAGGGCGCCTGTGACACTTGTTAATGCATTTGAGATTCTAGACAGTGGGGCCCACACCTTTGTATCTCCAGTGCCTAGCACAGTGGGCTCCAATGTGTTTGTCAAATGAGTGATAAGTAAAACTAGCAGAACCTCAAACAGTAGAAATGGTAGTCATTGATCAGATCAGCACAAGATCCACTTGCCATTTAATAATAGCTGATGTCTACTGGGCATTTCCCATGTGCTAGGAATTCTAAACACTTTCCATGCATTAATTCTTCTAATCCTCACAATTCTATGATGAAGACGCCAACGTTCTTCCTATATTATAGATGAAGGAAATGAAAGAACAGATGTCACTTGTCCGATCAGGTAGCTGGTAGAGCCGGGATTTAGATGCTGGTGGTCTGACTCCATAGTATTAGCAGAGAGAGATGGAAATGGGGTGTTCCCTGAGGAGGTAGTGGTGTCATGGGATGGAATCGGCAGGTGCAGGGGAGTGAGGTCTGGTTTGCGTCTCATTCTCCTTGACGGTGGAGGCTGGGCTGCTGTCCGAGAACCGCAGCCTCAAGGCCTGCGGGCAGCCGTTCCTGGCCCTCCTTGAAGCTCTCACTTGTCCACAGCCCGGCTCCCTCTGAGGCAGGTCCTGGCAGCTGGCTGAGTCAGAACCGGTTCAGCTCTGGGGCCAGACCGTCGTCTTGGAATCCCATCTCTGCCACTTAAACACTGGGTGGCCTTAAGCAAGTTACTTACCTCTCTGTGCCTTGTCTGTGAAATGGGTTAATTCTAAAGCAAAGGATACCTACTTCATGGTGAGGATTAGATGCAGGAAAGCCCGCAGTCAACTGCTCCCTCAGTGTGAGCTGTTATTACTACTTCTCTCGCCTTATAAACTGTGTCCTCTAGAAGACAAATTCTCGGGGTGGTGACATGTGTGAAGGGACACCTGGCCATCAGGGTTATGAGAGCAGAGGCTGGCCTGACAGAGCACATGTCTTTCCACTTCTGCAGAGAGCAGACTGGGCAAGGCCAAGGGCAGAGGGGCATTACTGCTTGTGGAGTAGTTCACGTGTCCAGCACTGAAATAGGTCCTTGCATCCCCAAGTTTCATTTCATCCCAGTGGCTGTTTTGTGGCAGGACTCATTAACCCCATCTTGCTGATAAAGAAATGGAGGCTCAGAAGGAGTAACCTGCTCCGGGTCACCCAGCTAGAAGGAGGTGGAGATGGATCGGAGCTCAGGCCTGCCTCCATCCAAGGCTGTCATCGGGTCCCTCTTGAGCGCCCCACTCAGGGAGGCATACTGCTGTCGGGGGCTGGGCCAGCCTGCCAGGTGCTGTTCAGTGGCAACGGCATCCATGGCAGCAAGTTGTTCATGTGGTAACAGTGGGCAGGCAGGCCGTGGGTTCAGAGTCGGGGGGAAGGGAGTGTAAACCATGACTCATACTGTTCCTGGGTCTGGTGCTGGGCATGGTGACTAAGTGCTCCAGGCCTCCAAAGCTTGGGGCTTTGTCTCTCCAGTGTCTAACCCATTTCTATAAGGCTGATCTATGGAAGAATAAGCAGATACTTTGCCTGGATATTTTGTCTAAGGGTGGCGGTGTTCATTGGCTGAAAAATTATGAGTACCCTAGAATGCTTTCCACCATTCATTCATTCATTCGACAAATAGTAATGTGCATTTCCTTTGCTGTAGATCATAAGGTGGGGGCTGGTATCCTGCAGTGAATAAAAGGATCCCAGACCCCAAGGAGCTGTTGGTCAAGAGATTCTGACCTGCTCACGCTTCCCTGGTTACTGAGCCAGCATCTCTTATCTTCTGGGAACTGTTTGTTTCTGTTCTCCTTGAAAGATGAAAAATAGAGTCCAGAGGCTCCATGGACATGATGAGGCCTTGGTGGGCTCTGGCCTTGAGAGCTCCTCTGAGCCTCTCTGGCAGGATGTTCCCTCCTGTTGCACCTGCTCTGGGGGTGGACCTGACAGTAGGCTGATTTCTTGCACTGGCCCGAGTAGCAGAGCCAGCTCTGCTGCCAGAGAAGCAGGCATCTGGATTTTCCTTGCACAAGCTTTGGCTGGTTGGAGCCACGAAGATGTCAAGTGAGGAGGAAGAGAGGCTGTGAGCGATCTCCCCAGTAAATTCTGGGGTTGGAGGTACAGGATCCGGCTCCATGGGGAGGGTCATGCCAGGAGAGTCCAGCCAGGCAAAGCCTATTTAGAAGCCTTGCTCAGGCAGCCCCTGGCCTCCCGGCTTCTGTCCAGGTTGTTCCTTCTGCGTGGATTCCTTTGTTCCTCTTTTCCAATTTTGACTTCTTAACCTAACTCTCAGGGTGTTTTTTGGTGTCAGTTCCAGCATTACTTTCAGTATTGCCTCCTCCAGGAAGCCTTCCCTGGTGGACCTCTGTGCCCACTTCAGAGGCCGATGAGGTGCCTTCCCAATTCCGTAACCACCACCCCTGCCTCTTCCCAGCACTGCCGTTCTGCTGGAATTCTCTGGCTCTTTGTCCAGTCGTCTGTGGGCTCCTGAGAGGCAGGGTCCTTACCTTACCTGCCTGGATTTCCAGCACGAGGCTGGTGTGCAGGTGTGGAGCCCACAGTTGCTGAATCTTTTTTCCTTGCACAGAACCGTGCTGCACAATCCTGCTGCTCGGTCAAAGGTCAGTTTAGATTAGGGAACTGTGGGCACAGTAGCCAAGAGCATGGGCTCCAGAGTCAAATCTCATCTCCCCACTTGATGGCTAGGCAACCTTAAAGCCTCAGTCTCCACGTCTGTAAATGGGGAGAAGCAAACGCTCCAGGAGGTTTAAGGAATCAACCTATATGACCCCTGCCTTGTTAGTACCCTGCCTGGCACATAGTGGTTACTCAATACATGTTGTTAGGGTGATGATGGTGACAACGGTAATGACATGATGCTGTTACTTCCACCAGGAAGCCTTCCCTGACTGCCAGGCTGGGCTGGGTGCCCATCACACATCCCAGCACCAAACATGGCTCATGTTGATTCCAGTTTACATGTCTGCCTTCCCTCCAGGCTGAGCTGCTCCATGGCAGAGCTTGGGTCCAGCCCAGTCCTATGGCCACCCTTGGTACTGGGCCCTACAATGACTGAGTGCTGTTCCACAGGGGCCCCGTGACCTCCAGGCCCATCTCCCTCCTCCCCATCCAGAACCTTGGCTTCTTGGGGCCTTGAGCTCTCTGACGGTTTCTTGTTTTAAAATTGATCTTGGGCGCTTGCTGGAATGTTTAAGGAATTTAAAACATGACATGTCAAGACTAGTCTTAACATTTTATCATTTGTTTGTTCTAAGAAGCATGTTACCGTTTGCTGTCAGCTTCTTCATGGGATTAGAACTGCATTCTTTAGCCCCCTGAAGGCCATGTGGCTTTCCTGGTTTAGAGTAGTTGCTTCTAACATCTTTTACGTCTCTAATTACTCATTCACGTTTTAAGCCCTTAAAAATTTAGTGTTAGTCTGCTTTACAGTGAATTGCCTTCCCCCCACCCCCCACCCCCAAATGTGCTGATTTTAGATAATTGCCAGGGCCTAGGAACGGATCAGAAGGAGAGGAGTGAGTGCATCTGCTCGCCCAGCCTGGCCTCGTGGGCACCCACTGGATATCTCAGCCAGAAAGAACTCGGTTCGAGCAATGGCTCAACCCCCAACCTGTAGGTGGCTCGGGCTGGTTACTTAACTAAGCCTAATTTTTATCAGCTCTAAAGCTTGAAGGTCAAGTGAAAAATTATGGAAGCTCCAAGCACCGGCCCTGGCACTTGGCAGGTTCTCTGCTCCCTTCCCTGCCCCTCCCACCCGCCTGCTTATCACACAGGCACCAGAGGCTGAGAGCTTTCTTGCTGTCCTAGGAACCCACAAAGGGTGAAGCACACTTCAAAATCCAACTCCGGGAGGAATGGCCAGTTTGCTTCTTTTAGTGATTCACGTCATGTATAGAGAGGATCTAGTCACAGTCTGGTTTTTCAGTTTTCCCCCCAAATTTAAAGAGCCATGGGCTTTGGGTCAGACCTGGACCTTTTCTGCCTTTTCAGGCAGAATCACCACAGACAAGGCCTCCCCTGTTACGGCCTGGCTCTGGAGCCACAGAGACAATGAGGTTCAGTGCCAGCCCTCTGGGAGGTGGGTCCATAAGCAGGGGGCCTCCACTGGGTGGGCGAGCCTGGAGGGGCCAGTGAGCCATCAGCCCCCCTCCTCTTTGGAGTGGGTGTTTTGGGTATTGGGGAGCTTTAACGAATGTCGCAAATTCTTGGCAGCCAAGTTGAATCCCCCTATTTCTGGTTCATGCCAGGTCACTGCCAAGAGATGAGTCCATTTGGTGGGAATGATCTGTCACTCCCAGAACAGGTCACCTGCACAGGGCAAGGGGGCCTCAAGACTGCCCTGGGACATGCTTCCTCAGGCTGCCTGCGGGAGCCAGGTTTTCTGTGTCATTGGTCCCATGCAGCAGTGCCAGCTGGGGTTTCTGAGTGGTCAGGGGAGCTGGATAATGGCTTTTGCAGTGACAGTCCCTTGTCAGGGTAATGCACAGCTGTCTTCATTCATCTGTTGGTGCACGTCTTTCTGGGAAAGCTGCTGACAAGGGCAATGTGCTGGAGGTTTTTAATAGAAAAGTTAGACTGGCTTTGCTGTACACCCAGCTGCCCTGGGCTCCGACCTGTTTGCAACTTTCAGGTGGCCTCTGCAGTGAGAATTACTGTTAGGAGGGGCGGGGAAGGTGGCCTCGTTCTTGGATTTGTCTGGGCTTCATTTCCAGGGTGGTGTCCCAGAGCCCAGGGTGGAGTGGAGGCAGGGTGAGGGTGGGGGTGGGGGTGGGGCCCATCCCTGTGGTTGGTACCCCTACAGGCAGCCGCCTTCCCATGCCGCTTGAAAAGCATGGGACCGTCCTCTTGCCTGAAATTCCCTGTGAGACCTGATTAAATGGATTGAGCAGTGGCAAGTGTCCAGGCTGGGAAACTGGATTGAATGACTTCTTAAAGACCCTTCCAAACCTGGCCTTCAGAGGGCAAGGAATCCTTGTCCCAGACTTCACTGCTCCTCGTCCAGCCAAGGTAGCTGGCCGTGTACCGCCGAGGGGTCACAGAATGAGTTCTTGGGTCCTGGGGAAGGTTGTTATCAGAAGTTGCGTTTTGTGGCACAAGAAAACAAGTGACGTTGCTTGGTACGCCATTCCCTTTCCAACATGACTTCTTTCCTTTTTCCCTCTCATTTGTTTTCAGGTGACGGACCTCCTTCCCAACTCCCCACCCCGCTTTTCTATTCTTAGGACAAATCTGATCCTCTGGGAAGTGGCTGGTCTATTCCCACAGGATGCAAAGCTTAAATAGAAAAAGCCACACCCACCGAGAGTGAACATGGGGTGGTGAAGTGGGAGGACTGTGTCGCATTTTTGAAGCCGTCACAGCTCTCAGTGGGGAGTCTCCAAATGCATCTTCTGATTAAGCAAAGACTAATTCCGTTTTAGGGGCAGCGGACATTGCAGTATCCCCGGGCCCCCGGCTCAGCAGCTGGGCCCTGCGTGGACTCCTGGAAGGAAAGGAGCTTCTGAAACGTTTAGCCGTGATGAATAGCGAGTCCGTCACTTCTTCACAAATCTCCAACTTAAAAAAAAAGACTTCAGTTATTGTTCCATCTCGACAAACAAATCCCGTCCATATCTAAGCTCTGGACATCACGGTCCCCGTTAGCTAGTGCCGTGTGTGCCAGCCTCGTGCATTTTATGTACGTTTTCTCTCGTCCTCAGCACAACCTGGTAAAGTGGGTCTTGGGTTATCTAATGCCGCATAGCAAACCACCCCACAATTCAGTAACTTAACACCTTTATTCTCATGATTCTGTGGGTCGACTGGGCAGTGCTCCGTGCCATGTGGCTGCCTTCAGCTGAAGGCTGGGGTGGGGGCCTCAGGTCTCTGGTGGTACCCTCTCTCTCCTCCTCCGGGGCTTCTCCATGTGGCCTTTCTCTCCGGTAGGACAGCCTGACTTCCTTAAAGCACAGCAGCTGGGTTCCAGGAGGGGCGGGTTCCCAGAGGACGAGCACCCAGCGGACTAGTACTTATGAAGGCACTGCTTGTGTCATGCTTGCTAATGTTCCATTCGCCAAAGCAAGTCACACAGCTTTGTGAATATCACAGGGCGTGAATATCATGTGATCCATAGGGGGCCACCAGTGGATCAGTCTGCCACCGTAGGTACCATTAATCCCTTTGTTGTAGGTGAGGGCATGGAGGCTCAGAAAGGTTGATCCCGTTGCCCAAAGTAATTCGCATGGCTGGGGACAGAGGGTCCAGCGGGGAACATGTTCTTAGCTGACAGTACTGGGTCAGCCTGATACAGGTGGAGGGTGTACAGTGGGATGGGGGAGGTACCAGGAACCCAGTGCAAATGACAGCTTCCAGAGCCCTTTAACCCAGAGGACAGTCTGCGAGATTCCCTGGCCCACCTACTGGGTGCTCTCCCTGATGGCTCCCCCAGCAGGTCAGAGCTATGGGGCTGTGTGAGGGCACAGGCGGTACTGGGAGGCATTGAGAACGTGCTCCAGGCCACAGTCCCAGTTTTCAGTCTGGCGTTGTGGCCCCATCTGCCTCCCAGCCGTGTTCCTCCCTCTCCTTAACTCCTGGATGGCTTCTACAGCACTGGCTGGCTTGTCCTTATTCACTGTTTGGAAAGCCTTCCCACTTCAGAAAACTAGGTTATGGGGCTGGCCCAGTGGCGTGGTGAATTTCGGGTGCTCTACTTCAGCGGCCCGGAGTTCATGGGTTCAGATCCCCAGTGCAGACCTAGCACCACTCATCAAGCCATCAAGCCACACTGTGGAGGCAACCCACATAAAACAGAGGAAGACTGGCACAGATGTTAGCTCAGCAACAATCTTCCTCACAAAAAAAAAAGAAAGAAAACTAGCTTATTCTTCCTAGGAGAATGAGGTGCCCTCCTGGGTACAGCAGCCCCATGCTTCCCCTAATCCCAGCACCTACCACGTGGGCTGTAACCGCCTGGCATTTCTCTCTCTCCCTTCTCTGCGGTGGTCTCTTTAGGGCAGTGGCCTTTAGGACCCATCTCTGGCTTTCAGCACCCACACCCAGCAATGGTTGGACTGAACTGAAAGTTCTTCCTCCTGGGAGCTGCTCAGTCTTAGCACAATGCCCATGTTTTTTCTGCAGGCCCCAAAGACTTCAGCAGACATCTGCTGGGTGCCCTGCCCTGGCCTGGGAAACAAGGGGGCACTGAATCATGCAAGGCCCATATTCCAACCCGAGTTCTTTCCCTCATAAGCTGGGGGACACTGAGAAAGTCACTTAACCTCTCTGAGCTCAGCCTCCCTTTTGTATTCAGTACAGACAAGAATGGTCTCTTCTTTCCAACTCACCCGGGGTCAGAGTCAGCAGGAACTGAGGGTGAGAAAGTGCCTCCTTTGGGAACTGACACAGCTTTTGTGTGTTGGGGATCCTTCTTTTTAAGGGGTCCTATTTGTAGGGCTCTAAGAAAGGCTTCTGTTCCCTGTATCCCTGGACCTATCGTGAGGCTGAAATTCTGCCGTCGGTCATTCCTTTGATAAGGTATTTTTATTATTTATATCCAAACGGTCCCTCTTAAGAGATGCCAGGTGATCTGGAAAGGCTAACATGTTAGCCCAGGAGCAAAGCCTGCTGTGCCACCAGTGACCATCTCTTCCCCGCTCGCTCTCTGACGCAGGTGCTGAAGGTAGACAGGTGTGAGCTTTGTGGAGCTCAAGTTGCCAAGACTTATCCAAAACCTTCCAAACCTGCACACTTTTAGCGCCACAGTTCTTCCTCTGGAAATGTATTCGAAGGAAGCGATGTGTTCACAACTGTGTGTGCAAGGAAGTCTTATTTATAGTAGCACAGAATTATAAATAACCCGAATGTCCAAGAATTGGTAATGGGCTTAATAATGGCATGTATGTGCAGTGAACTGCTCCCAGGCCCGGCTTCAGAGGCCTCTGCCCAGCACAGTTGCACAGGCCCCACACTCAGAGGGGCCCCTCGCTTGGTTCAATGCTCTGCTGTCACCATCTTCAAAGTCTTAATCATTTTTTTCAAAGGAGCCCCTCATTTTTATTTTGTGCTGCATCCTACAAATTATATAGCCATTTCCTGAATATGACATGACAATTAAAATAACGTTTATGGAGAACATTTGTTGAAGGGGAAAAATGTTTCTATTAAATGAAGAAACTAGGCTACAAATCCATAAATGATGAAATTCTAATTTTTTGAAAACATATATATGTATTAATAGAAAAAAAGGTGAGAGAGAAATCCATCAAAATTTTAGAGGAATTATCTCTGAAGGAGCAAGATTACAGGCATTCTTTTTATTACTCTGTTCTTCCTTGAGCAGTTCTCGTATCTTCCAGCACGGAGGGTATGAATGTGCTCTTTGACTGATCTTTCTGGTGGAGGCAGAAGTGCGTGCGTCGTAACTGAGAACAGTGATTGTCTCTCGGCCTCTGATTGAGTCTGGCTGGAGCCCTTGGCATGCAGGGTAAACTTCTGGATAAACACGCAGAGAAGTTCAGTTGATGAGGAGGCCAAGTGTTCTTACCTTGAAGTCGAGGGCTGTCTGAGTCCCCAGTCTGCACTCCCCGTCACAGGCCTGGCGTGGACAAGGCATCCAGTGAATGGCTTGAGGTCTTTAGGGGTCTTTACCTGTGACACTTTGTCAGATGTGAACTTCATTATGTTCTGGCTTCAAGGTGGGACCTCCTCTCTGGTTTGGGGCTGGATGGGTGCCCTGAGTGATCTCTGGACCAGGGAGAGGAGCTGCCCCACCCCAAGTTCCCTGGTGCCCCCTCTCCCTCTGGGAGCAGGCTCCAGGAGAAGAGATCAGATTTATTCCTGTGCAAAGCTGGGGAAATGCAGCTGGCTCCACCTGTCCCCCTTGTGCATGGATCTCATTGCAGGCTTCATCCCAAGAGGAGAGGGCAGTAGTGCTCAGCAAGCCCAAGAGGAGACTGGGAGTGGGGGAGGGAAGGGGGAGGTGGTCCTCCTGTGGGGAGTGACCCCACTCACTCCACACCCATTTCCCGGATTTCTCCTTCTCTCCTGAATCTTGATCAGCCTGTTGCTGACTGTCCTGACTCTGAGCCAGGCGTGGCCAGAAACACGGCAATGCTAGAACCTCACCTCTGTAAAGCCAGGGCCTCTGAGTTAATGTCCCCCGACCCCCTCCTATGACAGATGGAAACACTGGGCCCCAGAGAGGGGATGGACTTGCTCAGAGCCACACAGGAACTACGGGCAAACAGGGCAAACAGAGTTCTAATCGCTACAGTGGGGAGGCAGGGCTCACAATGTGGAATTGCCCCATGCGGAAAGGCTGTTAGAGGGAGCTGGGTAGCTGCAAGGATGGGAGACGCTCCCTGCACCTGCACACAGGTCCCAGTCCGGACCGTGGCTCCTGGGCTGTCTCGCCTCTAAGTTCCCACACGTTGAGCCTGTGTTTCTGGGTGGGCCCTTCTGCTCCAATGAGACTGAAATCTCCCGAGGGCATGGGCGGGGCCTCCTCCAGCTGTCTGTCTGGCCTTCAGTGCACCGAGCACCTGGCGGGGCACCCCGTGCTTAGGGAGGATGTGAGGGCTCAAAGGTAGGGGCGGGGCTGGGGCCAGCAAGGCAGCGGGAGCTTCCTCTTCTTTCCCCCACGTTTCCCTGGAACCCACCGAGGAGCGTCCTGAGCACGCCCTTGGTGGCCCATCTCTGTGCCTTCGTCTCCTGGTAGCCAGCCGAGAACCCCTCTCCCCCAGCGCCTCCTTTCCTCGGCTTCAGCTCCCTTCTCCTGTCCTTCAAGGCCAGGCCCTGGTGCCTCCTCTTCTCAGAACTTCCCCTTCCCTGACTGTCATCTGTGTCATACAGACCACAGCCCCTGGTCTGTAACTCTGGTGACCCTGGGCGCCTAAAGAAGCAGTGCAGTCCACTGGGGAGGGGGACTTCGGTCCCCACAGATCTGTGTTCTGACCTGGCACTGCCATTGACCACCTGGGTGAACTTGGCAAGGCCCTCAACCCGCCCTGTAAGACGGAGATGCTAATCCGTGCTCCACAAGGACGGTGGCAAGCATTTAGAGAGGGCACAGAGAGTGCCTGAGGAGCGGCCATTTGTACCTACATTCGGTTATTTACAGCTAAGGTTGTTCTGCGTGAGAGGAAAAGCTCTTTGAGGGCAGGGGTGGGGTCTCTTTGGTGACCCAAGACCTCGAAAAAGTTGAAACAACGAATGCATAGGTGAATGAATGAAATGTCTGGGGATGGGCAGGGTACTCTGAGAAGTCTGCGTCTCACCAGCAAGATGCGGGACAGCAGCCCTCACCCCACCCCCGCCTGGGGTGTGCTCTGCCGGCAAGAGCCCCTGCCCTCCCCAGCCCCATTCCCCACCCTTGCACGGACAGCCCCACCCCAATGACGTTTTCTCTCCTAATTACCCCTTTAAATGAAATGAAGATTTCCTTAAATTTTAAACCTGATTTGCATTCTTTGATGAGAGCATGTGATGGACAGGGGGTCTTATTTCCTATAATGAAATTGACTTGAGCACACTCTGGATTATCAAGGTTGGGGCGGCCCCTCCCCCAGCTCCCAAGGGCTGCTTGCTCAAGATTGACAACTGTGGTTTTTTGCTTGGCAGACCACGGTGAGCTGGGATGGGGACAAGCTGGAGTGTGTGCAGAAGGGCGAGAAGGAGGGACGTGGCTGGACCCAGTGGATTGAAGGTGATGAGCTGCACCTGGTAGGTTCTTGGGGCAGGGGGCTGGGGAGGGCAGGCCAGGCTGCACCCCAGAGGCCCTGGTCACTGTCCAGGTCCTGATGGACCTTGGAAGAATGCCTCATGGCTGGGCCTTCGTTCTGCTCTGAAGCTTCTCTTCCAAAGGCCTGCAGATGACACTTGAATGACTTTAAAAATTGAGCAATGTGTTTTCAAGGTCTAGGCTTACCCAATTGTCCAGTCAGAGGGAGGAGGTGAGGGGATGCGTCTGCTAAACGTCAGACATGGAGCAAAGCCCTTTGGCCTTCCATATCACTGTCTGTTCTCTCAGCAGCCCTCCAGGCCAAGTACTGTTGTAGTCCCTGTTTTGGAGATGAGAACGTGGACGCTTACATCCGAGTTACATGGCTAGAAAGTGGCAGAATTAAAATTTGCTCCCAAATGATGTCTATTTTCACCATGCCTAATTGTGACAGGCCAGAACCAAGGAGAATTCTCTAAGCTTCTCTAAGACATGATCTCAATAGTCTAGGTTGGGGGAGGAGAAGTCTTTCTCAGTTCAGCTGTGGGCCATCCTCACCCTGTCCTTGGGCCTGGGACCTCTAGTCAAAGCCATTTCTACTCCATCCATTGTCTGGGAAAGCACACACAAATCCAGAGTAGGGGCCTTAGTCCTGGAGGGCCAGAATAACACGTGTCCTCTGAGAGGAGACCTCCCACCACTCCTCCTGCCCCTTGGAACTCCCCAACTACCTTCCTTCCTAGAAAGGAGCCTGGTCCAGGAGACCTGGGTGCTAGTCCTGGCTCCCTGAGTGCCTCCCTTCCCTTAGCCTCATCTGCCAAATGCCGTCCTACCACATGGGGCTTCCGCAGAGATCAGGGGCTGCAGGATGCCCGGAAGAGGTGCCAGGGCCTTATTTTCAGAGGCAGCTTAGGTTGCCGCGGAGAGCCTGGGCTGCAGCGCCTGACCTTGAGCCAGTCTCCCCTGGGCCTCTATTTCCTCAGCTGCAGAGCGTGAGGGTAAATGATGTGATCTCCATTGGCCCTTTCAGCTCAATAGTTCTGTGGCTCTAGGCCAGAGGCTGCAAACTGGGAACCCCAGGCCTCTTTCATTTGGCTGTCAATGGGCTTCAAACTTCTTCAGCCAACAACTTAAAAATTAGGAGATGTCACATAAATATTCAGATTTCCAGCCTCCTTCAAAGAAAAAAAAAAAAATCTTGGCAGACGACAACACTGTGCTGTTGCTCCCCTTGGTGACACTCAGCAGGAGCTGGCCTGCTGGCAGCGCACAGGCTCCCCCAGCTGCAGTTTAATGTTACCTGGGGGCTTTTAATCACAGCCATCCCGGTACTGCACCCACTGAGATACTGATGGAACTGGTCTAGCGGAGACCCAGGCTTTTGTCAAACTCCCCAGGTAAGTCCACTGTGCAGCTGAAACCTGTAAAACAAGCTGTGAAGCCTGGAACCACCGCCCTGGTTTGCAGCCCTGGTCTGCAGTGACCTGTTGAGCCCTTTGGGGAAAAATAGCAGCCCCCGAGTATTTTCAAAGTTTCTGTCCCTAGATGCGCGGGCCCCAGGTGTGGCCGTGCCCTGGCCGGTGACAGGCACCTGCTTCTGTTTCAGGAGATGAGGGTGCAGGGAGTGGTCTGCAAGCAAGTGTTCAAGAAGGTGCACTGAAGCGGAGCAGACCTTGGCCTCGAGGAGCAGTGGCCTGGACGTGGGGCCGGGTGCCCTCTCCTCTCTCTGCACAGCGTGGGGCGGAAATGCCCAGGCCGCTGCCAGCAGGGTCTGTCTCTTGGCTTTGTCTCTTCTCCTCTTCTTAAAACGAAACCGTCCCAATAAAAGTGATCTCTGCTCAAGACGTCTGTTTTGGAGAAGCTTCAAAACCCCACTGTCTCCCCTTTTCTCTGGGGCTTCTGAAGCCACGTCACCTGATGCTACCTCTGGGCAGAAGGTGGAAATCCAGCTGCATGCCTGCGGATTTGGGCCTGGTATTGCACCCGTGCGGCTGTTCCCCAGGGGCACAGGCTTGGGGCCAGGGTGTGTGACCTGGCATTCGGTCTTCTGTGTAGTACGTACCTACCACCTTACACATCCCATCAGGGCCAGAGTGTTGTGAGTGCCACAGACACAGGAGAAGGTGGCCTCCACCCTGGGAACTTGGAGCCAAGTTAGGGAGGTCCACCCAACAGAGATCTCTAACTGTACACACAGGAGATGGTCTCAAAATTATTTCCGAATGAAATGGAACTGGATGGAATTGTAAGCCCAAAGCTAGAATGAGGTGAACCCTCACCAAGGGCAGTTACCAATTGGGTTTGAGTTCAGAAGTGTCATGAACACATGCTTCACCACCCCAAAACCATCCCCACCTCATCCGTGGGCTGATGAAATGCCTGCCTTTTCACTGTTGCAGATGAGGCATAACTTGCAAATCCCCCTGGAAGAGGAAAGCAGCCTCACGCTCACACTGAAGTGTAAATGATTGCTAGCTGTGTCTTTGCATAAAGAAAGACAGGGTAACTGAAGGGTGAAGAAGGAGGTGGGAGACCATGGAAAGAGAGTACTCCATTGGGGAACCCCCAATATCGAGTCTGCCCAAGCTGTGCCCGGTCCCTTGGAAGGAGTACGCACCAGGTTAGGAGTCGGATGAGCTGAACTCACAGGGCAACACAACACCTCTCTGGACCTCACTTCTTCAGTCAGCAAACACAGTAATAATCCGCCTTACCTCCGGCACCGGCGGACTGTGAACTTGTGATGTGTATGAAACTTGTGCTAACTAGTGCTCTCAGACCCAGCCGAACATTAGAGCCACTCGGGAGCTTTCAGAATCCCCTGTCCCCAGGCTGGTCCCCAGAACCCGTTTTATCCGAGGGTCTCGAGGTGGGGCCCAGGCATCAGTATTCTTTTGAAGCCCCCAGGTGACTCTAATATGCCCCTGTGATTGAGAATCACTGCCCTCGACCAGCATTTCTAACCCGGGGGACATCCAGCACCCACCCAGGGACATGTGGCGATCGCTGGGCACATTTGATTCAACAACTTGGGTGGGGGCACTACTGGCACCTAGTGGGCAGAGGCCAGGGATGCTGCCAAACATCCCACGACGCCAGGACAGCCCCACAACAAAGAAGTGTCCAGCCTGGCATGTCAACAGTGACAAGGTTGAAGAACCCTGCCCCAGACAGATGATTTTTAATAATGATTTTCATTATCCTGGTCACTTCCCGAGCCTGGATCAAGGAAATGAAAACCCCAAATTGCCTAGGATTTTTTTTTTTTAAAGATTGGCACCTAGGCTAACAACTGTTACCAATCTTCCTTTTTTTTTTCTTTCTGCTTTATTTCCCAAACCCCCCGATACATAGTTGTATATCTTAGTTGCAGGTCCTTCTAGTTGTGAGATGTGGGACTCCACCTCAACGTGGCCTGACGAGCGGTGCCATGTCCGCGCCCAGGATCTGAACCCTGGGCCGCCGCAGCGGAGCTTGCGAACTTAACCACTTGGCCACGGAGCCGGCCCCCCAAATTGCCTAAGATTTTGAAGATCCCTTCACCTTTGCGGCCTGCTCTCTGTCCCTGAGGGAGGAGAATTCAGAGGCAAAGATTCTTGTAAAGACCGTCGATTCATTCTCCCCACAAATGGCTACTGAAGACCTGGGATGTGCCAGGCGCTGAGCTAGTACCACGCCTGTTGGGCGTCCAGGAGTTCCCGTCCCACCCCAGGTACGGAGACCCCCATCAGACCAGCCTCAGTGCATAAATGTCCCACCCAGCAGTTAGGGTCTGTGGAGGACGCACAGGTGCGGCCCTGTTAGTGTGTCATATGACGTGGGCGTCACGGCCCACCCTTGGGGGCCTCAGTCCCCTTCTGATTGAAGAGCTTGAATACTGGGACCTATTCTAGTGGGCAGTGGGAGCCACAGGAGGTTTTTGAACAGGAGAGTAACATGATCAGCCTTTCAGCAGAATGGATCTGGCAGCCACTCTCTTGGCAGCAAAGAGAGAAAAGAGCGAGGAATACCACTTGGAGCTTAGCACGGGGCAGTCACATTTAATTCACCATTCGCTTCATATGAGACTAATCTTCCTGAAGAAGCCTACGCAGAGCGGAAGAGATGTTTCCTATTGTGCATGAACCTGTAGCCCCAGAAGCCGGCTTTGGCTTTAGCGCTGCTTTCTGCTTTCTCAGCACCGGCTCTAGTACCTGGCAGATGGCTCGCTCCTGCACTTGGCAGCCGCCTGCATCCCGGTGCTCACGCAGACTTCTTTGTGCCTCTTCAGCCCCTCTCACCTCCGGTCCAGAGCTATTGATGTGCACTCCGTTTCTGGAAGACTGCTGCGAGCTCCACCACTTACCTGACCCTTGGGTTGTTACAACATATAAAAAAGATTTTCAGTTCTCACAAGTGCCTGAGAACGTAACCGAGCGCCGGGAATGGACTCATTCACCATGTTTCCAGAGCACAAAGCATGGCAACAATGCTGTGATGCCCACAGGGCTGACAACGGGTGGCGGCTGTCTACTTCCCAGCTTGCCTGGTGCCACTAGGCTGTAGAGATAGTCACTACGCTGACGATTCCCTGGGTCTGCCAACTTGGAAGGGGTTTTTGACGTTTTTTGAACTAGATGGTTACAATGTGTCAAAATGCACTGTAAGGGAGAACTTACTAATATATTTACATCACATAACTTCAGATTTTCAGAAGCTAGGGCTGCCACATGCAGCAACGGAGGCAGGAAGTGCTGAGGCCGAGCGAAGGGCGATGGCAGCCCTCCCTGAGGACAGGCAGCAGATGGAGGGGCTGAGCACCCAGGCACTGGAGCCACGGGGCCTGGGTTCAAGTCCCATCTCTGCTACTTCCTGGCTCAGTGAGGTTAAGGCAAGTCACGCAACGTCTCTGTGCCTCAGTTTACTCATCTGTAAATCGGACTAACAATTCTTCACAGACTTTTTGTGAGGATTAAATGAATCTAATCCGTGTAAGCAATTTAGAACAGATATATATTTTATTTGCAAAGAGATTTTAACAGTGCCTGGCATATGACAAGCCAACTTACATGTGGGTTAAAAAAAACAAAAACAGAGATCTGAGAGGCACTTCAGGGGTGAAATCAATATGACCTCACTGCTGACACGGCTCCCTGACAGATGAGCAGGAGGAGCCCAAGCTCAGGGTCAGTGGGGAGACTTCGACAGAAATCAGGCTCCTCTAAGGCAGGAAGCCCCCAGACAGCCTCAGTGGCAGCCGAGGCCTCCCTCACATCCTGGGGGTACAAACCTAATTGCAGGGTATCTGCCTGCCCCCCTACCCACACATGCACCAACGGGACACTGATTGGGACCCCAGGGTTTCTGGTGCACAGATGCGGTGACCCACCATCACAGGGCTGGCGGGAAGATGGACTTCAGGCCGTAGACCCCCAACACTCCTGAAATGTCATTGTCTGAGCAGCTTCCACAACCGTCCCACAAGCAGATCCTGGGGAGAGGAACCCCCAGGACCTCTCCAGAAGCCCTAATTTATAACCTCTGTCTCCATTAATCAGGACACCCCTACTGTTCCTTTCAGGTGCAAATTAAACAGCTCCACGCCGCACTGCAATGAAACTTGCTTAATCCTCCTAAAAGTCCCTCGACCACCGATGCTGCCGGGAGCAATCCCCCATGCCGCCCCACCCCCACCCGCAGATCTGGGTCTTTCACAACCTGAGTTCCCATGGGCCTCACCAACTCAGCCCGAGCCCCACATTTCACCCTGAGCTGGAGACCTGTGGGGCTGAGTCAGCGTGGGCGGTGAGGCCCTGCTCATCCCGAATCACAGGAACGGGCTTTTCTCTCAAGGAGAGTTGGGACAAGGAAAGAGATGGCTGTCCTTTTGGAAAAAAAGGACTTGATTCACTCTGGGAATGACACTCACCAATGATGACATCCCCCATTTCCAGTCCAATAAACAACCTTACCAATCCTTCGGAGATGAGTTTGGGGTCCCCTTCTCATCCCTCCACAGTCCAGGAAATTCCCCCCTTCTTTGAGCTCTGATCCTCTCAAGGGTGGGCCTGGCCATTTCTCTGTTCTGAGACATCCTCAATAAAGAAATACCAGATCAGAATGACAAAAGTTGTGGTTTATTTTAAATGGTTGCGTGTAACAAATTAGATAGCACACAGAAATACAATGTAATATAATTATGTTGTGCTAATTCCAAGATAGTTATAAGATTTATGAAATTAATCAATCCCAAATGTACCCTAGGTAATCTGGTCCAATCAGGGTACACAAGTTTAATGGTGGAGAATGAACTTCATTCTGTCCCATGACTGTCTCTCGGTGACCTTCACGTCACTTCATTTGGTGATAATGTCGAAAGTTGAAAAGCCCTTCATGAAGGTGATGTCTGCGCCAAGTGGGTCCTTTCCTCCAACACCGCAGAGCCCCACTGGAGGCCCTGTTTGAACTCCTAACACTTAACTTTCAGTCTTCCCATTTTCTTAGCCCCCCCCCCCAGTGGACATTCATCACATTTGTGGCTGTCTGCCATCTTGTGAACAACTCTCCCAAGGCTGAGGAAGTTCCTGCATTAGGAGTTCCATCTCTCTAAGGTGTTAGTGGGAGGCAGATCTAGCTGTCCCAGCCCACCTTGCATCCAGGCTCCAGGAATGAGACCGAGTTTCCCTCAATTAGATGCACCCGAGTGAAGAGATTTGGGGAAAAGGACTGCGTGAGGAAGGTGGGTACCGCAGAGTCAATTCTTTGGAAACAGTGGGAGCGGAGGAATTGGCATTGGGCTGGCACCAGGGGCAGAGCTTTGGTTCCTGGTGTCCGGCATCAAGGGCGCCATCTACACGAGCAGTGGACACGAAACAGAGAGGCAACCAGAGCTGTGTGCTTCCTACACAACCCCACCTAAGAAGTGGTCTCGCCAAAAACTCAACTGAATCTGCTCAAGCCTCCGATCTAATTACACATTTACGGGAAATGCAGAGGGACGTGTTAACGGACATCTCAGGGATGCAATCAGCAAAACCCACTGTGAGAAACTACAGGACAAACAACCTGGTTTTTTCACCAAATAAATTGCAAGGAACAAAAAAAACACAGAGAGGGAACGTGTCATCTAAAACAGACTCAGGTGCCATATCACCTAATGGTATTATATGGCCTTTATTTGACTCCTAATTTAAATAAGTGAACTGTAAAAGCAAAATAAACTAAAACAAACAAAAAAGGATGTGAGATAATTAGGGAAATTTATACACTGACAATATTTGATGACATTACCAGAAATACTGTTAAATTTTTAGGTGTGATAATGGCCTTATGGTCATGTATTTTGAGTTCTTATCTTTTAGATACACACTGAAATATTTAAGCATAAAAGACATAATGTCTGGCATTTGTTTCAAGAGAACTGGGGAGAGGAGGAGCAGCAGGAATAGAGAGGAAATAAGACCAGCCAGGACTTGATAATTGTTGAAGCTGGGTGATGGGTATGGAGTTCCTGCAACTATCCTGCCTGCTTGTATAGATGTTTGAAATATTCTGTGATAAAAAGTTTTTTAAAAACTAGTTAAAATAAATAAAATTTTAAATAAATAAAAGATCCTGCATAAAATCAAGCTTCATCTGGCGTAGGTATGAAAACCCTCACAGGACTGACCGGCAGGGTTAACTAGGCACCTTCCATTTCAGATCAGAGCGTGGAAAGTAATTGCTTCTCCTCTGGGGAAGATGGAGGGCGAAGCTGCTTGGATGTGGAGGCTGAGAAGCTCTGGGGCACTCTGGCCATCTGGTCTCCCTCAGCTCATAGATGCTCCGGTCTCCAGGGCTGTCCTGGGAACCATGATGTCCAGCGCCAGGGCTGCCATGCGTCTCCACTCCATCCCAGCTAACTAGTTCTACCGCCCACCTGCAGCCAGCTTTCTCTGCCATAAACCGTCCACATGGACCTCTGGAGCCAAGGGGACATTGGAAAGTGTGAGGAAGTGATGGGTCTTGCAGAACCAGAATCAGGTTTAGGTGCGCTGAGAGAGTTGGAGTGAGGTCAGCTGGCTGGTGCTCCAACACAGTCCAGGAGAGCGGCAGTGAGAGGCCATAGCAAGGCAGTGGGATGGAGAGGAGGCTCAGTTGCAAGCAGCAAGGCTAAGGGAAGGCCCACGGACTTACCAAATGAAATGATCCCGGGGTGGGGGTGAAGGGGTGGGGAGGGCAGAGTAGTAATAAGACCAAGTGGATGAAGACAGAGGAGAAGGATGGAGACCTAATGGAGGAGCGAGCTGTGGTGGTTTTTCAATATTGTGGCAAATTCTTTGACAGGCCCTCTTTCAAAAGGTGCAGCCTAATTTCCCCCGGGCCCCCTTGAATGCAGACTAGTGGCAGAAGCGATGCTAGTGACTTATGAGGCTGGGTCATGAAAGGATGCAACCTCCTCCTTGCTCTCTCTCTTGGCTCACTGGATCTGAGGGAAGCCGGGCACCATGTCTTGAGGACACTTGAGCAGCCCTGTGGAGAGGCCTACCTGGAAGGCAGCAAGGCCTCTCGCCAACAGCCTATGAGCCACCTTTAAAAGCAGATTCTCTTGGTGAACATGACGTAATCTACACAGAATTCAAAATATGTTATGATGTACATCCAAAAATAAATTAATTAATTAATTATAAATAAATAAATAAAATAAAAGCAGATTCTCCAGTCCAGCTAAGCCACTGTTAAACTCCTGACCCATGGAAACAGAATAAATGTTTGTGTTGTTTTAGGCCACTAAGTTATGGGGTAATTTGTTACACAGCTGTCGCTAACTAATACGCTAATACAGAACTCTGAGATGCACAGTCAGGGTGGGCTCTGTGTGGACTGACAGCGTCTCAGTGGGACCCTGAAGAACTGCTGCGCCCTACCTCAGGACCCCATGAGTATGACACATCAGCCAATGGAAGACTTCCTTTCTCTTGTATAGGGCTTTAGAGGGGAACCATGAGTATGACACATCAGCCAATGGAAGACTTCCTTTCTCTTGTATAGGGCTTTAGAGGGGAACCATGAGTATGACACATCAGCCAATGGAAGACTTCCTTTCTCTTGTAAAGGGCTTTAGAGGGGAACCATGAGTATGACACATCAGCCAATGGAAGACTTCCTTTCTCTTGTATAGGGCTTTAGAGGGGAACCATGAGGCAGCACTGGGATTGGCACCCGGGTCTTTGTGATGCCAGAGGCTGTGCCCTTTCCGTGAGGCCACAATTCAGTCTGGCTGTCAAGGAGCTAGAAGAGGGGGAGGGGAGAGCTAATAAACCTCAGGTTGCTCCTGTGAGCCCTAGAGAGGCCAAAAATTAGAGGATGGGATAAGATGGTGGTTCTCTTATTAATTTGGTGACTTGAAACCCAACAAGATGCGACTAAGATAGAGGTCAAGATGAAACCACACTAGACTAGGGTGAGCCCTAAATCCGAGAAGACTGGCCTTTTAAGAGACAGAAAGAGACACACACAGAAGAGGATGATTTGAATATGGAGGCAAAAATTAGAGTGATATGTCTACAAGCCAAAGAATGCCAAGGATGGCCAGCAACCCCTAGAAGCTAGGAGAGAGGCACTGAACTGATTCTTGCTCAGAACCTCTGGAAGGAACTACAGTATCAATACCTGGATTTTGGCCTTCTGGCCCCCTGAAGCGAGAAAATAAACTTATGTTGTTTTAAGCCAAAAACAAACAAACAAAAAACTGCCAATGATATTAAATAAATAGATATGGCAAGATCAGATACCAGTTTCAAAAAGGGCTTAGTGGATTGAGATGTCCCCTGTCATCTTTCATTCCTCCATAAATGTATATTGATCACCTGATCAGTGCCAGGGCCATAGCCGGGCCATTCACACAGGAAATGTTACTTCAGGACCAGGGGCCAAATTAGTGCCTCCAACAGCCAGTGCTACAGGAGCTTGCTGGCATGTAGAGAGCAGTGGGGGGTATAGAAATCTGGAAAGACCCCCTGCAGGATGTGGACTGAGCAAGCCGGGTAGAGGTTTGTAAAGGTGAGAGGGGGAAATTTCTAGCAGGCATACAGATGCAGCACCAGGAGATGCACGCTGGGCTGGTCCATTGTGTGGGTGGAATACGGAGGGAGGAAACAGCCTCAGACACTTTGCTTCTAAAAGAAGACCTGAGAGCGGCAACGCCTTGATCTGAAGAAGCCATGCCAGACCCTCCCTGGTACCTCAGACACCATGACAAGAGTCAGGGAAGAGATGTGGGGAACCTCCTGTGCCCACAGGGGCACTTCACTTCCCGTAGCTTCTGCCCCCCTCATTTTGGTGTTCAAGGCTTCTTTAAGAAGTCCCCCCCTGAAGCTCCTGTGCACACCCTTTCTGTCTGAGCCAGGCTTGTCTCCTGAAGTGGACGCAATGGTTCCCGCACTGCACTCTCATTCTTCCTACTCCCTCTGAAAAATGCCCAGTTCTTCCCTTTCTAGCACATTCTTATGAACTTGCTCAAAAAGTCCCACCTCCAAGAAGCCTTCTTTGACCGACTCTTTCCTAACTAAGGCCACTCGATTTTGATTGGGTTGGTGCTGCTGCCATCTTGGCAGAGAGGGGCCAAGTCAGGTTGCACATGCCAGGAGCTCTTTCTTGTTCGTCACCACATGGCCTCCGCCAGACTTTCTCCAGCCGGGTAGGACCTGGTCTCACGCTGTTCTCCTCTCCCGCCTTGCTTCGCCTTGTGTTCTCTGAGTTGCTGGACTGTGCAAGTAAGTTAATTAACAGTGAGTTTCACACACTGTGGTTATCAGCCAACCTTCAGCACACTTTCATTTATGGCCTCTCTGAGGAGACCTCCAGACTGTGTAAAGAAGTCTTCCTGCCACGCAGCAGCAGATGGGGACCTTTGGCCCATAAAGAGGCCACCTCGGAGCGGGTGCTGCTCTTCAGATGAGGAGGGCATTGCCATCACCCAATCTGGGGTATCAAGATGACTCCTGGAGATAGCCTAAGGAAATCTCTGCTATTTTGCACTTTGGGACTCTCACCATTTTATAGCCCCTGACTGATAACCCTCAAGGTTGCTGTAATCACTAGAGATTTTCCCCCCAAGCCCCACTTCCTCTTCAAGACTCGGCTAAAGGCCCTTCCTAAGCAAGACGCCTTCCCCGGCAGCCCTGGATGACCTCTCCCCCGACTGACATTGTGTTGTTATTAAATTCCATTCTTTTTGTGGCCCATTAACTCTCTTTAAAAACTTTTGGATCAAACAGCGAATCAAAACTGAAATGGCAAAACAGTTAGAAATCAATAATAAAAAGACTACATGGGAGAGAATATTTGTAAATCAGATATCTGGTGAAGGACTCACACAAAATCTATGAAGAACTCTCCAAACTCAGCAGTAAGAAAACAGACAAACCAGTTAGAAAGCGAGGGAAGTATTTGAATAGACATTTCACCAACAAAGATAAGGATAGAAAACAAACGCATTAAAAGATGTTCAACATGGTGAGCCATTGGGAAAATGTAAATTAAATCACAGTAATATACCATGATATACTTGTTAGAATGGCTAAAATTAAAAATCTGATAATAGGGGCCAGCCTGGTGGTGCAACGGTTAAGTTCACACATTCCACCTTGGCAGCCTGGGGTTCTCTGGTTCGGATCTTGGGTGTGGACCTACTCACCGATTATCAAGCCATGCTGTGGCAGGTGTCCCACATGCAAAGTAGAGGAAGCTAGGCACAGATATTAGCTCAGGGCCAGTCTCCCTCAGCAAAAAGAGGAGGATTAGAGGCAGATGTTAGCTCAGGGCTAATCTTTCTCAAAAAAAACAAAAATAGAGAAAGATTGGCATGGATGTTAATCTTCCTCAGGGCTAATCTTCTTCAAGCAAAAAAAAAAAAAAGAGGAAGATTGGCAATGGATGTTAGCTCAGGGCAAATCTTCCTCAGGAAAAAAATCATTCTGGTAATACCAAGTGCTGACAAGGATGCAGAAATACTAGATCACTCACACATTTTTCGGTGGGAATATAAAATGGTAGGGCCACTCTGGAAATGCACTGGCAATTTCTTAAAAAATTAAACATATGCTTATCATATAACCTAGCAATCAGACTTCTGGGTATTTTTCCCAGAGAAATGAAGCCTTTTATTCACACAAAAACCTATTCATGAATGTTCATAGCTGCTTTATTTGTAGTAGCCAAAGACTAAAAAAATTCCAAATGTCCTTCAACAGATGAAAGGTTAAACAAACTGTGGTACACCCATGCAATAGAATAGTACTCAGCAACTAAAGGAACAAACTCTTGAAGCTTACAACAATTTGGATGGACCTTAGGGCATTAAGCACAATGGAAAAAGCAAATCTCAAAAGTTACATACTATATGATTCCATTTGTATGACATTATCTAAAGGACAAAATTATAGAGATAGAGGACACATTGGTGGTTGTCAGGGGTTAGGGAAGGCGCAGGAGGATTTGACCATAAAATAACACCATGAGAGAGTTCCTTAGTGGGAACAGAAGAGGTCATATCTTGATTGGGTGGTGGTTATATGAATCTATACATGTGATTAAATATCATAGAATTGTACACAAAGACATACAAAAATGGTGAAATCTTAGTAAGATCTGAGGTCTATTGTATTAGTTGTGCCAATCACTTTCCTTGTTTTGATAATGCTCTATAGCTATGGAAGATGTCACCACTGGAGGAAGCTAGGTCATGGGTACATGGGACCTCTCTGTACTCTTTGTGCAACTTCCTGTGAGTCTATAATTATATCAAAATAAAAACTTTTAAAAATAAGACTACATATAAAATCCCAAGGCATATGATTAAACCAGGGGTTAGAGGAAATGTTTGCATCCTTAAATAATTAATATTACTCAACAAAATATGAAAATAATTGAATTAAAATTTAAAAGTTAGAAAAAGAATAGCAAAATAAACATAAAGATAATAGGAAGAAGGAATCAATAAAGCAAAAAGCAGAAATTAATGACATCGAAGATAGAAAAATAGAACAAATCCAAGCACTGGATCTTTAAAAATAAAATACAGAGGGGCCAGCCTGGTGGCACAGTGGTTAAGTTCGCGTGCTCCCCTTCGGTGGCCCAGGGTTCCTGGGTTTGGATCCCAGATGCGGACCTACGCGCCGCTCATTAAGCCATGTGGTGGAGGTGTCCCACATACAAAACAGAGGAAGATTGGTACACATGTTAGCTGAGGGACAAGCCTCCTCACCAAAAAAAAAAAGAAAAGAAAATAGAGAAATCACTAGCTAACAAAATTTTTAAAAAATGAGACACTATAAGTACACAAAACTAAAATTAGGATGAGAAAATAGGCACTGATACAAACAAATAAAAGTGCGTATAATTATTTCTTCAAGAAATGGAAGATTTTCAAGTAAAATATAAAAGATCAAAACTGACCCCAGAATAGACAGAAGACCCAAAGAGATTAACTACCTTGGTTGAAATTGAGAAAGTTGTCAGAGAACGACCCTTTCTCACAAAAGCACCAGATGCACGTGGTTTCAGAGGCAAATGTTATTAAATCCTAAAGGAACAAACAATGCCATTGCATTTTTTCCTTTCAAAGTTTCATGGGGAGTGTTTTGGTATGAATATATTTATTTATTCCTTCATACTCTTATTCCCTCTCCACAATAAGCAAACATTTTAATAAGTTTAGTGCTAACATATTTTTGCAAGATGTGCATCGTTTTGTGGTGCTATATTTTTAATTTATGTAGATGGTATTATATATCTCATTGTGTTTCCTACTTTTTTTCTTTGCTCAATCCATTATTTGGAGTCCATTCATGTTGCTCAGTATATATTGAATTAATTGCTTCTACTTGTGGCATAATACTTCATGGTGTACATCCACCAGATTTTACCTCTCTGCTTTCCCAGTAATAGATACGCAGGTTTCCTACAACATCCCCGGACGATCCCCTCACGGATAGATATGAGAATTGCCTCGGGATATGCACTCAGGAACAGAAATGCTGGGATGTAGGGAATGTATAGACTTGATGTGTTTGACCGAATGGGGCCAGATTGTGCTCAAGGATGCTACACCACCTACACTTCCTCAAGTTCCGTATCCCCATAACCCCTATGTCCCCACCATACTCCGCCTTATCTAGCTTTCAATCTTGGGCTGATTTAACAGATGTCAAGTGATATCTCATTGTTGTCCAATTCACATTTCTCTAATTCCAATGAGTTTGCACGTTATTTCATATGTTTGTTAGAATTTTGAGTTTTCCTTCTATGCTAGCACTAGTGCTAATATATGCCCTTTGACTATTTTTTAAAATTAAGATTGCTATCTTTTTTTCATTGATTTGCAGAAATTCCTCATATAGTTTAGATACTATTCACTTGGTTTTAGAAATTGCAACTATCTTCTCCCATTTTGCTATAAATTAACCTTGTCAGTGGTATCCTTTGTTGAACAGAAATCCTTAATTTATGTGTAATAAATGTCAGCATTTTTGGCCTTATGGTTTATATTTCTGAAATTTGGCTTAAGAAGTCTTTCCCTGACCTTAGTTCCAAAGATAGTCTCCTACTTTTTCTTCTAAAACTGTTAGAGTTTTACCATTCACATTTAGGTCTTTAATTCACTTAGAATGCACCTTTGCATGGGGTATTAGGGCGATCGCTGGTTTCATTTTTCTCTGTACAGTGGACCACTTTGCTCACTGTCTGTCCCTCTCCCATTGATTTGTGGTGTCACTTCTGCTGTCCGTTAGCTTCCCATATGCACAGGTCTGTCTCCGAGCTCTCTATTCTGCTCCTGTGGTCTATCCGTCTCTACTTGTGCTAATACCACAGTGTATTTATTACTTTGGCTTTGTAGTTTATTTTAATATTGTTAAGACAAATGCCCACCCAATCTTCTTAGACTAAGCTATTCATGGACCCTTATTCCTCTGTATAAATTTTAAAGCAATTTTATCATGCCCCCCCCACCAAAAAAAAATTCTACCTGGAATTTTGTTTGGGAGCATATTGAGTTTATAGATGAATTTATGGAAGACAGAAACCTTCAGAATGTTAAATTATCTAATCCAGGAGCACAGTATTTCTTCTCTTTTATTCCGTCATCTTACATGTCCTTTAATAGAGGTTTTAAGATTTCTCCACAGAGGTCTTGTGTGTTTTTGTTTCTTTTAATTCCTATACTCTTTGTAGGTTTCTTGCCCTTGTGAATAATTTCTTCCTTTTTGTTATATTTTCTAGGAAGTTATAGCTGGAATAAGGCAATGCTATTGATTTTTGTAGTTCGCTCTTACATCTGGGAAACTTTTTGAACTCTCTTATCAGTTCTAACAGATTGTGTGTTGATTCTGATTTTTCCTACGTAATTTATTATATTATTATATCACCTCAAATAATGACAGTTTAAGTCTTTACTTCCAATCCTCCCACTACTTGTATAAAGCAATCTAGAGCAGAGAGAAAAAGAAGAAAAGCCTCCAAATTTACCTTACAAACCGGTGCAATATTTATACCCAAACCAGACAAGATAGTCTAAATTTAAAAACTACATATTAACTTAATTCATAAATATATATGTGAACATTCTAAATAAATATAGTCAAGAGGTACCTTACAAGAACAATACACCAAGAACGATGGTGTTAATTCCTAGAATGTGAGAAAGGTTCAATGTGATGTATTATACTAATATGTCAAAGGAGAAAATTATATGACCGTCTCCTTAGGTGTTGAACATCCATTTCTGATACTAACTTAAAAATAAAAGTTTAGGGGCCGGCCTGGTGGTGCACGTTCCGCTTCAGTGGCCTGGGGCTCGCCGGTTCAGATCCCCGGTGCAGACATGGCACCGCTTGGCAAGCCATGCTTTGGCAGACATCCTACATATAAAGTAGAGGAAGATGGGCACAGATGTTAGCTCAGGGCCAGTCTTCCTCAGCAAAAAGAGGAGGATTGGCAGCAGATGTTAGCTCAGGGATAATCTTCCTAAAAAAATAAAATAAAAAATAAATAGTAAAATAGACATGGAGAGCTGACCTCTTAACAAGATATATTAGATTAAAGACTAACTAATCAGTCTTATTGGCAAAGCATTAAAAGCATTTCACTGGAGTAAAGAATAAGACACAGACACCCACAAATATTTTCCTGGAAGCATTAGCCAGTGTCAGACAACCAAAAGGAATAAAAGTGTAAAAATTGGAAATACAGATGCAAAACTACTTTTATTTGTAGATGATATGATCGTACATATGAAAATACAAAATACAAGCAAATCAACTAAAAAGCTATTACAGATAATAAGAGAATTCAAAAAGGTAATTGGCCACAAAATTAATATGCCCAAGTCAGTGGCTTTTCTATGCAGTCATAAGCAGCTTAACAATGGGGATATGTTCTGAGAAATGCATCATTAGGTGATTTTCATCATTGTGCGAACATCAGAGGGTGTACTTACACAAACCTACATGGTATAGGCTGTACACGCCTGAACTGTACGGTACTGATCTTATGGGACCACCATAATATATGTGGTTTGTCATTGACTGAAACATCTTGTGGTGCATGAGTGTATACAAACAAGAAACAATCAGAAAATATAATGGGAGAAAATATTCTATTTGTATTAGCAACAACATATAAAATATTTAGAAATAACTAACAAAAAATAAGAAAGATATGTACATAAAAAACTTTAAACTCAATCTTCCTATAAAATAAGATTTGGATTAATGGGAAACCCTACCCTGTTCTTGTATAGTTTTATAACTCAACATTATAAAAATGTCCATTCTTCCTAAATTCCTGTATAAATTGAATATAAAAATTTTCTTATTTTTGTAGCAAAATGGAACTTTAAATTAGTAGGAAAATTATCTGAAATGATGCTGGGATAATCAGTTGCACATTTGGGAAAATAATTAAGCTGAATCAAAGTATATAGGCTAAAAATGAAAGTGGAAAGATTTAGAAGTAAACACATGAGGTTTTGGTTTGTATTTTTCTAATTAATCTTAGGGTAGGGAAGGCCATTCTAAGACAGAAACTTTAAGAAAAATGTTTGTTAACTTTAAGTACTTATAAATTAAAATCTCTGCACAGAGCTTTCAGTTTAAAAATATGGATTGAGTATGTGAATTTATCACTGCTCTTTCCCAAAATTTCACTAAAATGACAATAAAAGTGCTGAGGGATAATTTTTTTAAAGAAGATAAAATCATGACCCTCATATAAGCATAAAATAAACACTTGGCAAAGATTTTATTCAACTTATTAATTAATAAGGGAACCAATAAGATGTTACAACTCTTACAAAGGAGAATTCAATTTACAGAGATTTATATTCCCTATCTAACAAAATCTGTTTACATTGCTGTGATCAGGAGTCATTTGCATTGCTATAAACTGGGAAACATTTGCATTATTATCCGTTCTACAAGTTAACTTCTATCTCTGCAGAGTTGGAAAACAGCCTGGTCCAAGACAACCAAAGATAACTTGGATGGGTAGGCTAGACAGGACATTCAGTAACATTTTTTTGCCCATTCCAAAGGTTTTTATAATTTTCCTGACAGTCTCCTCCATTTGTAATCATAATAATCTCAAGAAATATTATTCTTGATCACAAAATAACACTGTTCTCATAAGATTGTCCTGATTATTTACATAGGTACAAAAAGAGTATTAATGTAGATCTTTTTAAATTTGCATTGTGGTCTCTAGAGCAATACAATATTCAACAATTACAAAATTAACTTTCATTTGAAAGTTTTCATAGAGCATCTCAGAAGGGACTTTTAACAAGTTCTGTTCTTTGCTATCCCAAGGCTAAGAAATAGGCCCAAGAAACACTCTCTACCAGATTCTGCTTACAAACTTAGATGAAGTCTCCTTTTTTTGAGGTCCCCAAGATAACTTAGGTTTCTTGACCCCCAAGGAAGTGATCTTCCATAACACTTGTGAGACTGGACGCTGTAAGCTGGACACTTAGGCCAGTTTTCCTGGGAGGTCATACTGGCAATGGCTCCATAAGGACAGCCAGACTTTCTTCCTTAAAAGTGGTTTGTCACCACATTAGACTAGATGGATTTGGTAGATATATATAGAACATTCCATCCAAAAACCTCAGAATACACATTCTTTTCAAATCATGTGGAACATTCTCCAGGATTGATCACATGTTAGTCCACAAAACAAGTCTAATAAATTTAAGAAGATTGAAATAATACCAAGCATCTTTTCTGACCACAAAGGTATGAAACTAGAAATCAACTGCAGGAATAAAATCAGAAAAGTCACAAATATGTGGAGATTAAACAAAATGCTACCGAACACAATTGAGTCAGTGAAGGAATCAAAGGAGAAATCAAAAAATACCTGGAGACAAGTGAAAATGAAAATACAACATGCCAAAATCTATGGGATACAGCAAAAGCAGTTCTAAGAGGGAGGTTTATAGCAATACAAGCATATCTCAACGAACAGGAAAAATCCCAAATAAACTAACAGTGAAACTAAAGGAACTGGAAAAAGAAGAACAAACAAAGCCCCAAATCAGTAGAAGGAAGAAAATAATAAAAAATAAGAGGAGAAATAAATGAAATAGGGACTGAAAAAAATAGAAAAAAATCAACAAAACTAAGAGCTGGTTCTTTGAAAAGATAAACAAAATCAACAAACCTTTAGCTAGACTCACCAAGAAAAAAAGAGAGAAGGCTCAAATAAATAAAATCAGAAATGAAAGGGAGAAATTGCAACAGACGCCTCAGAAATACGAAAGATTAGGGAACAGCCCCATCACTGAGTAGCTAAGTTCACACGCTTGGCTTTGGCGGCCCAGGGTTTTGCCAGTTTAGATCCTGGGCGCAGACACGGCATTGCTCATCGGGCCATGTTGAGGTGGCGTCCCACATAGCACAAATAGAAGGACCCACAGCTAGAATATACCACTATGTACTCAGCGGGGGACGGGGGGAGCTTTGGGGGGAAGAAGAAGAAGAAGAAAAAAAGGAAATACAAAAGATTATAAGAGAATACTATGAAAAGCTATACACCAACAAATTGGATAACCTAGAAGAAATGGATAACTTCTTAGAATCATACAACCTTCCAAAACTGAATCAAGAAGAAACAGAGAATTTGACAGACCAATCACCAGTAAGGAGATCGAAACAATAATCAAAACCTCCCCAAAAATAAAAGTCCAGGACTAGATGGCTTCCCTGGTGAATTCTACCAAACATTCAAAGAAGAATTAATAAGTATCCTTCTCAAACTCTTCCAAAAACTTGCAGAGGAGGGCAAGCTTCCTAACTCATTCTACAAAGCCAACACAACCTTGATACCAAAACCAGACAAGGACAAAACAAAAAAAGAAAATTATAGGCCCCTATCAGTGATGAACATCAATGCAAAAATCCTCAACAAAATACTAGCAAAGAGAATACAGCAATACATTAAAAAGATCATATATCATGATCAGGTGAGATTTATTCCAGGGATGCAGGGATGGTGCAACATCTGCAAATCAATGAATGTGATACACCATATTAACAAAATGAACAATAACAATCACGTGATCATCTCAATAGATGCCGAGAAAGCATTTGACAAGATACAGCATCCATTTATGATAAAAACTCTGAATAAAATGGGTATAGAGGGGCCAGCCCGGTGGCACAGCAGCTAAGTGTGCACACTCCACTTCGGTGGCCCAGGGTTCACCAGTTTGGATCCTGGGTGCGGACATGGCACCACTTGGCACATCATGCTGTGGTAGGCATCCCACATATAAAAGTGGAGGAAGATGGGCATGGATGTGAGCTCAGGGCCAGTCTTCCTCAGTGAAAAGAGGAGGATTGGCAGCAGTTAGCTCAGGGCTAATCTTCCTCAAAAAAAAAAAAATGGGTATAGAAGGAAAGTACCTCAACATAATAAAAGCCACATATGGCAAACTCACAGTTAACGTCATTCTTAGTGGAGAAAGATTGAAAGCTATCCCTCTAAGAACAGGAACCAGACAAGGATGCCCACTTTCACCACTCATTTAACATAGTATTGTAAGTCTTAGCCAGAGCAATCAGACAAGAAAAAGAAATAAAAGGGATCCAAATTGGAAAGGAAGAAGTGAAAGTGTCACTATTTGCAGATGACATGATTTCATATGTAGAAAACCCTAAAGAATCTACTAAAAAACTTTTAGTTTGTATACACTATACAACGAAGTAGCAGAAAGAGAAATTAAGAATACAATCCCATTTACAATTGCAACAAAAAGAATAAAATAAAAATACCTAGGAATAAACTTAACCAAAGAGGTGAAACATCTATACAGTGAAAACTATAAAACTTTATTGACAGAAATTGAAGAAGACACAAAGAAATGGAAAGATATTCCATGCTCTTTGATTGGAACTATTAACATAGTTAAAATGTCCATACTTCGTAAAGCAGTCTACAGATTCAATGCAATCCTTATCAAAGTTCAAACAACATTTGTCACAGAAATAGAACAAAGAATCCTAAAATTTATATGGAACAACAAAAGACCCAGAATAGCCAAAGGAATCCTGAGAAAAAAGAACAAAGCTGGAGGTATCACACTCCCTGATTTCAAAATCTACTACAAAGCCACAGTAACCAAAACAGCATGGTGCTGGCACAAAAACAGACACACAGATCAATGGAACAGAATCGGGAGCCCAGAAATAAACCCATACATCTATGGGCAGCTAGTTTTTGACAAGGGAGCTAAGAACATATAATGGAGGAAGGAAAATCTCTTCCATAAATGGTGTTGGGAAAATTGGACAGTCACATGTAAAAGAATGAAAGTAGGCCATTATCTTATACCATACACAAAAATCAACTCAAAATGGATTAAAGACTTGAATGTAAGACGTGGAACCATTACATTTCTAGAAGAAAACATAAGCAGTATGCTCTTCGACATCGGTCTTAGCAGCCTCTTTCCAAGTCCATGTCTGTCTGGGCAAGGGAAACAAAAGGAAAAGTAAACAATGGGACTATTTCAAACTAAAAAGTTTCCGCACAGCAAAGGAAACCATCAACAGGATGAAAAGACAACCTAACAATTGGGAGAAGATATTTGCAAACTGTATATCTGATAAGGGGTTAATATCCAAAATATATAAAGAACTCATACCACTCAACAGCAAAAAAGCTAACAACCCAATTAAAAAATGGGCAAAAAATCTGAACAGACATTTTCTCCAAAGAAAATATATAGATGGCCAACAGGCACATGAAAAGACGTCAACATACTATCAGGGAAATGCAAATCAAAACTACAATGAGATATCACCTCACACCCATCAGAATGGCTATAATTAACAAGACAGGAAACAAGTGTTGGAGAGGATGCGGAGAGAAGGGAACCCTCGTACACTGCTGGTGGCAGTGCAAACTGGTGCAGCCACTAAGGAAAACAGTATGGAGATTCCTCACAAATTAAAAATAGGGGCCAGCCCCTTGCTGAGTGGTTAAGTTAGCACACTCCACTTCAGTAGCCTGGGGTTTCACCAGTTTGGATCCCGGGCGTGGACATGGCACCACTCATCAGGCCATGCTGAGGTGGCGTCTCACATAGCACAACTAGAAGGACCCACAACTAGAATATACACTAGAATATACAACTAGAATGTAGTACTATAGCTATGTACTGGGGGGCTTTGAAGAGAAGAAGAAGAAAAAAAAGGAAGATTGGCAACAGATGTTAGCTCAGGTGCCAATCTTTAAAAAAAATTTAAAAATAGATCTACCATATGATCCAGCTATTCCACTGCTGGATATCTATCCAAAGAATATGAAAACACAAATGCATAAAGCTATATGCACCCCTATGTTCATTGCAGTGTTATTCGCAATAGCCAAGACTTGGAAACAATCTAGGTGCCCATCAAGGGACAAAGGGATAAAGAAGATGTGGTATATATATGTGTTGGAACACTACTCGCCCATAAGAAATGATGAAATCCGGCCATTTGTGACAACATGGATGGACCTTGAGGGCATTATGCTGAGTGAAATAAGTCAGCAGGAGAAAAATACCATATGATCGCACTCATAAGTAGAAGATAAAAACAATGACAAACACATAGAAACAGAGACTGGATTGGTGGTTGCCAGAGGGGAAGCAGGGAGGGGAAGGGTGAAAGGGGTGAATAGGTTCACATGTGGGTGATGGATGGTAATTAGTAGTTGGGGGGTGAACATGATGTAATCTACACAGAAATTGAAATATATAATGATATACACCTGAAATTTATATAATGTTATAAACCAATGCTACCGCAATAAAAAAAAAAAAGAATTAAAAAATTTTTTTAAAAAAAGCATTTTGCCATGCCTGATCAAAGAGCATTGGTGTCAAGTATGACACTGCAGGAAGGCCTTGGTTGTTTAACCACTTGGTTTAATTCTGTTCTGGTCGAAAGGAAGAGAGATTCTTGTTAAACCTATGCAATTAACTATGCCGTGAAGGTGAGACTCAGAGTTTCTAGATTCTCAGGAGTTGGTAGAATTAAATATCAGTTTTAAATGTTTCATTTTAGTTTACGAAAGCAGATCTAACAAATTGCTATGGGTTACAGGGAGCATAAGGAAGAACAGAAAGGGCTTCCTTGTCTATCTGGGAAATAGCGCGTTCAAACAACATCAGTAATAATCCACACAAATGAACACAGTAAAACTTTGCTCATCGATTCATTCAGCTCTATATGGTGCCTAGGTGATGTGATTCCAACTCAGACGCCTCTCCCCACGAGTCCGCTCTTTGAAAGGTCGATGTTTTAAATTGCCTCTTTCCACAAGGCTTTCAGACTCTACTTCTTTGGTGAAGACACAACCCCTGGCCTGTTGCTAATAGCAGAGACTTCAGCTAGCATTAGAGTGAAACAAAAACTGTAAATGACAATTATTTTATTACTGAAAATTTTCAAATGTGAAAGGACTGAGAGTTTATAATAAGAATAATGCAAGAATAACACAACTCACAAAGATATCTAGTTGTTTAGTTGGTGGCATGCAAAACAAAGATAATATACCCATTTTCCAAAAGAATTTTTAAACAAATGTCTCTTTAGATCAATGATAAAGTCTGCTTTCTAAAAACCCAGTGAATACCACACCTGATTTATAAAATTGGATGGATATACTTTTAGAGAGGAAAAAACTTTGAGATATAATATATGATAATCTTTAGAAATAACATGTATATAACATACAAAGAATACCAAGTAAAGAGATTCTGTAAATCTGGAGTACAACCTAGACATCTGTATTTTTATAAAACTTCATGATTAGGTTGGATATGCATTGATAACCACTGGCCTAATGATTACTTACTCAGATTTTCTAAAAAAAGAAAAAAGACTGTGGCAATGAACATTTTAAACAATAATTGAAATTTATTGTTGCTCAAAATCATTAAGCAAAACACTCCTGAGACTCAGATAAATAGAGGAAAATTCAACAGAACTATTTTATAAGACTTTTGTTGAGTGTTTTCCCCGATATTAAAGCATATACAGAAAGCAAGGCTTTGATAAATCTCCAGGGACTTCCCAAAAGGCATAAAATTTCTGAAATATGTGTGTTAATAACGCCTTACCTATACCAATTTAACGCAGGGGAGGCTGAGCATCTCTTCTGATTTGACAGCTCTTACTATGCAACTCATCAAACTTGATTATTTCTAGCATCCCTTTTTATAAGGTAAAAGAAGAAATCTTTGTGATCTTCCTGGAACCCTCTGGGAACGCTCAGACTATATTAGGTGTAAAAGATGTCCTGCACGTTTTATTGTGTTTTCTTCTATATTTCAGACCTGATCTTTGGAAGGCAAAAAATCAAAAGAGTTATCAGAGGAAACTGGGACGCTTGATTAAGACAGGATCACGAGTGCCTAAAAAGCAAGAGTTGGTTTCCTATTGAATCAAAGTGACTACAAAACATTTAAAAAGAAATATAAGGGGTAACTAGATTGTAAAGAACCATAGCACTTTCATAAGCAAGCAAGATTTTTTATTCTCTTTTCTTTCTCCTCCTCCTCCTCTTCTCCTTTTCATAATTAAGAGCACAAAGTCAACATATGGCTTATAAAATTATTCAGGTCAGTCATAGAATCTTTGCTTTCTAGGCAGATTACACAAAAGGTAAATAGAGTAACGAAGCCTCCTAGATTCCCTGGGAATGCCCTGGGTTTTAGCACTGAAAATTCCACATCCTAGGAAACCCTCCATCCCGGGCTGGTCAGGAAGGTGGGTCACCCTGGAAAGAATAACCGTCTACATTGTAGGTGAAGACGTTAATCAGAAAACCAAGGAGGCAAGCCCATCAAGATTGAGAAGTTTCCAAAACTTTTAACACATTTTGTAGCCTGTACAATTTGGTATTATAAACCCAGACAAGTAAAATTCACTTTCCAAGTTTTGTTCTTTAGTATGTTTTTTTCACACTATGGTGACACTTTTATTTGCATACAGATGTCAGGGGGTCCACAAGTTCAAAACTAATTTCATAATAATATTAAGATGCTATTTATGATAGCAGGCTATGCATTCATATCACTATCTTCAAAAGAATAAATAAATGAGTATTTTAAATATTTATCAGTTTTGATTTTTAATAAACATAAATAGTTTTAACCACATAAACAAAAGCTGTGTCCCTCGAAAAGTGCAAAGCAGTCTGAAGAACGAAAATCCCAAGAACCACTGCTTATAGAAAAGCGAAGGCGTATCCTCAGTTGTATTTCTCTGCCATCATTGCTCCTGGGTGCAGTGGCAACTACTCGTCTTGATAACTTTTCCCTGAAATGACTAACTCCTACTTCGCAGAAAAAACTAGAAAGCAGATAACGGAGAACTTTCTGTCATACTGAAGCATTTTAGCAGATTAGCAAAGTTCATAATACAATTTTTTATAGTCACATGCATTTCTGTGTGGCAAAAACGAGCACGTTTGTTAACAGGACTCATTGCTATGGCTTCTCTTATAGCATATAAAAATAAGCAAAATTATGCTGAGGGATCAATGTGTCAGTGTTCTACCCTACTGAGAAAGTACCCAGATAGCCATTGATTATATAATAATTAATTTAATTTAATATCAGCTTCAGGTTTTAAGTTACTGAGAGATCTTGGAAATTATCTTCAAGCTGACATACTACAAAACATAATTACCGTTAAAATTCAAAGTTTGTCAGAATAATCATAACTAATGATTCAATTTAGTCAAACATAAGTTTATATTTTTCATAATCTTAAACACTATGTAGGAGTAATGTTAGTTATTTGATCAGTAAACCTGTAAATGTTTAGGGAAAACATAGCCAAGTAGAGAATGTTGTTTGCATTATGCAGTGATGGATCAGAGACGACAAAGCTGTTTTTATTAAACCCACATTAGTAAACAGGTCGTGTCTGCCAAACATCTACTTTAATTATGTGAATTTGGATTCTTAAAAGGTTGCTAAGTTGGCTTCAGGAAGATTGATTTTTAGCACACTTTTTATAGCTCATTTAAAGTATTAGAAATTTAATTATCTTATTTTTCAGGATTTTATATAGGCACTTATTTATTCTATAAACCAATCAGAACAAAGCTTTAATTTAAAAGACTTAGTAATCTAATTTATTTATACCCTCCAGAAATAGGAAAATAGACACACACACATTGGGAGGTAAAGTTTTTCCCAAATTACAGACAGTTAGAGAGCTTATAGCGTCAATTCTGCAATTTTAGCCACAGGTCAAGTGACGCAAACACAGAACTTAAAAAAAATTCACCGTTCCGTGTATCAGAGAGAGCAGTTCTCCTTCCCAGGGGGCATGGATTTTCTACTTAATTTGTATTCAGAATAGACAAACCCATAAGCAAATTAAAAAAAAAAAAATTTTAGTTAAAAAAACAGATTCTCTCTCACCCAGCAGAGAATAGATATTTATCATTCATCTATAGAAATCACAGAATGGTCAGAGCATCCAGCCAAATTCCCAGTCATTGCTGTCACCGATAAGGTATGAACTTATGGGCTGTAAATGAGCCAAAACCAAAACACAAAATTAATTGACAGGGGAAAAATAAACCCCCAGAGAATACAGAGTTGGCCAAGTTAAAGTTCTATTGACACTTGGGATTCACCTCTGGGAGCCAGGAAACACGTGCCTTGGCTTAAGCTGCTCATGAAACATGCTTCTCTTGGCACACAGTCTGCCTGCCTCTTCCCCGGGACTATTGTGCATCTCGGCAGGAACTCCAAAATTATGAAGATAATTGTTTAAAAGATGCAATCATAACTCTCATACAAATATAAAATGAACACAACGAAGATTTTTAATTAACTCATTAATTAGTGAGGCAGCCAGTAAGATGTTGCAGCTGGTTCAAATGAGGGTTTGATTTGCAGGGATTTGCAGTCTCCACTGGGCAGAGCTATTTGTATGGCCGGGGTCAGAAATCAATTGCACAGCTATAGACCAGAAACACTGGCGTTACAATCAGTTCTGCAGGTTAACTTCTCTCTCTACAAAGTGGGAAAATAGCCTACTAAAGACAACCAAAGGCAGAGATCACCTAAATGGATGGACTAGATAGAACATCCATTAATTTTTTCCCCCTTTCAAAATTTTTCATAACTTTTCAGAAAAGAATAAAAATGATATAAATCCATAAAAGCGAAGAAAGGTGAAAGAGCAGTTGAGTGATGGGAAAAATGGAAAAGTGG
The DNA here is from genome assembly GCF_037783145.1 of Equus przewalskii. Lineage (NCBI taxonomy): Eukaryota > Metazoa > Chordata > Mammalia > Perissodactyla > Equidae > Equus > Equus przewalskii. The sequence continues at coordinate 75,617,710 of NC_091845.1, read as the reverse complement.
CTGGATGGGTGATAATGGACCTAGCCAAGTGGAAAAAGGAAACTCAAGTATCACAAAGGAGTATGCCAAAGGGAAGCAATCCAGTTTACCTGCAGAATCTTCTGTGGGGCACAGAAGTCAGAAGCATCAAGTGCCCCAGAAGGCAGGGGTGAAGACTGAAGGCAGAAGGATCATTATATGTCTATAAAAGGAACAGCTAGGATCCTGGGTTTTCACCTCTATCCCATCCCCAAAATTGACTACATCCACCCAACCCCATCAAAAACTGCAGGCTTACTCTCTAAGAAATTGTCTCAGTGGGCTTCTAGATTCAAGGACACTGGGCACAGCACAGCCCCCTTGGGTTGATTTGCAACCTAAACAGGAAGGCTACAGTAAGAGGATGAAGGGCTCCAGGACAACACCTTCAAGAAAAAATGTCTTCCTTGATTCTACTTAGAGGGATTTTACGTTATGTTTGTGAGTTTGAAAAGAATTAGTCAAAGATATGTATTAGGTTGAAACACATGAAATTGACAGTATTCAACTGTTGTGGACCTACAAAAACTAACAATTTCAAGTGAACAAAAAACTGTGGGAATTGTTAACTCCAGGAAAAACAGAGTTGTACAGGAATGGAAATCTAATCACGGTAGATTATTCAGCTCAATTATAAATAATATTTAAATAGTCAAAACAATGTAAATGATAAATATTGACCTAACTAAAAATTGGATAATATAGAGAGAGAATGGAAACTGAACAGAGGCCAACCAGAGTTTTCATTGTATATTTTTTCATACTACTTGGATTTTGAACCTTGTGAATGTTACTTATTAAAAAACGCAATAAAATATGAATAGGTAAAGAAATAAGAATTAGGTAGATCTTATGTGCTGATTTGAAAAGATTTCCAAGGTACATTAAATGGAAATGTCAGACATTCCTTAGGTTTGGTGGAAGGAAAGGTCAGTGGGAAGAAGTTTCCATCGGATGGGATTGCCAAGGGCAGTCCAGGATTCATGGAGGAGAGATAGGGACAGTCGCCTTGGGATGAATGGTCTGGAGCCACCTGTGTCAGCTTCCTGCCTCCTCCTGGCTGATGTTAAGGGGGTTAAGGAAGGTGAGGAGGACAAGGAAATTGCAAATGGGCCAGAGCAGTTTGATCCCTGTGGGCCTGGGAGGGATGAGGGTTTGTGACTTCCTACTCTCCTGGCCTGCCTTCTGGGGACAAAAGTGCAGAAGCAGCAGAAGTTGTATAGAAACTAAAGCAGAGCCCAGTGCTGCCTTGGTGTCTGAAGGAACTCCCAGGTCCCCTTCCTCCTGGGTCTCCAGGTGAAGACAAATCCAATGGCTCATTCCCCAGCCTGAGTGGCATTGAACATTTATTCAGGACCCTGTGGGGGCTCTGGGTCTGGAGTCTCCCCTCTGACAGCAGGGGAGCATATTTGCCTGGCCCCGGTAGCCTTATGGGGGTGTCTGGTTGGGAAACACTCAATCTGACTCACATCCATGGCTGAGGTAGGGAATCTGCCATCAAGGGCAGCACGACCAGCTGCTCCTCACCAGCAGCCCAGCACTGGCCCAAGCACAGTGCCGTGCTCCCAGAGGCTGCCTTGAGGCCTTTGTGGGCATGAAGTTGGCCATGGCCATGGCTATGGCCATTACTAACACATGTTCCTGAGACCTGGCTCTCCCAAATCCAGGGGCAGCACCTGCAGAATGCGGGGCACTGAGGGGATCCTGAAGTGCTGAAGCTTTCTCTGGCCCGATATTTTCGGCCTCTGCTCTTTCTTTACACCTGGACCTCATGGGAATTTTGTGTTTGCTTGTGTTGACGCAAATAATCCATAACCAACCTATGAATCAGAATTGGGGTGAGTTTATTATGAGCCAGAGTGAGGATTACAACCTGGGAAGGTGTTAGAAGCCTTCCAGAGAAGCATGGATTTCAGTACAGTCTTAGATCTTTTTAGAACAAAGAAGATACATTAAATACACCCAAGATACATTTCCAGAGAGGTATTCAGTTGCAATTTAGCAGGTCAACGTGACCATGATGCCAAGAAGAGGACTAATCCAGGAGTTACCAATAGGGTAGAGGAGAGGAAGTACGCACTCTTTATCTTAAGAGTGCATTCCCGGGGCCGGTCCAGAGGTGCAGCAGTTAAGTGTGCACATTCCGCTTTGGTGGCCCAAGGTCTGCCTGTTCGAATCCCCGTTGCGGACATGGCACCGCATGGCACTCCATGCTGTGGTAGGCGTCCCACATAGAAAGTAGAGGAAGATGGGCACGGATGTTAGCTCAAGGCCAGTCTTCCTCAGCAAAAAGAGGAGGATTGGCAGCAGATGTTAGCTCAGGGCTAATCTTCCTCAAAAAAAAAAAAGAGTGCATTTCTTACTTTAATGGATAAGCAGATGTACACCGTATGTTTGATAGGCCTTAAGTAAGGCTTTTAGCTCAAGACAAGTTTTGAACCCGGATAGTTACCCCACATACCTCAATATGTGAAAATCTCAGTCACTCGTTTGTTAGTTCCCCATGCTTTTGTTATCTAATGTGCTGCACTTATGGTTCTCGAACTTTGACAGGTATGGAGGAATTAACAAGGCCTGGAGAGGCCCAGGATTCTTCAAGTAGCTCAGGGCCCCGCCTCTGGGTTTTTACCATGTTCACCAGGTGATTCTGGTAGGAGTAAAGTTGGAGAACCACTGCACTAAATTCTTTTCAAACGTTATCCAGTTTTAGTCCTCAATACCGTCTTAAGAGGTAAATAGTATGTTCCTCACTTGGTAAACAAGGCCTAATAGGCCAGACAGAATAGTGTCTGGGTTCAAATCCACCATCTTCTTACCAGCTGTGTGAACTTTGGGAAAGCACCTAACCTCTCTGAACCTCACCATCATCATCCTTATGGTGGGAATTCAGTTACTAACTCCTTTGAAGAGTTACTAACAGAGTTAAACGAAACAAGCCAGGACAAGTGCTCAGCACTCACTCGCAACAAAAGGTCACAATTGTCATTCTAATCATGGGCCAAACCACTTATTGGAAACAAGACACTATGTAATAAAAGTTTTTGAATGGGCACACCTTCATTGATTTTAACATCAAATGGCATTTGATAAATGGTAGGAGAGTATATGGACCAATATCTTATTGATTAACTCAGCAATGCCTTCATTTAGTTTGAAGTCTTGCAAAGAAAGATTGCTGGCGGCTCATAGCATCACTGGTATTCGAAATCCTTCGCTCTTCCTTCGGCAGAGCATGCAGAAAACTGGGGCATTCTGGTACGGAGAGGCCCTCCCCCACTCGCAATCGAGATAAGCAGGCTTCACTCCACGAACCTTTGTTTATCCCTCATCCACCATGTGCTAGGCACTGGGATACGGTGATAAACAAAACAGAAAATGGCCCCTAATCTCAGCGAGCGAAACAGTAAATAGATTTTGCCTAATCTGGGAAATGTGAGACAGTCCTTAGGTCTGGTGTCCGGAAAGGGCAGCGGGAAGTTGTTTCTCTCGGGTGGGATTGCCAAGGGCGTTCCAAGAATCCTTGGAGGAGAGGGAGGGACAGCCCCCTTGGGAAGAGGTGGTCTGGAGTGACCCCTGCCAGCTCCCTACCTCCTCCTGGCTGATGGTAAGGGAGTGGGTGGCGTGGGTAAAGTAAACAGATTGCAAATGGCCCAGAGAAATTTGATCCCTATGGCCCTAGGAGGGTTGAGGGTTTGTGACCTCCTACTCTCCTGGCCTGCCTTCCAGGAACAAAAGTGGAGCAGAAGCAGAATTTACATAAAAATCGAAGCATGGCCCACTGCTGCCTGGTAGCGGAAGGAACTCCAGGCTTCTTTCCTCCTAGGTCTCCAGGTGAAGATAGCCTGATAGAATGTTTACTTCCCATAAGAAGCACATTCAGCTGCAAGTGGCAGGGGCATTGCCCAACGGGAGGGGAACAAGGGGACCCTGCAGAGAGCTGAGTGAGCATCCACTGAGCCATTTGCCTGCTGAGGAAACGCCTTCTCACCTCAAGAGAGGGAGAAGGCAGAGCTGGGCAATCTGGGCCGGAGAGGCTGCCTGGCTTCCGGGAGCCAGCGAGGAGCCCAGCTGCTGGCAGTCAGATGCTCCTGAGAGCTGCAGGTAAGTGCCTGGGGATCTTGGCTGTGCTTGCTCTTAGCTGACGTTTTTCTCAGACCCAAGCTTCTTGAGAGACACACAGCTTCACATTTTAGTGTCGTCTCCAGAGGGGTTCTTGCAACCTAGAAAGACAGTTAGTTGGCTGATGAGTTGTCCCAGTCTTTAGAGCCACCTAAAGGATTCCACAAAGAGTTAAGTAAGTAAATTCAGAAGTGAAGACACCCAGGAAACAGAAAATGCAACATCCAGGTGATGAGGATATTTAGGCTGGTTACTTTTAAAACTGCAGATGAGAAGCAGGCTCCGAGGAGTAGAGTTTGCTCGCCCTTTGTTGGGAGGCATTTGTAAAGATGCCTCCCTGTCTGTGCCAGGAAGGCGGGATGGCCTTATCTCTGGAAACTCTTAATGGGGGAGGCAAGGACTTAAGTTGTTTACTATCTGGCAACCTCATGTAACTGACCCCGGCCAACATCCTCCTTTGTCTTTAGCTGAAGCGGTGGCTTCTGCCATTTACTTAATCTGGTTTGATTCTTAACTAAAAGTTATAGGACCACCCAATAACCAGAACCTACCAACACTGAGACCATTTGAACAACTTTTGTACATAGTCTTTCCTTTGTCTTGTAAAGAGATAACTCACATACCTATGCCTTAAATTTGGCCCTACTCTCAACTCACGTTTGCCGCAGAAGCAGCAGCAGAGGCTCCTCCTGCCCGTGGGTCCTGTCCCCACGCAGCAGCAGCTCGGACTGCCCATGGGTCCTGTCCCCATGCTACTCCATACTATTCTCTAAATAAAAGAGCACTGCTGCCAGATCTTGAGAGTCCAAGAAATCTTTCTTTCAACTCCTCGGCTCGACTCCTCGGCTCACCGACCCCGCATCACAGGTATGTGATTTGTTCGTATGAGTGGAGAGTTAAGGGACCCTGGGACAGAACTTTTGAAATTGGGGCTCTGCTGCCAATTCTCAGATAGGTGGTCCTCCTTGAATGGAAGGTGTAGAGGACAATACTGGCTGAGGTGTTGAGTGGCAATTGCTTTCTTTCATCCTCTGTCCCTCACTTTCCCTCCAGACGTCCCCTCCCATTCTCTACACACACAGATCTGAGATGGAAGAGCATGCTGAAGCCGTGTTTTGTCGAGGACCTCCGACAGGTCAAACACTTGCTAGGAGCTTGATCTGTGACCCCTTCCATACCACAGCCACTACCTTGGAATAAATGCATGCAGCGTGCCGGGGACTCTGCCAACATCTTTACGTTTGTTATCTCCTTTAATCCTTACAATGACCCTGAGACTCAAAGAATCAATCTGATGCTCAAAGAGGTAAGAGGCCAGGGGTCCCACTGCTGGGAAGTAGTGAAACCTGGATTCAAAATTTGGTGTGGCCAACTCTAAAATGTTTTTTAAGATTCTATTTTTCCTCTCCTTGGTTTCCTCTTCTATTTCTATTACTCTCTAGCCGTAGCTCTCAAACTGTGGTCCTGGACAGCAGCGTCAGCACCACCTGGGAACTTACTAGAAACGAAAATTCTTGGACCCTACCCTAGACCCATTACGTCAGAAATTCTAGGGGCGATGCCCAACCATGTGTCCTAATAAGCCCTCCAGATGAACCTTATGCTTGCTGGAGTTTGAGAACCACTGCTCTAGAGGTTCCTCTTAAGATAATATTTAAACATGTTTCTTACAAACATCTAGTCAATCAATTATTACAGCCTCCTTAGCACACGGTTACTTCATGTCAATCAGCTGACTTCTCATGTGGGTGTAATATGGGATTTTAGGTTGGGTTGATACTTTTTGCATAAACAATCATGAATCAATACACGAATAAAAAACAATTTTATTCATCTTTTATTAAAGTATAATTTACATACAGTAAAAAGGGACAGATATCGATTGTACAGTTTGAGTTTAGACAATTTCATACCACCACCATCTCGACTCTAGAACATTTCCATCCTACCTCCCCAAGAATTTCCCTTGTGCCCTTTCCTGTCCCCACCTTCCTTCCCCATACCCACCAAATCACTGATCTATTGTATATTGCTGTAGATTAGATTTTTTTCCTAGAGTTTCATATAAATGCAACCATGCAGTATGTGATCTTTTGTGTGAAGTTTCTTTGCCTCATCATAATGTCTATGAGATTCATCCACATTGATATGTGTATCAGAAGATTGCAGATTGTTCCTTTTTTCTGTTGAGTAGTATTCCATTGTGTGAATATATCACAATTTGATTATCCATTAACTTGTCAACGGATATCTAGGTTGTTTCCAGTTTGCGGCTACTATATCTGAAACTATCTTAGTTTTTAAAACCCTCTTTTTTTTTTGAGGAAGATTAGCCCTGAGCTAACATCCAGTGTCAATCCTCCTCTTTTTATGAGGAAGATTGGCCCTGAGCTAACATCTGTGCCCATCTTCCTGTTCTTTTTACACTTGGGATGCCTGCCACAGCATGGCTTGATAAGCGATGTGTAGGTCTGTGCCCAGCATCTGAACCGGTGACCTTGGGCCGACGAAGTGGAGTGTGCAAACTTAACTGCTGTGCCACCAGGCCAGCCCTTAAAGCCCTCATATTTTAATGAAGTTGGCTGGGTTTAGACTTCTTATTCAAAAGTATTTCCCCTCATTATTGTAAGATATTGTTCCATTGTTGTCTTCCATCAGAGTTGTTGAGAAGTCTGATATCAGTCTGATTATTCTATTATTTCTTTATAAATAATCTATATGGTTGTTTTTGCTTTCTCTGGGAGATTTTAGAATTTTATTTTTATTTTAATGCTCTAAATTTTTACCAGTGTGTTCTGTTACACACATTCTGGATAATTTCCTTGGCTCTATCTTCCAGTTTACTAATCCTCTCTTCAGCTGTGTTCAATAAGCTGTTTAACGCATCTATTACCTTTTTAACTTTAATGACTATATTTTAAAATTTCTACAACTACTCTGGTTATTTTTTAATCTATCTTTTAAAAAAACATCATTTTATTCTTTTCCATGTTTTTAAGTGTTTTAAATTTCTTTACCCACTTTAAATATACTTATTTTATAGTTTGTATCAGATCATTTTTATTATCTGAGGCTCTTGGAAGTCTAATTTGACTGTATGTTTCTGCTGATGCTTGCTTTTCAGTGGATTATTTTCACGTGTGTTTTACAATTTTAGATTGTGAGCTCATGTTTGGCATGGCTTTATCACAGGGAATTTTGGTTGGCCTGCTCTGAAGTTGTGTGCCTCCAGACAGTTTTTATATTTACTTATTTCCAGCAGCCTATAAGTACTGCAAGCTCAGGGCTCCATTTATTTTAATCTATTGGCTAGCAGGACACATAAATTCAAACCCAGAGCCAGAGCCAGAGCCAGAGCAGAGCAGAACTTCTTTAACTCACATAGATCCTAGGCCAAATAGACAAACTTTCTTGTTGTCTCTGAGCAGATTTTGGTTATTTCACACTCTCACAGAGGGAGTAGTCTGATCAGTGTTTTTGGGTTTATGCAAGCATCTCAGTTTCAATTTCCTGCCTTACATAGGATGAATGCCTATTGAATTCCAGCTCCTTGGCTTATTGCAATCAGCAGCCCCATTCTTGTCCCCAACCCCCTCCCCCACCAGGCCAGCTTTTTGTTACTTTCTTGCAAGGGATTTGGGGGTAGGAGGAGGTATGTGGAGGCCCTTGAATCTGAACCTGGAGGGAAATACCTACCTGTCCAAACCAGGAGGCTGAGTGCTCTGCATACAGCAGCTTCTGGCTGGACCTCAAGGATGAAGCCCAAGGCTCCTTATCTGTCCACCTCTGCTGCCTTCACTCGTCTTCCCTTTGTGACAAAGTTGTCCTTTACTCTCCTCTTCCCTTTATCCTACGTTGGCCTTCTGACAACAGCTGGGCCATTTTTTACTCTGTGTCTTCCTGACTCCGGTATGCTTACTAAAAAGTAAATGTGCTGTGTTACATCCCCCAAACCACACAAAGACAGAACCATCTGCTTAGATTTCACAGCACAAGAGTATATACATCAGAGCCCGAAAGTGTCCTACTCAAGATCGGCCTCACTTTTGGGGACTCGTGCTTTATCCCTCTCAGCCCACACCTACGTTCTGCACAGTGTAGAGGCCCTTGCTCAGGTCCCATCTCTCAGAACCAGGTGTCAGAGCAGTAGACCAACCCATTTTCTGACCTGCTGGGACAACCAGTTCGGAGAACAGCCCTGAAGCAAGAGTCTTTAACCAAATGCCAGCCATGCCCCCTACCTTGGTCAAGGTCAGCTTGCTCATAGGGTCTTGAAGCAGAGTTCTGCTCCGCCACTGCCTCCTATCTGGCTTCCCTCTAGGTCCTGCTTGCTTTCAGTAGATTCATGCTCCTGTAACACACTTTTTTTTCCTTTTCTTTCTTTCTTTCTTTTTTTTTTTTGGTGAGGAAGATTGGCCCTAAGCTAACATCTGTTGCCAATCTTCCTCTTTTTGCTTGAGGAAGAGTGGCCCTGAGGTAACATCTGTGCCAATCTTCCTCTATTTTGTATGTGGGTCCCTGCCACAGCATGGTCTGACGAGTGGTGTAGGTCCACGCCCAGTATGTGAACCCAAGAATCTGGGCCACTGAAGCAGAGTGTGCTGACCTTAACCACCATGCTACTGGGCCAGCCCCTTGAACACATTTTTCATGAGTAACACTGCTGCTTAGAGGTCCTCAAAGTACCTTCCTGGGAAGCAAGTAAGAGTCAAGCTCCCAAGTCAAACTCCAACCCACTTTCCAAGCTGACCTTAGCACACTGTTAAGGAAAGAGCTTTGGAGCCAGACAGGCCTGGGTTTGAATGCCAGCTCAGCCACTTACCAGTTGTTATCAGGCATGGCGTTTAACCTCCCCGAGCCTTTCTCACCTGTAAAATGGAGATGGTTAAGCATAACTCAGAGCGCTCGTAAGAGAAGACAAGATGAAGAATGTATGCTGCCCAGCATAGAGCAGAGCAGAGCTCCACAGGTGTGTCCCCAACTTCTTGGCTTCACCAGCCAGGCCGGAAGTGCTGGCTACACGGCTGACAGACACCAGGTCTGAGGCCTGGGTAGTGCATGTGGGTAGGCACTGGGTGTGTTTTCCTCAAGTGCTGGACGGAGTGTTCTGTGTGGGGCCAGGGGCTCTGCAGGAGCCCAGTCAGCCACAAATGACCTGCTCCAGGGCCCTGCATGTGGTAGAGGTCACTGGGACAGCCATGCTGACCACGTCAGGACTTGGAGTGCGGGTTGCTCATAGTCCTGCTGAACTTTGCCAAGGAAAGGAAAGAAAGGTTCCTTTGAGTTGCACTTGTGACCTTTCAACCTATTATCCTCAGAGCCATAAACCTGTTTCACTAGGCTATAAGAGTAGGTCATTACACGTTCTCCCTGCCACCTTCTCCTTGACATTCACCACACACCCACAGACACCAGAGGCCACCACCATGACGAGGGACCAGAATGGAACCTGGGAGATGGAGAGTAACGACAACTTTGAAGGCTACATGAAAGCCCTGGGTAAGGGGGAGGCTGGGGCTGGGGGAGGGAGGGTAACCTTTGAAGTCTGTGGTCTGGTCCTCCAGACAGTGCCTCTGTGGAGTTGCACAGACCTCTGTGCAAGCCTCACTCCTCACTTACTAGCCCTGTTGTGTCAGGCAAGTCACACAAATTCTCGTCTGCAGGTTGGGAATAAGAATACAGGAGATTGTGTCTGGAATGTCCTTAGCATAGTAGCTGGCACGCAGGAAAGATACGCTGAATGGAGGATACACATACACACACACGTGCACACACATGCACGCATACACAAGTAAAGCCAAATTGGAGACGATAATGCAGTGGCTGCCTGCCTTGGGATTGCCATCTCTTAGATAACCGGCTGGACCTGATATTACCCACAAATGACCTCTGCGTTGCTCTTTTGGCAGTCTTGTGGTGGGGAAGCAGAAGGGAATGGCTAACAAATCTCAGCCTAGAGGAAACCCGGCCCACGGAAGGCTGGGAAAAGCTTTGTCATATAGATGAGACATCTCGCTGCTTGTCTGACCTCTGAACCAGACTTCAGGCCAGGGGCTCCATCAGTGTGTGTCCTGAGTTGATACTCCTGTGGGATCTCTTGTGGGGCTGGCAAAAAACACATGAAACCAGAGGAACGGGGCCCACAGAGGGGAGCTCACTTTGCTGGAAAGCTGCCATGGGCTGGGCACTGGGCAAGGAGCTTGGGCTGCATGTCCTTATTTCTTCCTGCCTCAGCGTCCTGTCACCTTTTCCAGCTTTAGGAGCTTTCCATGTAAGGAGCTCCTGGCTGGAACTCTCCCACGCACAGCTGGAGAAAAATGGCTGCAAGCAGGGTTGGGGGCCCAACAATTTGGATCTGATGATGGGAAGTCTCATCAAGAATGAGAATCATGGGTTTTCCTGCACTTAACTTCTAGCTTGACAAACATTTCCACTGTGTCGATGACCAAGGAGAGCTGTGACAGGCTGCGCCGTCTGAAACTTTCTTCATAAACTTTAGACACGTTTCCAACACTGAGTAGCTTTTTCCCTCCTGGAAATCAGAATTTTACCTCAATAAACTTGGGGGAGGCAGGAGGAGGCAAAAACCCCAAGGGAGCCCAAACCATGTTGCACCTGTTTTTAGCGCCCTGGGCGGGCAAGAGAAAAGGGATTCTGATTCTCTACGTGCGTGATGGTCTGGAGCTTAACTCAGAACTATAATTCTGAACAAGATCACACAGAAGAGGGGCCAAGCTCGCCGAGGCCTTCTCTCTGACCTTGACCAGTTGTGTGACCTTTCAGAGCCGGTTTCCTCCTCCACCACACAGGGACAGCAGCTCCAGCCTCGCCTGTTTCTTCAGGTTATGTGGGATGCTGTTGTCTTTTTGAACGAATGAAAGTGCTTTAACAAGTGATGTTTTGGGGTTTCAACATTTTAGCAGTATCCCGAACAAGTGGGACTCAGGGAATGTAATCAGAAAGCAACTTTGTGTCTTTTGCTGCTTATTCTTAAACAACAAAACGCCCTATGGTGACTTTATGTATAAATCCAGTCTCAGTTTAGTTTTCGCCTCTGCAGGGTGGGCCCCTGAAGCCCCTCTCTCTAGGCTTAAAGTGAAAGGCAAGCACTCCTCCTGCCACCGTCTGTCCCCTCTGGAGGGCTGGGGGCTGCAGAGCACACTGTCGGCTCTCTCCAAAACATCCTCTCTAAAAGCAGCCTTCTCCTGGACTCTTTCACACCAACTACACCCTCACTGTGGGTGAGGGGCTCCCGAGTTGTGGATGGATGTTGGGACATCTCTATCACAGGCGTCCTTGGTGCCAGATTCCTATGGTTTCTTAGAGCTTCAGGCCAAACTTCCCATCTACCATCATATTACGTTGATTTCACTCTAATGAGGAAACTGACCTTTTTATACCAGCGTCTCTGCGGTGTAGAGGGGGTAGGTTCACACTTTCCTGATTAAGACTAATACCTTAGGTGGTAGCGCTAGCTAAGCCCAGAATGTGGATATGCTTGGTGCCTCAGTTTACCCAGCTGCTAGTAGCCCACCGTGTCTCAGGGCCAGAGGAACTTGCCCCAGCTGGGGTCCATGATGCCCCAGCTGATGCAGAAATGCCTCAGCCAAAGTCACCTTCCCGCCATGGAGACCGGACACCTGATCCCTCTCACCTGCCTGTGGGGACACGAGTGGGGCAGGAGCTGGCAGTGACTGAAGACAGATCTCAAGGGGCTCAGCTGGAAGCACCTGAGGTGAGGCTGTCCCCACAATTTAATCCGATAAAAGCAACCCAGCCGATCTGCACAATTTCCTCCACACCCACCCCCCGAGGCAAGAGGCGCCTTGCCAACATTGACGAGTCGATGGAGCTTGCCTTCCTTGTCCTTGGAGCAAGAGGCCCTTAGTGTTTGGGAAGAACATCTGTGGAGATCTCTGCAAACCCCCAGGTATGTCATACCACTAGGTATAACTCCATTCTCTGCCGAAGAACCGTCACTTGCTTAGACTGTAATCCCCAGCACCAGGACGCTGGCCTTCTCAGCACCTGGTTGCTGGTTCAGTAGAGAAGGAGAGACTCCAGTCCAGATGTGGGTTTGGGCGGCAAACTGGCTTTGTCCTTGCTAGTGACTCATTCCACACGCTGGCCTCCCCATGTGACTCAGCCGCCAGCCTCAGCAGAGTGACACGTCGAGCCAACCTTTGGGTTTGCCCCAAATTATCAAAGTCATTTCGTGTTCAGAGAGCGAGTGCCAAGGGTCAAGGTCCCTCCTCTCCTGCCTTCTTAGACGTGGTGTTTCTTGAGGCCCTAGACTCTTTCTTGACAAGGAAAGCACCTGGTAAACACTTCTGCCCTGAGGAATTTGTCGTGTTTGGAGGTCTTCCTTCGGGTGGGATCAGTGAGTGGGAGGTGTGGTCTTTAAAGGGGAGCCCAAAGAGGGCAGATCTAAAAATGAGGTCCCAGTGCTGTGACAGAAGGCTAGAGGAAAGTCCATTAACTGCCCGGGAGTGAGGGCAGTACTGTACATGGACGGGGAAATCATTCGACTTCTCTACCAGAGCTATAGACACGGCCCGTGGGAGCCCGGGACTGTGCCATCTGAGGCAGAGCCCAGCCCAGTCTCTGTTCTCAAGGAGCTCAGACTGGTGCAGACAGGCAAATTGTAGCCGTGCACAAATGGTGTTTCTGCTTTGTATTACAGTGTGACAATCACCCCAAATGTCATGGCTTGAAACAACCACAGTCATGTCATGTTGTCTCTCATAGTTCTGGGGGCTGACCGACGTCACTTAGGTGCCTGTGCTAGGGGGCTCTCATTCAGCTGCAGGCGGACAGTGCTGGGGCTGGAGCTGCCTCCAAGGCCCCCTCACTCCTCTGTCGCAGTTGGTATTGGCCGGCAGCTGAGACCTCAGCTGGGGCTGTTGATGTCTACATATGCTGTCCCCGTGTGGCCGGGTTTCCTCACAGCACGCCGGCTGTGTGTGAAGAGAGAGGAAGCAGGAGCTGAATTGCGTTTCAGGACCCAGAAATCACATAACATCACTTCCATTGTATTCTATTGTTTGAAACACCCCCATTCACGAAAAGGGTTCATAGGCCCCACTTCTCAGTGGGGGGAATGTCAAAGTCACACTGAAAGAACAGCGTGTAGGATGGGAGGTGTTGCTGCAGCCATTTAAGAAGATACAATCTGGGAGCCAGCCTGGTGGCACAGCAGTTAAGTTCGCATATTCTGCTTCGTTGGCTCGGGGTTCAGGGGTTCGGATCCCGGGTGGGGACATGGCACTGCTTGGCAAGCCATGCTTGCCACATATAAAGCAGAGGAAGATGGGCACGGATATTAGCTCAGGGCCAGTCTTCCTCAGCAAAAAGAGAGGATTGGCAGCAGATGTTAGCTCAGGGCTAATCTTTCTCAAAAAAAAAAAGAAGAAGAAGAAGAAGAAGATACAATCTGGCACAGATGGGCGGTTGGTGGTTCTATCCCTTGGGTGCATAACAATGGAACTGGTAACGAGGAGTGTGTGTGGGTCAGATGGAGCTACAATACATGAGTCACTGAAGGCTTCCTGAGTTCTTCTGGGCAGGATTTTGAAGGAAGGAGAGCAGTGCTTCTTGCAGAAATAGAGTCAGGCATGGCCCCATGGGCATGTGCAAAGGTTGGGCTGGTAAGAACGTGGTGTAGGCAGAGGGAACAGGAGTTGTATTGCCAGAGGGCGAAGTACAAGGAGCGGGAGAAGAAAGAGTCAGAAAGATGACAGGGCTGGATCCTGAAGGCAGTGTGCCGCCGCATCGTGGACTTCATCCTCCAAGGAGAAGAGTCGTAGGCAACGAGAGAGAGGCCTTCACGCCCGCCGCATCGTGGACTTCATCCTCCAAGGAGAAGAGTCGTAGGCAACGAGAGAGAGGCCTTCACGCCCGCCGCATCGTGGACTTCATCCTCCAAGGAGAAGAGTCGTAGGCAATGAGAGGGAGGCCTTCACGCTCGTTTTCACAGCCAGGGAGTGAAGAGATTGGCAGAGACTGTCAGAGAACTGAAGAAGCCGTTGCAATGGCCATTGGAAGATGGTGAGGGCAGTGCCAAGTAGAGAGGACGGGGGATGTCCAGAGTGAGGACTGCACTAGATTTGGTGACTGGGTGGGGAAGAGGCAGGGAGTAAGCCTGGAAAATCAAACACCATCATATAACTTTAATCAGCAAAGAAGGGGGTGTATAATGGAAGGTACGTGTCCTAAAACTGCTTGGTTAATGTTAAATTCAGACATCTTGGGAAATCTTTATCCCATAAATTGTAAACATTAGGAAAAGTCCAATTCTCTCTTTTTTTTTAATTGAGTTAATGATAGGTTACAATCTTGTGAAATTTCAGTTGTACATTAATGTTTGTCAGTCATGTTGTAGGTGCACCACTTCACCCTTTGTGCCCACCCCCCACCCCACCTTTCCCCTGGTATCCACTAAACTGTTCTTAGTCCATAATTTTAAATCCTCATATGAGTGGAGTCATACACAGATTATCTTTCTCTCGCTGGCTTATTTCACTTAACATAATTCCCTCAAGGTCCATCCACGTTATTGCAAATGGAATGATTTTGTTCTGTTTTGCAGCTGAGTAGTATTCCATTGTATATATGTACCACATCTTCTTTATCCATTCGTCTGTTGATGGGCACTTAGGTTGCTTCCATGTCTTGGCTATTGTAAATAATGCTGCAATAAACATTGGGGTGCATAGGACTTTTGGGATTGCTGACTTCAAGCTCTTTGGATAAATACCCAGTAGTGGGATGGCTGGATCGTATGGTAGTTCTATTTTTAATTTTTTGAGGAATCTCCATACTGTTTTCCAAAGTGGCTGCACCACTTTGCATTCCCACCAGCAGTGTATGAGGGTTCCTTTTCCTCCGCAACCTCTCCAACATTTGTTACTATTAGTTTTAGATATTTTTGTCATTCTAACGGGTGTAAGGTGATATCTTAGTGTAGTTTTGCCAATTCTCTTAATTCACAAAAAAAAAAAGGTGAGAATCATCTTTTATGAAGAATGTCTTTTCATTTAAATTGACATGCACAGATTTAAAAGAACGGTGACAACTGCAAAAAGTCCTAGCGGGTCTCTGGAAAATTCCACCAGGAAGGCGGTAGCCTTAGAGGCTGAAGTCAGCCCCATTTGAGTGGTCTCCGCCAGGAAATATTTCCTGAACACCTGCAACGTTCAAAATCCTGTCCTGTCTGTTTAGGAGGCACAGTCCAGCACCAGAGTGAGCACGTGCACCCGTCATCCTCATGCCGTGATAAGCATCTTGCTGGAGCTTTATATACATTATTTCTTTTTATTTTTGTATTTTTTTGGCACCTAGGCTAACAACTGTTGCCAATCTTTTTTTTTTTTTTCTGCTTTATCTCCCCAAACCCCCCCTGTACACAGTTGTATATCTTAGTTGCAGGTCCTTCTAGTTGTGGGATATGGGACGCCGCCTCAACATGGCCTGACGAGTGGTGCCATGTCCGCGCCCAGGATCCGAACCCTGGGCCACTGCAGCGGAGCGCACGAACTTAACCACTCAGCCACGGAGCCAGCCCCACATTACTTCTTTTTAATTAATTAGTTTCAACAAACGTATTGAGCACCTGTGACCCACTAGGAAGTGTTCCAGGCATTGGTGATATGGTAGCAAACGAGTCACTGAGTTCCCTGGCCTCATGGAGAGTACATGCTAGTGAGAGAGAGAGAGTAAACAGACACTTGAGGTCAAGCTCTTTTTTTTAAAAAAATGTTTTATTTTTCCTTTTTCTAGTTGTGTATTTTTAGTTGTGGGTCCTTCTAGTTGTAGCATGTGGGACGCCGCCTCAACATGGCCTGATGAGTGGTACCATGTCCTCGCCCAGGATTCGAACTGGCGAAACCCTGGGCCGTGGAAGCGGAGCATGCGAACTTAAACACTAGGCCACGGGGCCAGCCCCAAGAGAGTAAATAGATTAAGATAATTTTGGGTAGTGGTAAGTACTTCAAAGAAAATAAAAAGGATTTATTGTGTGGAGAGTGATGGGTAGTCAAGGAAGGCCGTCCGAGGAGGTGATATCAGAGGTTTGAATGCTGAGAGGTGATCCAGGCACAGGGGAGACCACATGCAAGGGCTCTGGGTGTGTTCAAGAAACACACGAAGGCCAGCATGTGGGGAGTGTGCGGAACAAGGGGAAGGTCGGGCGCTGTGATGGGAAGATGTAATCAGTCTTATTTATATTCTTCAAGGATCGCTGTGGCTACAGTGTGGAGAATGAATCATAGGAGGGCAAGGCTGCAAGCGGGGAGGCCCATTAGGAGGATGCTGTGTTGTTCAGGCAAGAAATGATGGCTTGGGCTAGGGCCAGGCCCATGGGGCTGGAGAAGAGAGGACAGATTCAGTATGTGTTTTGGAGATAAAGCTGACAGGGCTTGCAGATGAATATGAAGCTAGAGGAGACAGAGGAAATAAAGGAAATGAAGATGGCCCTGGGCCTAGGCCTGGATAACTGGGAAGATGCTATCCTGTTGGCTCAGGTGGGGAAGGCATGGGGAGGAGTGAGGTTGGACAGGGGTGCTGGGCAGAGGGGGTGCATTAAGAATTCCGTTCTGCATATTTCCATCTCAGACGCCCATTACACACCCAGGTGGAGTATTAAAATTGGCCTGTTGATAGAAGATCTAGAGCTCAGGGTGTAGCCAGGGATAAACATGGAAGGAATGCTTCCCATTTGACGTGACGAGGAATCCTAAACCCAGAGAAGTGGAAGAACTTAGCCGAGGTCACCTGTAGCTGGGAAATGGTGGAGCTCAGACCGGAGCCCAGTCTTGTCTGTTTCTAACACCCAAGCTTTTCCCATAGCACTGTGCTAGGTGGGGGTCCTAAGCATGGAGGTGGTGGGGGGAGCTTTATTCTGAGCAGATTTGTCCAGATGAGGACACCCAAAGTAAACAGGCAGGACTCTCAGAAATATCACAAGGGAGTTACTCATGAGTCCCAGGGGAGAAATAAATGAGTGAATGAGTGAGTCAGATTGACTATCTGATGACCCAAGGAGGAATTAGTTTCACAAAATTTGGATTCCTTCTGGTGCTCACAATGAAGTCAGTGAAATGATACACCTTGCCAAAGTCTTTCCTTGAACCCCGTGGTACCTGGATTCAAACAGGGAAAGTGCTGGGAGGTGGAAAAAGCCCAGGTGAAGATCTCTTGGGTCCCTTCCTGTGGGCCTCCCCTTGCATGTATTGACAGCACCTCCGCCGTGACCCACCCCCCCCCCCCAACGGTGAGGACTTGACTGTAGGTGCAGAAGCTAAGGGGAGCAGGGACACACCGCAGGGTCTCCAGCCTGCCTCTGCTGGCTAGGGAAAGTTTGAGACCTATTGGGAGATGCTCATGAGGGAGACGGGAGGAGGAAGGCAGGGGGCCAGTCCAATCCCTCTCTAAATGTGTTATCTGGAAGGGGAAATGGTGTGGAAAAGGAGAATATTGCTCTTCCACTCTGCTTCTCACAACTGCCTAAGAGTGCTGATGATTCGAGAGTTAAGGAGTCCAGGTTCGAAGGCCACGGAAGCTGCACATGGAATGAGTCTCGGATTTCATATGATGAACGTGTGCATCTCTGCTCTTTAATTTACAAAGAGTGCCTGCCCTTTGAGCCTGCAACTTTAGCTTTTTTCACAAGCACATTACAAAGCATTTTAATGTTGAATAGCATACTTATATTTCAAATTTATGGCTTGCATTGTTCAAAATGGAGTTATGAAAAGTATAGTTTAATAAAGTCATTTCTGTGTTGGGTTTTTTTTCTTCTGCAGCACCCACAAGCCGTATATATTATTCAGAAATAGCTTGCCTCTGGACCTTTCCCTCTGAGATAGAAATTCATTTCACCTGGCTATAAATCAGGTTCAGAGATACCTTTAATCCATAAAAGCAAAGAAAACATACTTGATAACCCTGGTGTTAAAATACATATCAGGAAAATAATTTTCTCCGCAAGATGCAAAGAGGAAGTGTTTGCATAATCTGTGTGTGTGTGTGTGTGTGTGTGTGTGTGTGTTTGTGCTTCTGTTCCACAGCTGCGTTAACCTTTCCTTTTGATTAGAACTATCACGAATCCACCTGCAGAACATTTGGCTCCCTTCCCTGGGGTGGAGCAGAGGTGCCATGATTAACTAGCGTGTGCAAATGCTACCAGGTGGCCAAGAGGCCAAGCCATTTTTCAATCCAGAGAAGAAGCGATGCTTGATCTCCTTTGCATGGAGCCCCTAATAAGATTCCCCGGCACCAGTCAGAAAGATTGACTGGGGCTGGTGTTTCCAGGACAAACCCATTCTCTCGGCAGTAGGCGTTTTTAGCTGTGATCTACCCATCTAAGCAACCAGGGACAAGCAATGATTTTTGTTAGGGGAGCCTTAGTTGTGAAGGATAAACAAAATGTATTTATAAGCAAACTGTCAGGAGCTCTAGCCCAACTGGGTAGCAGAACCCACCACCGAAATTCCCTGGGCCTTGAATCCCCCATCTGTGGAATGGAAATAGACTCGCTCTCTGAGGACACTTTGATTCTAAATTTCTCTGTAATTCCCGGTTCTTCCTCAGTCGCTTTGCCTGGAGCCCACCCTTTGTGTCCTCCGGTTACCGCCTGACCTGTGGTTTCGTTTCCCCGCTCCTCTCTGTGGCTCCAGAAGCGTGTGCAGCACACTGTGGACCTCAGCACAGACGGTTAGAGCAGGACTCAAGCTGCTTCTCCCCACTGGCCAAACTGTGGAGTGAGGCAGCTGGTCGACGCAGAGAAGTGTTGGCCAGGCTGCACAAACGCCCATGTGACAGGCCAGGGCTGTGTTGCTGAGGGGCTGGATCAGCTACTGTTCTGACTATTCCTTCAGGGTCCAGGGCCCTTGGACTGTGTGGACTGGCGGATGGCTGTGGAGATGCATAAATAGGATCCGAATATTTCACTCCGGACAGAATGCCGACCTGGTCTGTTTTTGACTTGGACAGAAAAAGCCAAGAGGTGGAAACCAATGTGCGTCGACTTCCCACAAGCTCGTGGGCACCGTGTGAAGCATTTTACCCTCACTTTAACTGAGTCCTTACATAAATAACCCTGTAAGATGAGCATTCTTTTCCCCATTTTACTGTAAGGAAACTGAGGCTCAGAAAGGGAAAGTGACTTCTCCGAGGTCACATTGCTGGGAAATCAGAGATAGGATTTACACCTGGATCTGATCCTCACCCTTACACTTTTATACCAGTGGCCCTAAACTTTAGCGTGCACAGAATCACCCGGAAGGCTTGTAAAAACAGCAGGGCCAACCCCCTGTAGGCATAGCGTGGGCCCCTGAAGTTACGTTTCTAAGAGGTTCTCAGGTGCTGCTCCACCAGCCCAGGGGCCTCACTTTGACAACCGCTGGCCTAACCACGGTGCCCCCATTAACCAATCCATAAGTGTTTCTTGAGCACCTACTGTGTGCCCAGCCCTGGGCCTGGTTCTCTGGGGACACAGAGAAGGAAACAGCATTGACCTTGACCTCATAGAAGTGAGATTTTGGAGGAAAGAATAATCAACCCATGAAAAAATCGGAGGAAAATAGCAGGTAGTGCCTCCTGCAGGGGAAGGCCACGTGGCCTGGATAGCAGGTGAGGAAGGAAGCAAGAAAGGCCAGAAGAGGCTGGAAGAGGCAAGGCCGGGGCTGGGCCTTGTGAGACTGGAGAGCTGCGGGGAGAAGGGCAGGCATCCAGGGAGCAAGTGTGCAGTTAGCATCTGGGGAAACGCAAAGGACTCCGAGCAAACCGGCCTGTGAGACAGGGGCCTGAACGATGATGATTATAATGATACCAGCATCTGCCACTCACCCAACCAGGAGCACACGCCACCAGCCAATGGACAGAGCTCTTCACAAATACCGTCAAAATGAATCCTCAAAAGACGTGGATGCAGTTGCTAATAGCTCCTCTTACAGCCACTGCTCTCTGCTGCTTCTAGACCTGGACTCGAATGTCCGGTGACGGGACTGAAGTTAGACAGACGGACGTCACCTGATTAACTAGACTGTGTTTCTGGGGTAGAAGGAGAGAAACAAGAGTGGGAGCGTGACCTGCTAGCCCTCTGCCTGCCACAGGCACGTGTTTATGCTGCTAGAACGTGGAAGAGGTGCCTAAGTGGCTTTTAGCAATTGTAAGGAAAGATTCATCTTCAAGTCAGAAATACTTGACCATTTGGTCCTATCTAGTGTTTTTCTTTCCAAACAGGCCGACAGTTGTCTTGAAGGGAGAAAAATTAAACAGCAGACATTTACATAATTGCAGGGCCCAAGTGAGTGAGATAAATCCTTCAGAAGGGGTTTTGTCAGCCCTTTACATATTATGTTCGGTGGAAAACCCTGCCAGCTGGATGTCCCGTGACGGAGGGGTTCTACGGCCACATGAGACTGGGAAAGTCTGCATCCTGTGTCCCGCTGTCGAAGTGACAAAGCATCTTTCCTAGACTAAAGGCTCTGTAAAGGTCTTCAGCGCAGAAATCAGCTTCTTTCGGTGTTAATTCCTCATATCCCAAACTTAGTCAATTGTGAGCCATTTCTCTTTTGACCACCAAATGCTCTATGGAGCTGAGCCCCATGGCAAACACAGTGAAACACAGGGCTCTGTGAATGCTGGCTGAGACCCCTAGAAGAGTTCACGGCACAAGGACAGCGGAGAGAACCTTTATCTCGCTCCACATCTCGTGGCCTGCAGGCTGGGTGCCTTGGACGTGCCCAGGGACGATTCCATAAGCCACAGAGCTGAGGCAAAGTGAGCTGTCAGAGAATGTCCAGGGGCTGGAGTGTGATGGCTCCAGCACAGACTGCCTATAGAGCCCAGAAAACAATTGCTGTCTGGCAGGGGCAGCACACTGGGCTCTGGGGAACATAAACTGCCCCACATGGGGAGGTCTCATCCAGCTGGGTCCAGAAGTCCTGGTGGCTCCAGTGGAAATGTAAGGAAGAGTCTGTCAGAAGTGACCTGTGTCTTGGGCAGCCATGGAAAGTGCATAAACTGGGGTGGTCTGACCTGCTGATGGGATGGCCCCCCCAGAGGTTGTGGAGCGCAGCTCTGGCCTGGAGATAGGCCACCTGGCTTCAAATTCCACCTCTATTGCTTCCTCACGACGTAACCCGGGACAAGTGACACAGCTTCTCTGACCCACTTTCCTCCCTGGGAAAATGGAGATAACATAATACTTAGCTCACGGGTTTGTTGGGAGAATAAAGTGCGTAAGGTTTCCCAAGGGAGGTTCCACCACGGGACACCATTCCTGGTTGGGTCCGAGGCATGTCTTAATTACCACTCCAAATATTACCAAGGGTCCACACAGCATGGCCCCCAGATTCACCTTACCTAAAACTTAGCTCCTATGTTCCCTCATAAAATTAATTCTGTCTCTGATTTCCCTGCCTCTTGCCTTGGTCTCCCAAGCTCAAAACCACTATTTTCTCCACCCAACTTGATTCCTCCACACATCCACCCATTTATCAAACCCTTGTGATTGCTTTTTATGCTGTGTATGCTTAGACAAGTCACTTAACCTCTCTGGGCCTCATGTTGTCACCTATGACATGAGGAGCAGGTGTTTAAATAGTGGCTTTCAAATTTCTTAAACCATAGAAGTCTTTTTCCAGAAAGCCCCCTGTGAGGAAATCCAAGATCTAAAATGACCCAGAGATTCTGAGTCTGGGGTAAGGCCCAGAAATCTGTGCTTTTTACATCTTCCTAGGTGATCCTGATGGGCAGCCCGCTTTGGGACCCATTGGTGAATTCTTAGACATGGCAGGTTCTCAACAAATAGTAGCGAACAATAGTTGAGCAAGACCCTGGTCTTGATGCACCAGCTCACGCGCACTTGAACCTGTTTCTCTCTTTAACTTAGGATATAGCTGTGTAATCCTTTTACCTCCCAGGCTACCTGATGGTACTTGAAATTATTATCTTATGACAGAAGCTGACTTTATACAATTTAGGGACCAAAAGACCAGTCAGGGCCCTTCCCCATGCAAATGGGATTCTGTTGCGGGTCCCCAACTGCAGTCAAGTTGCCCACCCAGAGTGAAGTGCAAGCAGCCAGCTTAGGCCTCTCTTTGGTCCTTTGGGAGGAGAAGAGTGATAGTGACCAAAGAGAGATTCAGAAGGAAATGAGGAGATAGGGTGAGCGAAGCGATGCTTGGCTACAGCAGAAGGACAGCAGAAGGGCTGGGGGTACAGCCAGCAAAGATATTAATTCTCCAAATTGACAGGAGTTCCCTGAACTGTTGGTCACTCCTGGTCTCACTCACGGGCACAATAGTATTTATCCCTACGAGACGGTGGAGAGAAGTTTAACCACTCACTTACCAGAGAGATGCGGCTGGAGTTCTCAGAGAAGCAGCACTCAGTGTGTCTAAACTGTTCTCAGTCTCGACATCATGATGACCTCGGGTTATGACAGAATCAATCTCAGTGGTTTTGAAACCTTCCAGGTGGACTTTCTAAAAAAAGATTAAAGATTTAGATTAGCGTCCAAAGATAATGGAGAATTCACAGGACTAAAGGAGGTCAAATATGATTTGGCTAGAGACCAGCAGCTTAATAAAGTTCGTCGCAAGTTCTGGAATTATCCTCTGCTTCTAGATCTATTCCAGAGGACAGTGACATTTTATGCACAACCAGAGATTAGCAAGGAGGTGGGCTCAGCGTTTAGCTTCTTACTGTAAAACGCGAAGCTTAGGAAATGAAACACCCCATTGAAGGGGATGCTCCCTTAGAGACTCACTACCAGTTTCTAAGAAATGACTAAGATTTCCTCCAAAATATCAAGGCGAAGAAAAGCTGTAGCTGGAGTCAATGGGGCAAAGTCCTGGTAATTGTTGCATCTGGGTGATGGGTGTGCGGAGTGCATTGTACTTTCCTCTCTACTTTGGTTTGTCTGAAATTTTTCATAATAAAAATAGAAACAGTTATTCATCTTTTCCTTAAAAGAAATCCCTGGGTGAGCGTTTATTAAGTGTTTGGAATACGCTTAAAGCTGTACTGGGGACCCACGACCGAGGCAGAACAGCCTGGCTAAGTCAGCCCCCATGTGCTTCAAAAAGGGCGGTTTGTACGTATCCTTCCCTGCGGTGGACATTAACAAAAGTTCCATCTTTACCCATGATCTAGACTGGTTACTTTTTGTTTTACACCATGAAGACTTCTGTTAGCAGATTCCTAGGAGGAAACCCAGTATGGCAAATAGAACGGAGCTGCAGTGGTGGAGGGGCGTGTCTGCGCGTGTCTGTGGGCGTGTGTGTGTGTGCATGCACACGCACACTGGGGAGCTGCGGCTCAAGGGTGAGCCCTGCCTGCTGCCTCCCCCTCCCTTCAGGGCTCCCGGGAAGGCACCGAGAGACCCCGGGTTTCCCGACAATTGACTGAGAGGCCCAAACTTGTCATGGGTAAGACAACTCTGGTTTCCCACTTAAGCAGAGAAATGTGGCCTGTCCATGATCTGTGTCTCTGGTGCTGAATGTCTGGCCTTGTTAAAGAAATGAATGAGTCTGGCTGAGTACATCATAACCTCCACAACTCCCTTTGCCAACAGATATTGATTTCGCCACCCGCAAGATCGCAGTACATCTGATTCAGACAAAGATCATTGATCAAGACGGCGATAACTTCAAGATGAAAACCAACAGCACGTTCCGCAACTACAATTTGGATTTCACTGTTGGGGTGGAGTTTGATGAGTACACAAAAGGCCTGGACAACCGGACAGTTAAGGTACTGCCCACCGGCTGGCGCTTTAACCTTGTGAACTCTTCATGCAAGGGCCAGCTGTCAGGCTTCCCACTGAAACGATGACAGGACCCACCTGGGAGGGATCAGGCAAGGGGGCCAGATGGGCTTACTGCTGCTGGCAAAAAGCAATGAGCAATTATTGAAAGTTTAGTAGGAAGAGACAAGCTGGCTTCTGCACTACTCTTAAAAGTGAGGAGAGATTAAAGGCCGCTGACCTCTCCAGGACCCAGGGTAGAAGGGCAACTCATATACTCCATGGGCCTGGTGGGCAAAATGAAGAGGGCAAGGCGGAATGTCATCAGTGGGGGCATGGGAACAGTGACGGTGCGAGCTGGATAGCACAGCTTTGTCAAAGGGGTGGCCATGCTCAGCACCAGAAAGCATTGCTGCAGAGGAAGGGGGCCTTACGTTGCCAGAGTTTTTTTCTTCTCAAGAGATGTTGAGAATTCAGATGTTTTTATAGGAGATATCTCAATTTTAGATGAACTCAAATGATGTAATATTTTTTTAGAAAACTGCAATGCAAATCAAACAAAAAAGTCAGTAGACTAAATGAAGTCACGGTGTCTCCAGTCCTAGTAACTTAGAGAAGTCTTTGGCAAGTTTGTGGCTTTTTGCCTCAGCATCACCTTAACTCACAGGACATAACCCGGGAAATCCTCCACACGGCAGAAGGTCAGACTTCCAGCCTCTTGAACTGCTTGGACGTATGGAGGACCCTGAAAGCCAGCAGACAACCCTGAGCACAGAGCGGGCAGTTATCTCAAAGCCCAAGAACTTGCATCTGCAGAAAAGGCAGCCCTCGCCCAGAGGAGCTGTCTGTCCATAAGGCAGAGGATGGCGGCAGCAGGGAGAGGCAGGGTGGTGGTGGAGAGCACAGGTGGTAACAGCAAGTCTCCCCTTCTCTGGCATCACTAGGTGGTATCACAGCCCAGTGGTGGGTTTTTGCAGTGTTCACACTCTGGCTCAGCGCGCCTGCCTTTGGTTTTCCAAATCCAGTTACACTTGGTCATCCTCACAAACAGGAATGGGGGAAATCCAATCTCAGTCATATTTAAGGATTTCCCTACCCCACACTTAGCAGCATACAAGAACCCTGGGGATTACACAGGCCAGGAAACTTGGAAGGGTTTCTGGTTTGTCATTTGGCGTGGTTGCCATTGACGGCTCAGGGCCATGCTCATGCAGTTTATATGAGCATGGGTGGCTTGAATATTGCTAGCACCCACTCCCTCTGCCAACGCAGCCACCAGGACATCTGCTCTGGTTCTCAAGCTGAGAGAGGGCAGGGCTGACTATCCATCCCCAGGGATCCATGCTGTCACCCCCAGCAGAGGGTCGGCTCCTTGGAATGTCACCAAGAAGCAGGACCCTCCACGCTGCCCTCCCCATTCACCACTCTCCCCACTCTCCCCAGGGTGCCACTCTTCTCCAGGGCTTCCAGAAGCTCTTTCAAAGTCAACTCTCCTCCAGAGCAAGGGACTCAGCCTGGCTCCTCTCCTGGGGTGGGGAGGAAGAGCTCTTATCATTCTTTGGTGGTGACTCT
Source organism: Equus przewalskii (assembly GCF_037783145.1). Taxonomy (NCBI): domain Eukaryota; kingdom Metazoa; phylum Chordata; class Mammalia; order Perissodactyla; family Equidae; genus Equus; species Equus przewalskii. Next base: position 75,592,248 of record NC_091845.1, on the reverse strand, counting down.
AAAGCCAAGAAAGCAGGACACATTTTATTTCTCAATCAAGGTGTCCTGCAGGGTTGATAATCTCAGCCATCAAGTCAAGGCTGAATTATATCTAGTGCTCTTTTTTAAAGAAAAGTGGGAAATGAAAAGCACTTTGGAAACACTTCCATCAGAGCAGCCTCAGCATGAGGGCCTAAGCTTCCGGGCCCTGGACCGGCCCCTTGGAGAAGACGCCCCCGAGGGGTTGATGGATGGATGGATGAGGCTTTTCTGAACTGTGTGGCTGGAAGGGCAATTCATCAGACACCAGAAATGATAGAAAAATTTGTCTCAGAATTTTTGCATCTCTCTGCTGTTCTAACCTAGTCAGTTCAAAGTGATTCATTGTCCCTCGCCTTTCAGTGTTGGGTGTGGGGTGCTGAAAAGCAGGCTTGTCCACTCTGATTCATTCTTTCATCACCACTGATGGTAGCGAACTCACTCTTCTTGAGATAAATCATGTCCTTTTGGCCCTTCCTGACCCTTAAAGGATTCTGTCTGTTAACGCCTGCCCTTCTTCTGCCTCTCCACCTTCCCTCTGAGCCCCGTCCTCTCCCCAGGATCAGCTCTTAGCTCTGCAGAGGGAGATAATCTCCTTCCCCACTTCTTGTCTCTGCTTTGCCTGCAGCAAAAAGTCAGGGCAATACACACACACACACACGTGCACACATGCACACCGAGAAGACTGGTAGGGGCTGAGAAGTACTCAGGACAGATTTACCCAGTCTCTAGTAAAAGATTGTTCCCATGAGAATAACAACACAGAGCAGGTGCCCTTGGGACCACCTACTTCCTATAACTTGACTGGAGCCCTTCAGCTGGAAAGGGACCACAGGGAGTGGGGGTGTCTATTTCTCTGATTAATTTCTGTTGCTCACACTTGTGGCATGCCTGAGTGCACACACAAGCTGTGTGCATGGGTGCAAGTGAGTCTGTGCACAAGTGTCTGTGTGCATATATGTGTGTGTGTGTGCATGCACACATATGTGTGCATGTGTGTAGTACTCCTCGTGCTCTTCCCCAGGGCTCCGCTTCTCAACTCCTCGGTCGCCCTGATGAACGCCTCTGAAAATCTCCCCACTCAGCAGTTCGGCTGAGAGGTGTGTATGGGGCGGGGTTGCAGCCAAGGGCCTACAGGGCACCCAGTTCTCTGCCATCCTGGAGCAGGAGCGATGGACCACATTGATCATGGGGTTGGCTCTTCCCTGAGGGGCCCGGATCAGATATATGTCATATATATTCCTAACTTCCTACCTTGACTTGTTTCTAAGAGGATTTAAAGCCCCTTTCAAAAATACACGAGCTACCCAAAATAAAATTTTAAAAAAGTAATTAATATTCGTGCCACAGAATATGATGCAGCCATAAAGAGGAATGGAGTACTGACGCATGCTACAACATGGATGAACTTGGAAAACATTACGCTAAGTGAGAGAAGCCAGATACAAAAGGCCACGTATTGTATCATTCACATGAAATGTCCAGAATAGGCAAATCCACAGAGACAGAAAGTGGTTGCCAGGTGCAGAGGGAATGAGTAGTGAATGCTGATAGGGGTTTCTTTAGGGTTGATGAAAATGCTCTGGATTTAGATAGTGGTGATGGTTTTACAACCTGTGAATATACTAAAACTAACTGAATTGTATACTTTCAAAAGGTGAATTTTATGGTATGTGAATTTATCTCAATTAAAAAAAATAAGTAATTGAGGGAGATTGCAAGGGCAGGGAAAAGCAGATATGAACGATGGCAGTTAGAGCCAATAATGCCACTGTGAGGTCGGGAGGAGCCAGGGGCGACCCCAGGAGAAACCACCTCCTCCAGGAGGGCCCCCTCCTCAGGGATTGCCAGAGGGGATGGCAGGCACACAGGAGTAACTCTTGTGTAAGGGCAGGTGCGCTGGGGAGGGTTTAAACATATTAATAGTGTCCTTCACTGCTCTTAATTTGAAGAGCTATTTTCCTTTAAAAAAACAAACTTATTTGGGAGTGATTCAACTTTACAGAAAAGTTGCAAGAATATAACAAAGAACCCCTGCACACTCTTTACCAAGAGTTACCTAGTGTTAACTTTTTGCCACATTTGTTTCCTCATTTGTACACGTTACCTTCAAATAATGCAGTCTGTATTTCCCAAGACTTAGGATAGTCTCTTACGCAACCACAGCATAGCTGTCAACTTCTATAAATTGAACAATGAGCAGTGCCTGTATCTAATGCATCAGAAAGGGCTGTTTGTGATGACGTTGACATTGGATGCTGTGACGGGAAATTGCAGCGTGGGCCCACCTTCCTTCTTTAATTCCCTGCAAGGGCATCCACCCTGGGGACGCTGTCCTTCTCCATGCCCCAGCTCAGAAGCAATGGCTTTCCGCACTGATACTCATCTCCTCAACCTCAAGATCTTTCGAGGCAACTGAGCCTCCTCTGATCCAGGGCTGAAGGACACCAAGTAAAAGCAAATTGAATTGTGGTATTGTAGTTCATTTAACCACTCTCCTCTCTCTTCTTGTCATTTTCTGTTTTATGTAGGAGTAAGGCTATAATAGTGAAGGTATTACCGTGATTCATGGGAAACCAATTTACTTTAGGGTCAGGATACCTTTTACTCTTGCTGCCCAATATGGGTTATTAAGATGAAATATTAGGACAGGCCCCCACGCACTAACGTTTTTCTGCTCTGTTTCTTCTACAAAGTTGGGTAAGTCCCTGCTACACGTGAGGCTTGGGTCAATGAGTCAGACCCTCCTCCCTGCCCTCAGAGCTCTCACAGCCTCATGAGGAAGCAGACAAGAAGACGGACAGTTTACCATCTAGCGTCCATATTGATGGACACATGTGTACTCCCGTGGTACCCTAGAAACCAAGGCAAGGAGGTGGGCTGGCTGAGTTGCTGTCAAAAACTATCCTCAATGAAGACTACTGACGTGCTCGTTTATCCCCCTGTGGATTTACCTCAAGATTCTGTTTCAGCAAAATCATTCCATCACAGATTCACTCAACAATGCTTACCAAGCACCCCTATGGGCTGGTGTCTGCACCGAGTCTGGGGTTGCAGAAATGACCAGCTGACATAGCCTCTCCTTCCATGGAGCTTATTGTCTAATGCGGGAGACAGACGTGAATTCAACCAACATGTATTAGGTGTCAGTGTGTGTAAGGCAACCTGGGACTGTGGGGCTTATGAGACTTAGTCCTTGCCCGAATGGGAGCCATGAGTCCTTCCTCATCTGTCTGGGAGGATATTCAGAGGCCGAGGCCAACAGTGGGCAACCACACATGAATATTCCAGACGACATCTCCTTCCCAGAAGAGCAAGGGGAGCAACCTGGGAATTAAGCTTCTCCAAGACATTGGAAGATGTGAGGCTTAGAGTGGCCCTGAAAGAGGAGGAGACATGTTTTCTTTAGAAAGCCTAGAATTTTATTTTGAAATTAATTTGGGGAGTATTAATACATGCAGATGGTTTTAAAAAAAAAAAAACCCGAACAGTAAAAAGCAAAAGTTCCTTCCCATCCTTCTCTCCCCGGGGACAATCACCATTACGGCTTCTTTCACCTCCTCGCAGAGAAGCTGTGCAAGCAGAGCGTGCACAGGCGCCCCCTGTTGTTTCAGGCACATGGCCCTGCTCTTCACTCTCTTACCTGAGACTGCTCACTGTGGAGACCGCTCTTCTCCTAAGTACAGAATCACCTCCTCCTCTCCAGGGCAGCAGAGCAGCGACGCAACACACCATATTTAACCAGCCGCCCGCCGACAGGATTTATGAGGCCTCCGGGCCTTTGCTGTAACAAACAATGCTGCGATGTGTTGAGGAGTAAAATGAGGAGGAGTAAAACTGTACATGAAATATGTAATATGGGCAAGGTCAAATATTATTTTAGAAATAGGTAGACTTAACAATCTGTAGAAAACAGATTTGTACCAGAAAAACAGATGTGAATGTGCAAGGACAGTGAACAAAAAAAACACAGGGCAGTTTATCACCAACTGGGTTTACAAGACGCAGAAGAGAGGAAACGTCTGGTCCTTAGCATAATATTGTTCATAGAGGCACGGTAAGGCTTGCACGCACTGGAAGAAAACCACCTAGCCTCAGGGTCATTGCCGAGGAAGGACAGCAATCACACAAACCGCCACCTGATGGGAACGACGTCAGCATCTCAGGAGGTGCGTGTGCAAGCTTACCGTAGCCCTGGAGGGCCACTGGGGTAGTCCAAATTGTCCGAGTCAGGTACTAGGGCACGTAAAGCGAGAACGGAAGGAGGAGGAGTTGGGGGTGTATAATTTGTAAACGGATGCACAGAGGTTTGAGTCTCTTGGAGTTCAGCAGGCTTGTGGCTTCTCCGACCTGTTGGTCAGCTCAGCCTGGTTGTCCAGCACCAGCTCTGCATCTCTGCTGCCGCCTCTGTGCAGCTAACAAGTCAGCACTGCTGCCTGGAGGAAAGCCAGGACCGGGAGATGGCCCACCTTCTGGGTCTGGATGATGAGGCTGGCCCTGGAGCGGTCTGCACGCCCGCCCCCCGCTGGTTAGGCGGCCTCCCGCCCTTTGTGGTTGCCCTTCAGTGGTAGTCCTCCCAAAGTGATTCCTGTAGGGAAAATTCCCAGAAGGAGAATTTCGTGGTCGGAGTATACACAATGTTACATTTTGAAATGTAATATAAAATTGCCCTGTGAAAAGATTCGTTCCGATTTATGTGCCCACCAGCCATGTATGAGGGCAGCTGCTTCTCCACACCAGCACCCCACAATTCCGTGTGTTATCAGACTCTTTGATCTTTAACCAGATGATGAATTCTATCTGAAAAACAGCCTTAATTTACATTTCTCTTATTATGAGTGAGGTTGAATATCTTATGTTTAAAAGCCATCTGCTAGGGATTTTTTCCCCCCTGTAAGCTATTGGTTCGTGTCCTTTATTGAATTTCCTATCAGGTTAATGATCTTTTTCTTGTTGATTTACAGGAGCCCTTTACATATAAGGTCTTTGTCTGATGTGTGTTACAATTATTTTTCCCAGTTTGTTATTCGTCTGCTAACTTTGAGGTACTTTCCCCTTCCAGAAATTTTACATCATTATGACAAATAAAAATGGCAAGTAATAGGATATATTGGAATATATGAGGAAGCCATTTGGTGTAAACCTAATTCGGCCTGACCTTGTCTTTCCAAAAGGGCCTGACCGAGGCCGTTGAGCATGCATTGTCTATCTGCTTTAGATATTCCGTATGGCAAGAGCAAAGGCCCTTGAGATAAAGGTGCAACTTCCTTCCCCCTCCCAACATTGGCGTCTCCTTAAGGATTAAGCATCTTTCCTTAGGCTAGAAACTGATTGCTGCGCTCACCTGTGACCTCCCAGCTTGAGACAATAGACTTGCCTCCTGCTACGCCCACCAAGATAGCAGACCACTACCTGCTGTGTCCATCAAGCGCTGTGCCGACAGGGCAATCTTGTGACTATTGTGGGAGGGACATTTCAATCATATGTGAAACACCCTCTTTGAGGGTATATAACCACCCTGTGTACCCCCACTTCTTTGGAGTGCTTTGTTCCTTTGTGGAAAGACTCTCCTGGGTTATAATCCTAAAATTTAAGCTCAGAACAAACTCACCCAAATTTTCATTTATAGCTTGGTTATGGATTATTTTCGTCGACAGTTCCATAGTCAAATTCATCATCTTTTCCCCCACTGATTTGAAAGGCTGCTGTCTTTACCGAGCGGTAAAATAGAAGAGTGGAATTCTTTAAAAGAGAACAGAAATAGCCAGGATGAGCCGGTTTGGCTGGAATGGAGGGTGTACGTGGAAGTGGGACTGGATGGATCTCAGCTTGGCTGGGGCTGAGGGCTCTGCCCCGTGGGCAGGCAGGGGCGCAGGACTGGCTGCAGGGTCACACTTGTTCAGTCCCAATCAAGACCATACGTTTGATTTGCTCGGGAATCTGTCATTGCAGGCGCTGGTCACCTGGGAAGGTGATGTCCTTGTGTGTGTGCAGAAGGGGGAGAAGGAGAACCGTGGCTGGAGGCAGTGGGTTGAAGGAGACAAGCTGTACCTGGTAAGCCCCCAGAGTCTGCCCGGCTCCCTTCCACTGTGCTTACACCGACTGCGGGTTCACCTAGCCAAGGGCTTTGACAAGAAAAATGGCCCTGCCCTCCTCCCCTGAGCTCCAGCCAAATGCGTGTGGTCATATAGTCAGAAAACCATTCCCCTCTGGCTCAGGGGACTCCGGGAAGAAATCTGTATGGCTGTTTCTGTGAACGGCTGCAATTAAAACGAGAGTCCAAACTGCTGAGTTAGGGAGCCGAGATCCAAGGAGAAATGCAGGGACCCTGTTAAAGACCGGCTGGGGAGAGATGCGAGGCACAGAATTAAGATGCCCTGGAGGGGGTGGGACCAGCCTCCTCGTGGTTATGTGAACCTGGAAGAAGAGGGGTTGGGGTGGGGTGGAGGTGGCAGGGACAGGAGGCAGCTGGGTCTGGGAACTGCCTGTACACCGCAGGCATTGGCCTCTCATCATAAGGTATGTCCACCTGGCCCCCAAATATTTTAGGTTATTTGGTACTGGAACAGAGCAGTAGGAACAATTGCTGATATCCTTAAATAAATTATATCTGTCTAAATAGCTTAATATTTCAGTCTTCAATCTTCAAGGCAATTTGTGCGTCCAGCATTCAAAAAGTGAAAAATCTCTCACTCCTTCACTCATTTGTTAAATGAATGGCTCATTCAGTGAATGGCTCTTCACTCATCCTTTCACCTACGGAGTCAGGCAGGTACCTGGCTCCAAGACTGTTCAGTCACCATGATGCCCTTCAGAGCCAGCCCTGCCTCACCTGAGGTCTTTATTGCAGAGGCAATGTCAACTGGTGACAAATGAGAGGCATTCATCGTGTTTTCCATCGACGGGTTTCCCTACCTGCTGTGGTTTGGATGATGGATTTTTTAAATTGTAGTACAGTCTCCAGAGGTCCCTGTGGCTAAGACCCTGGATTCATCAGCTGCAATGGTTTCCTGGTCGCCCCCACGCTCCTGTTTTTCTCTCCTCCCTCAGAGGGTCCTGAGCTGTGGACAAGGCCTGAGGGCGCCCTGTGTCCGGATGGAAAGCAGCATCTTGTCTGCACAGGCAGGCCTGGGGAGCCCTTCCGCACCCTCACCCTGTCATTGCTGTGCCACCACCAACCAACATTCTAATCACCAGAGGCCAGAAAGCCCACGGGGCGGAGGGACAGCTCACCAGCCAGCATCTTCGTAGGCCCTTGCCTTCCAAATGCTTCTCCCTACTAGGTCTTTCCCTGCCCCATGGCTTCGCTGCCTTGTATAAATTAGGTGAGGTTGCTTTAATCATGAGAGTAGGAGAAATCCCGCCCCAGAGGGTAATTTCTTTGCATTTTTCATTTTTATAGTTGTTCAAGCTCAATTCAAGTGTCAGAATGGAATTACTGCTACCTGCAGGGCATGCCAGCTGATTGGGTCTGGGAGACGCACTTTGCCCAGAATAACGAACTGTCCTCTTCATTCCAGCTCCACCCCCTCAACTCACAGACACCAAGAGGGCGGGGGCTGGGCAGAAGGAAGGCCTGACTTGTTTGTCACGCACCCGCTTTCTGACGTTGCAGGAGATGACCTGCGGTGACCAGGTGTGCCATCAAGTGTTCAAAAAGAAGTGATGGCTGAGAGGGGGCCCGCCGAGCATGTGCTCCACGCTCCCCATGAAGAGTTCTCTCCAGGCTTTGGGTAGCAGCTGCCAGACCCTCCCACTGCTGACAAGGCCCAGAAAGGCACCTGGATGGGTTTTAAACAGAATGAGTGTGTAACACTGACAGACATGTTGTTCCTTCTTTGAAACCTGGCATTAAATGAAGAAACAAAAGCCACTCCTGCACTTTGAAACCCTTTATGTGTCTCCCTTTATTCCCAGACCTGTCAGTTTTATCCACAGTCGGAATAGGTGATTTCCTGCACAGTGGTTTTCTGTGGGGCTTTTGTTGTTTATTTTTTAGTTTTGTTTGGTTTTTGTTAGTTTGTTTGGGAGGTTGTTTTGCCTGGAAACATTCTCTGGCCAACACAGCATCCCCTACTAGTTTTTGAATATTGCCTATTTGAGATTCATTCCTTTAGATAGCACATTCATTTCTCCAAGATTCTATTTTAAAATGCTATGTCTTCCAGTTTGTACTTTGCTTGAGCAGCAGGGGCAGAGCTACCTCTGAAGGCCTCTGCAGGTCTGCTGTGCCGGCTGCTCTTGGTCCAGACCAGCCCTCTGCCCTTCAGCCCTGGGCAGTCTAGAACTCCTGCAGAGGGGTCACCAAGCACTGCCAGGCAGCCTGAGTTCAAGTCCTGCCACTCCACTTCTTAGCTGGGTGACCATAGGCACATCACTTGCCCTTTCTATCCTTACTTTTCTCTTCTATAAAATGGAGAAGACATAAATAACATCTCCTCCCCTGGGTCACTGTGGGGATTAAGCAAGTTACTATACACAAAGCGCCGGGAATGGGACCTAGTACCTGGTAAGGGCTCAGTCCCACTAGCTCTGATCACTATGTGGAGTTACTTCCTCCACAAGCCCAGGGGTCCAGATGAGGAGATGCTAAGTAGCAATCGGTCAATACCTCCAGGGACTCCTGGTGCTTCCAGAACATTAGGTTCGCTGGTCTGAGCAGCACTGTATTTTCCTGCTGGATACACACATGGAATAGTGACCTGGAAGAGCAGAGTAGTTACTAGGGGTGGATTTATGGTGGCTCATTCATGGCATCCTGGGAAGGCACTGCAGGTTAAAGCCGTCTCCTTCACACACACACACACACACACACACACACACACACACACACCCATAGCATAGCAGGGCCTGGAATCTGACCATTAGGCAAGCATTGCCTTTGAAAAGTAGGTTTATCCCACAATGGATCACATGTGGTGTTAGCACACACTGGATAATTTGAATGATCAGATCGTGCATCGATCCTGAGCATCCAACAATGGGATTGGGGCTGGAGAGAAAGACTACAACCTGGCCATGTGGCCCAGGGCCAGCCTTGGCTCAAGCCCTTGTGACAGGAGGCCATGACATGGGCCTCCTGGCAAGCTGTGGTCCCCAACAACCATGCCATCCATGTTCCTGTGGCCAGAGTCTCATGCCGGCTGGGGACCTAGCGGAGGTGGGGGTCCCCCCATGGGCACTGGAGAGGAGGGGAGCCTCCTGAGGAGGGGCAGGTTGGTCTCCTGGGGCAGCCTGGGGACTGAGTGGAAGGACTGGTGAAGTGGTCCTTGGTCCCCGTCTTCCCCAGTGCTGCTCCAGGAGCCTCATGTCCCTCAACTGATGCCAGCCCAGCCTTGCCCTTGCCCACCACAGCCTCAAATGACTCTCCTTTGTCCCTCAGGAAAATCCTGTTGAAAGAGATCATATTCAACAGCCCACCAGGACTAGCTATAGAGTGCTCTGCACTTGTCAGGGGGCAGGTTTATCAGTGACTTTTGAGCCCAGGTTTTGCAAAATGCACTCTAGAGCATATTAGCCCCCCAAGATTCTGTGGAAAGGTTCATGGTCAAATGAACTTCTGAAATGCTGGGAACTGTGTCCCCTTTGTAGAAATTCACAGTGAGAGTTAGTGTTCTTAAAGCTCTGAAAATTCCTGCAGCCAAGAAGCCCCGCCTGACCCCTGGGACCCGCTTTACCCAGGAGGGTTCACGGGCACGGGGTTTGGAAACACTGTGCTCGTTCCTTGCAGTCGCATGGCCCTTTTTCCATTACAGATAACAAACACTGTCATTTAGAGCTCCCAGTTTCCAAGTGGGATTTGCTCAGTGCATTTTCTCCGTAAACGGAGAGTGACAATGAATTAGTTAACATATGGTGTGAAAGACGGACTGTGGCCTGTTCATTCTACTGATGATTCCTTTTCAACAAAGATGGATCTGAGCTGAGAAGCGGTCAGGTCTGAGGTGCGCATGTTAAAGCCGGGGCAAATATTCCGGCCAGGGCCTGCCCTCCAGTCCTGCACTCACTGTGGAGGAGAGAGGGCAAGTCGTCACTTCACAGCTCTGTTCCCTCAGCCTGTTTCCAAACCAAAGCGTGACAAAGGCATCCCCCGGCACTGACAGGGCTGTCTGGGAACAGAGCGGAAGGGGTCACCTTTAAAAACCTGTCTGAGGCTTATACTGAGGAGCAGTGGGCTGGCGGGGAGGACTCTCAGAACCTCAGAATCCCGGCCTCCAGGGGCTGTCATGAGAGAGGTCGGGGTTAGCTGTAAACCAGGGGGCATGATCTTGAAAGTTGAAGAAAACCCATCCCATGAAGATCCCGGCTCAGAAATGGGCAGCATTGCAGAGCGGCTCGCAGGGACTTCGGTGTCAGCCCTTGGTCCAAATCCTGCCCTGCACTCTCCAGCTGTGTGACTATGTGGCAGTTACTTCCTCTCTGAACCTCCGTTTTTCTATCTGTAAAATGAGGAATATGGAACCTGCTTCATAGCGGGTAGAAGGGATTGAATGAGATCTTAGCACAGTCACTGAAGCATCAGTCAATACCACATGTATGTATGTGTGTGTCCATGTATATACATACACATGTATATGTGTGTGTATATATACATACATAGACATAGACACACACACACGTATACACATTCTCCTCCCCAATCCCACATCTCACACTTAGTGATTCCCTTCATTAAAATTCTTTGCTTTCTAAAAGCTTTAACACTGAGACCCCTTACTACAGTCCTTCTCAAATTTGAAGATCACCAGGAAGACTTATTAAAAACACAGATCTCTGGGGCTGGGCCCCTGGTGCAGCGGTTAAGCTCGTCGCTCTCAGCTTCAGAGGGCTGGGTTCGCAGGTTCGGATCCCAGGTGTGGACCTACACTACTCATCTGCTGTGCTGTGGCAGCGACCCACATACAAAATAGAGGAAGATTGGTACAGATGTTAGCTCAGGGCCAATCTTCCTCACCAAAAAAACCCCAAAACACAGATTCCTGCTCCCACCCCCATCAAGATTCTGGCTCTGAGGTTGTGGGCAGAGCCCAGGAATCTGTTGTTACAAGCTCCCCTGGATGAGTCACCTTCAGGTGTGGGCAAGCACACTGAGGGACCCTGCCTCCTTCAGTTAAAGAGTGATTCCTTTCAAAGGGGCATTCGCCCACGTATGCACACTCTCAAGCAAAAGCCCCATCCATGTCGACAGGTGGCCACAGCTCAGGTGAACTGCCCACGCATCTTTCCATGATGCTGTACCAGGGCCCCTGCCTGTGTGTGCCCAGCCCTGGGGGGAAGTGAGGTCGCACTCTCTGGAGCAGTTTCTTGACCAGGGAGGCATCCACGCCCTGGAGGATGGCGTTGGGTGGTGAGGACAGGGCACACGGGAGGAGGAACTGTCATGAGCCAAGGCACAAGCCTGAAATAAGCAAAGAGGGTTGGGGAGAGTGTAGCCCTGACCATGATGAAAGAGAGGAGGCCAGGAGCCAGGACGGTGGTTACTCAGACCAGGGTGGGTTGTGTACACCTTGCTGGGCCTCAGTGAGAGGATCGTGGGAGCCAGTGCACGCTTCTGAGTGCAGGGCAACGTGATCGGAGACACGGACCAGGAAGCATGCTCTGGCCACTGTTGGCAGGACCGATGGAGGGGAGGAGAGGGACTCAGTTTCGCCTGTTGGGAGGCTGTTGTAATTGGTAGTTCAGGAGAGAAGCAGCAAGGGACCCATGTCAGGGCAGGGGAGCGGCCGCAGGTAGGAAGGGAAGAGCCTGAGAGTGGCTGGAAGGAGCCCCTGCACTAGGCAGCAGCTGCCCGAAGCTCACAGAGCAGGTGAGGCAGGAATGATGGTTGTGAGCCTGGACAAGAGGGAGCAGGATGATCTTCAACACGGCCTGGCTGCAGAAGGGAGAGGTGATGCTGGAGGGCAGATCGAGGGTTTGGGTTAGGCCTGCTGCATGCGAGGTGACAGAGCAAGGATTGCAAAGGTCAGCCCACCCTCTCCCCATCACCCACTGCCACCCTTCAGGGGCTAAATGTTACCTCGTCATGAACCCACCAGCCCCCACTGGCTGGGAAGGGATGAGGCAGCAGCCAGCAGTCACAGACGCTGCTTCTGAGGCCTGGAAGTGATGATGTCACCAGGGACGAGGGGAGGAAACGGGAAAGGAGAAGAGAGAAGAGGAGGAGAAAGGATGGGTAAGGAGGGGAGAGGAAGAAAGAGAAGGAGAAGAGGATGAGAGAAGAGCAGAACAGGAGGAAAGAATGGGACAGGAGGGGAGGGGAGGGAAAAAGGGGAAGAGAGAAGAGGGGAGAGAGAATGGGGGAAAGGAGAGGAGACAAGAGGCTGGAGGAGGAGGAGAGGCTTGGGGCAGAACCTGCACCCACCATGTGCGAATGCAGACAAGAGAAGATGTGGGGTATGTCTGGACTGACCGTGAGACATAGACCGCAGAGCAACTGCGGCTGAGACAGGCCCCAGGGGCTTTCTCTAATTTTGTCCTCCCCCTCCAAAAGCAGACGGGCTTATGTCAATACAACTGGGCAAGTGCATTTACAGGCACTCCAGAGGCATGGCCTGTGTCCTTAATTTATGCTCAAGGAGAGGCTAATAAGCCTTTAGTTAAGTACCTCCTCAGTCCCAGAACTCTTTCCAGTACTATGAGAGAGGAGCCCATTTTACAGATGAGCAAACTGAGACTCAGAACTGTCACTCACTCACCCAAGATCCCACGGCTGGTAAGTAGCAGAGGCAGAATTTGAACCCAGGTGAGTCTGTCTCCAAAGTCTGAGACCCTCTACACAGAAGGTGGCCCCTGGCAGGCACAGGATGGCCCTCCCCCTGCCTGGACGTCCAGTCCCACCCCAGCAGGCTCTGGACCCCTGGCGTACTCAGGAGACCTCTGATGCCCTTTCTCCCCAGTCCCTTGAAATCAGGCTTTACTTTTCTTGAATCAGCATTCCCCTTAAGTCTCCTTCACGACTAATTCTGCTGCAGACAGGACGTCATTGGCAGCGGCTCGTCGGCGTTCTCCCTGGCTGGGGGTTTAGGTCTGGCCTCTGTGCAGAGTGGACAGAACTGATGCACAGAGCTGGCCTCCCGGAGCCGACTCTTCCACTTGAACTGGGTCTTTTTACTGGAGATTTGTGATTGACCAGAAGGGCAGAGGTTGGGGATATTTACTTTTGGCTCACTGATTACACTTCCAATTAGAAGCTGAGGCTTGAGAAAAAGATAGAAATGAACTAGACAGAATTTTCAAGAACTTTAAAGATTTGGTCACAGATTTGCTCGGGGCTGGCCCTCACTCGCTCCTCATGCTTTTCAATTGCTGCCGTTACGGGAAGAGATGGGGGACCAAAAAGAAGGCCTGGAAAAGGAGGAAAAATTCCACCTCTTTTGGAATGTTACAACAGAAAATGCATTCAGCCAATAGGAGGTCAATGAGCTCCTACCATGGTCAGGGGCTGTGGGTGCAGAACACGCTCCTGTCAGGGAAACAGCTATGCTGGGCATTTCACGTGGAGGGAATTCAGTACAGGGAACGGCTTCCACAGGAGATGGGAAAGCTTAGAAGCCTAATAGGAGAAGGTGAAGTGGCTCAGAGCTCAGCATCAGCAGGAAACTGCCACTACCACGAGTGACAGAGGGATAGAGGGAGGAAAGTGGTGTTGTCAGAACCCAGAAGCCAGGGCTTCCAGGTGGCATGGGACCATGGCGGGAGGAGCTATCAGAGGAGACACGGCCACTGCCCCAAACACCCGGAAACACAAGAGGGAGGAAGAGACAGAGAAACACTCTGGCTTCTCCTTTCTTAGCTCTTTCCAATCTCCCATCAGTGCTCCCACTGGTGGAAACTAGCCCCAAGCTGGCTGCTAGGGAGCCTGGGAAATGTAGTGCCCTGCCGTGCAGAACCCGAGAGAGAAGGGGGAAGACATTTGATAGCAATGGGCACTGAGGGGCACTGAGGCCAGTGGCGCCTGCCCCTGCGCCTGCCTTCCTGAAGCTCCCAGTTAGACTCAGACCACTGCAAGGATGCCTGAAGTGAGCACGCCCCCAGAGGAGGAGCTCTGGGCCCACCCCCACCATTGCCTGACTTGAGTTTTAAAGAGCAAATATGATTGAGAGAGGCTGTCTCTGAAGTAAAGGGAAGAGGGGAGGGGGCCCTCGTCAACTGACCCCTCCACGAGTGTGCCAGGCGCTCTCCATAGATTCCTCAGCTCCCTTAAGCCTCAACAAAACCTTGCACAGTAGTGCCAACCCAACTCTACACAGGAGGAAACTGAGGCTTAGCAGGGTAGGGAGGGGAAACATGGGGACAGGGCGACAGCCAGGAGGACATGGCAGGGCCAAGATTAGGAAACAGCCTCACAGAGCCTGGCCTCTTGTTGGCGTTCCCAGGGCAAGCGGCTGCCTTACTCCAGCCAGCCATCAGCCTTTGGGCCAATGCGACCTGTCCCAAGTGCTGACAAACCTTCATCCCAATCTTAAAGGACAATGACGTTAATAAAAGAAAGTACTTATTGAATTGGAACAAGACATGATTTTATTAGCGTTAATTACTTTTAGCTCCTATTAAATATTTAAAAGCTCAATGGAAATGCTATCTTTTATTAAAGTTCATTGTTTTAAGCTTAAAAAGCAATGAAAACCTCTCTCAAACTTCTTCAGTGCCTAGCTCCTTGGCTAACCACATCCCACTGGCTAGATCGCTGGGCAGGTGGTCTCACCTCCCCATGGATGGTTGTGCTTACATGTGGGTATGTGTCTGGGTGAGTGTGAGCATGCGGGCAACTCTGAATCTCTGCTTTGTGGTATTTTCACACTTGCAATTATTTAATGATTTGTAATTCTTGTTCATCGTCGTTCCCATCCACCTGGATCAGAAACTCCACAAGGGCAGCGGTGGCGCTAGTTAGAGCCCTGCTCGTAGCGTCCGATGCCTGCTGGAGCCTCTGTCCTCTGCCCGTCTGCCTCACACACACTCACAGTCAGCAGTAAGTATTTATCAGGCACATGGTGGTGCCAGTACCTGTGACAGATGCCCGACATTTTCTCCATCAGCCTATTCATTCAAGGAGCACTGACTGATCACCTACCCTGAAGCAGGCCCAGAGGCTGGGCATCGACGAGATGCTGGTGGGGGAAGCGGCCGTGTGTCCTCTCCTGGCAGATTGTGTGTTTGAGCCTCACAGCCTTGTGAGGCACGTACCGTTATGCTCTTCAAATAAATGAGGCTCCAAAAGCCGAGAAGGATTCCAAAAGCACACCCAGAAGGGGTGACAGGGCCAGTCTCCAATCTCTTTTCCCTGCCTGACACTGGGTGGGGCAGGAGGCAGAGGGAGAACCAGCAAATTAACCAGAGAAATTGGAAGATCTGTTGCTTTATATGTTTCTCATAATAAAAGAAGAAAATAAAAGGCCCCCTGTAACTCAGCAGCCACAGATAAACAAGATCCTGTCTGTTAGGCCCTTAATACAGTGCCTGGCATGTAACAGTCATACAATAAATGGTGGCTAAAAGAATAGTCAATAATTATTATTATTTTTTCTTCTTTGAGGAAGATTAGCCCTGAGCTCACATCTGCTGCCAATCGTCCTCTTTTTGCTGAAGAAGACTGGCCCTGAGCTAACATCCGTGACCATCTTCCTCTACTTTGTATGTGGGACGCCTGCCCCAGCGTGGCTTGCCAAGCAGTGCTATGTCTGCACCTGGGATCCGAACCAGCGAACCTCGGGCCGCCGAAGCAGAATGTGTGAACTTAACCGCTACACCACCAGGCTGGCTCCAATAACTGTTTTTTTAAACCCCAAATGGGACCATTTTGCCCCCCAGGGGACACTTACCAACGTCTGGAGACATTTTTGGTCGTCATAATTGGAATGGGGCACTACTAACGGGCAGAGGCCAGGGATGCGGCTAAACATCCTTCAACACACAGGACAGCCCCTCAACTAAGAATTATCCAGCCCCAAACGTCAATGGTGCAGAGGATGAGAAGCTGGTCTAGTGGGACTTTTCTTGTGTCATTAATTATTCTTTTCTAACTTTTTTAAATTATTTTTTCAGTGGATGCAGAGCCATCAACCACACGGCTGATGATCTAGAATACATCGGAATACTCTTTTTCTCTTGTAACCTGAGTAGGGGATTAATCCGCTTTACTCTGACTTCCAAGGCTTCAAAACAGTCGCAGTCACCTGGGGGGCTTCCTTCAGAGCCCGGCTTCGGGGTGTTGCCACCATTTGGCTCATCCCACTTCCGCTCGGTCTTGTTGGCTCTCTCAGGGAGCATGGGAGAGTTGGACAAAACCTGCTTCTTTCCAGAAAGAGTCAGGATTGCAAAGATTTGGTTAATATTTTTAAATTTTAAATCCACCCTCTCAATGTTCTTTCTGTCTCCTGTCACAGGCCTGGAGGCCCCCTGTGAGCCCCATTGTGACCTTTGGGGAATGTTAATGCTCTCCCAGTAACGGGAACCCTGGAAGCCAGGCCATGTGACGTGAGCCCAGCCAGATTAGAACAACTTCCAATCCCTTTGGACTTAAGGAACAAAGGCCTTGTTGGAAATGTCAGGTTAATTAGAAAAAGTAGTGCTGCTTTCTCTAACCAGGGTAGGTGCCGGGGACGGCGAAGGCATCCGCCGGGAAGCAGCTGCATCTTCTCTAAAACACGAGACTGTGGAAGACCTGCGAGAGGGAGACTCCAGTCCCTGATACCCCATCTTGGCTGAAGTCAGGGTGTCAAGTTTATTGTATACCAATTACTCCTCAATAAAGCTTTTTTTAAAAGTCAAGTTTCTACAGTGGGAACCTGATTATAACTCTGGCTCTAGGGGTAAGAAGTTCAATGAAATTCACAGACCTGGAGCCAGGAGGGGCCTTAGTGGTCATCTGACACCCCTCCCCCCATTAGAAGCCAGACCACTTAGTGAGAGAAGAAGCTGGGACTCCAATTCAGATTTTTCCGACTTCTACTCCAGAACTCTTCCCAATTACAGTGGGGCCTAAGGAAAATAACCACCTCATTGAGGGTCATGCTACCCCCTCCCATGCTCTTATTTCCAAATGGGGAAAAGTTACAAAGCACAGCATTGGGTTGGGGCTCACTAAAGGGGCCCCTTGCGTTTATGAAGCAGCTTTCAGTTTGTATGGCATTTTCATGCTGATTATTGTGCATAATCTTCATAAGAACCAGGAAGAAAAGAAAAAGCAGGTGTTATTAAAATCCCCTTGGCAGATGAGGAAACTGAGGCACAAAGGGATTATGATTTTCCCCAGGTCACCAGGAGAGCTAAGGGCAGAGCAGACACTGAGCCACAGTTCTCCTAACCTGTGTTCCAGACCCTCCCCCACCCCTCTGGTGCTCACTTTTATTGCAGATCCGGGAGTTCCAAAAGGTAGGAGAAACCCCAGGGTGCCCAGAAATCCCTGGTGGGGCCCACCCAAGTTTGGGAGACTCCGTTCGAAAAAGCAGAGAAGAAGCCTCAGAAAAGAGTGAGACACTCACACGGACCCTGCTGCTGCCTCGGACTCCCTGGCCTGGAAGGTGGGCATCTCAGTGGCGAGAGGAGCCCACGGCCTCTTGCTGGCACCTGGGAAGGGAAGCCTCCTTGTCAATGGCAGAAGTGTGGAATGGCTATTCCTTGACTCTGGGTCTCCCATCAGAAAAAGAAGAAGGAGGAAAAGGCCACATACCCCCATCTCCTTGCACCCCTCCAGGAGCAAAGGCCAAACCCCCCACCAGCCACCAAGTGGACTCTCCCCCCTGGCTCCTTTGATAACCAGCTTGTCCCAAGTCCTGTTTCTGATTCCTTATTTTGTACCAAGTGTCAACAGAGAAACTTCTTGAAAGGAATCACATCTTTCAACAGACGAACCAACGCGTTTGCCTTAACTGAGTAGACATTCTGGCAGGCAATGCCTGGGCCAGCTCGCTCCGATCTACTCAGATGGGCTTCACCGCCGTGTGGTCTCGTGGGGAGCTGCCCCAGCCTCTCTGCATAGGAATGTCCTTCCTCTCCCTTCTCCCTGTCCCCTGCCTGTCACACCCACCCTGGGAGGACTTTGTCATTAACTGATAGTGGGGGCTCTGGGGACAAAGGTCACTAGAGGTGGGAAGGGAAACATGAGAAAGCAGGGCCTGTGGGGAGGACGCAGGGTGGTGGCGGGGGAAAGTGGTGCCGGGGAGCAGGCGGTTGGCCGCGAGGGGCTGGGGCTGGGGCTGGGAGGAGTCAAGCACCAAAGTTCTGGGTGCGTGTGTGTGTGGGATTGTCTGAGTGGATTGTTATGTGCCGAATGTACACAGAATAAACCACTCAATCCCCCCCAGGCCTCCCTCTTGCCCTCTGGGCATCCACAGGATTCTAGACCACAAAGAATCTCTGAGCGAACAGGGAGGGGAAAGAAAGACTTGCTGTTCCTCCTCCGCCTGTGTGACTTTGAGTCAGTTTCCCAACCTCTCGGAGCCCTTTTCCGGCAAGTAGGTAGACTAATCCTTGCCCACCTCTCAAGGTTGCCGTGGGTCTTCCAGAAGCTAGAGGGTGTCACAGTCCTGAAAACCTGGGAGTGCTTCCCGTGTGCCAGTGTGAGGTATGTGTTTGCTAGGACATGTGAGAGATGGCTTGCCAGCCCAACCCACAATTCTCCCCTGCCCCCTTTCCAATCAAGTCTCAAATCTGTTCTGGGATCCCCCTGGCTCCAGAGGGAAACCCTGTTATTGGCCTGCAGTGCCCTAAATTGCACAGTCAGGCTGAAGGGAGAGATTGACATTTCACGGTTGGGCAAGAGGTCTCTTGTGCTCGTCCCCTACCCTCGCAACCAGCCAGGTACTTGCCATTTTCCATGGCAGCCATCTTGCGCCTCTGAAGAAAATCGTCTCAGGAGGATGTCCACAGCAAGGACGGCAGAGCTGGGACACACGGACAGCCTGCTTTCGTGATGACGTCGTTGGGCCTCCTATAGTCCTTCACCCGGAGCCTGCCTTACCTCTGATCTACTAGAATTGTGAGAAAACAAATCTCCTTATTTTTCAAGTCTATTTGAATTGGAATTTCGGTTACTTACAACCCAAAGCATCTTAACTGCCCATGGTGAGGGCTTCTTTCTCACGCCAGCCGCTGAAGCTGTTGCAGGTGCTGGTGGATCTGCCACCCTTCTCCTCACACACTGGGAAGCAAGGCAGCTCCATGGTGGGGACAGAGAGAGGTCGATAGCTCCCATAACCCAGGATGAACGGTCACTCTCAGGTCCAGCAGTCAGGCAGGCCCCCGCTCTGCGCAGCCTCCCTTAGTTCCTGAAATGCTTGCCCCAAATCTGTTTCCATTCTGTTCCTGGGTCTTCCCTAGACCTGGATGGAACCCCAAGCCCTGACCCATGCAGACCCCCAGACCTTTCCCTACTGGGCACGGTGCTCAGCTGGGCATGCCCACCTTGCCTCTGCTCAGGCCCCTGCCCAGGCCTCAGGCCTGTCATGCAAGAAGCCCTGCCCATATCCTGTGGTCAGTGGCAGCCACTGAAGAATTTCAAGAAGAATGAGAGATATACTTTAGAGCTCTATTTTCTGAAAGACCCTACTGGAGGCCCGGTGGAGGGTGGATTATAAGGGGGGCTCCGTCAGCCTGTGCCGCAGTCTCCAGGCCCCAGGGTCTGTGTGCAAGGCTGAGGGGTTGATGGATCCTCTCCGTGGTCCCAGCTTTGACACTGAGCCATCTTCTTGAAAGGAATAATAAAGATATAAAGGCCACCATTTTCGAGTACTCAGCCTGTGCCAGGCACAGTGCCAGGTCCCTTCCGTGCTTATTTAGTCCTCACAACAACTCAATAACCATTTTTTATCCCCATTTTACACATAAGGCTCCACGTTGCTCAGAACATTTAAGTAATCTGTCCAAGTTCCCCCACGGTGAAGAACAGAGCCTGCAATAAACCCGGATCCAAAAGGCCCCCTGGCTCCTAGGCAAGTGCTGGTTTTTGTCCTGTAACATGAGCATTGTGAACACCACATTTCAGAAGTGCTGGCCAGAGGTATTTGCTCAGGAACACGGTGTCAGATAAGCTTGCATTTGGTGAATGTTCACTGGGTGCAGAGCCCTCCCCAGGCTCTGGGATCTGAGCTGCCACCCAAGGCAGAAGAGGCCTGTCCAGAAAGAGGTCCTTCAAAATCCTGGTTCCCATTCAGCCCTTCTCTCTGAGCTCTGGGACATGAAAATGATGCATGTGGGAACTGACGGCCCCATTGTACTCAGGCTTGTGCTCTCTTTATGCACGGGCAGTGGGCAGGCATGGTGCCAGGGGGAAGGATGCCAAAGAAAGCTGAGGTCCTTGTGTGTCCTGGAGATGGGCCCTGGGTGGGCGAGCAGGTCAGTCTGTGAGACCAGACACTTGAAAACGAAGAGGAGGAAGAAGTGTTTTCAGGTTCTGTCCCTTTCTTGGATTTCTGGATGCCAATAAGATATGTTGGTAAGAATCCAGCAGGACGTCAATTGGTAATGTTGTTGAATCTCTGGAACCCTAGATTTTGCTCGTATTCACTTGTCTTTCAATTTTGCTCATACGTCACTCGGCTTTGAAAAGAGGCCTTTAGTTGATTGCACAACAACATCCCTGATCAGCCAGTCTTCCCAGCCCTGCCCCACTCCCCATGCATATTTTCTCAGATGCGGGCCAGGCAGGCCACTTTCAAGCCTGAGAAATCACTGAAGAGGGCATCTAGCTGAGCCCACTCCCAATGACGACAGCCCTTTCCCTTCCTGGATCAACTTTGTTAATTAAGAAAGCAGACTCAGGCTTGGTGTGAGGGAGACCATTGTGCCTGCTTCTCAAAAGCAAGGGCACCACTGTAAGGACCAGTTGGCATGGCGACTGAGCCAGGAGGACACTTTCAAAATGGGCAATGTAATTTAAAACCATCACTGCGTTTTTAACTGAAGGTCACATTCCCATAATTGCGAGGACAGCTAATTGGGCAATTAATTGTTTGGAATCTTTTATTTCTGTTCCCTTGTTCCACTTAATGTAAGGGCACATGCACACGCGTGCGTGCAGACACACCATATAGACCAAGCTGTAGTCCCATGGTTACCAATGACCAAAATTATGAAGAACCTGGTCTCAATGCTCGACCCTTTTGGTGGTTGTTGACTCATCAATGTCGTTGCTTTCTAATCATGTTTAAGGCAAGATGCAGCCCCTAGAAGCTCCTTCTTTCCCCTCCCCCGACAAAGAGGGTGTCTGTGAGGGTCAAGGTGTTGTCAAGCCCTGTGTGGATGCACGCCCACATGACAGAGGTGAAATTTCCCTGGCCTGGGACTCTGACTTGGGAAAGCTATGACATGGATCTTCTTGTATATTTAAATTCTGAAGTCCCTTGCCTAAAGAGCTGTCTAGGTTCATTTGTATATCCATCTTTTCTTAAACCTCAACGAAAAATACAGATGTCACTTGAGGGAGAAACTGCCTGAACGGGGTGCAGATTTGCTCTGATTAATCCTGGATTCCATGGCCACATGCTCGGTGACTGAACTGGAACCCAGCTCTCTGAGTTCACTGCTTTGATACACCAGTTGACATAAACTATTTTTGTTTAAAATGCTGTTTCCAAAACTCAGATCTGGTGAGCAGTTCCGTTTTGCTGGTTCCTGCGTGAAGACTACCTGAGAGAGAGAACGTTTTCACTATACCCTAGGACGAACTGTCCCTCCAAAGAGAAACTAGGGGTCTGGTTAATTCATCTTAATTATTTTTTAAAATTCAAATTGCTGTTCTGAATAAACTAGAAGTAACCAAATGTGTCAACTTGTGTTTCAGCCCAGGGCAGCAGGCTGACTACTGTTTAATTGAGCTGAAATCTAGAGATGAAAAGCTGGGAACCAAGAATCTGTCACCCTGCAGGGGGAATGGAAACCCTGTTTCCATCTCAGATGACAGGTGCCATTCTGACCTTTCATTGCTGATTGCCAGCCTTTTGAGTGCAAAGCATTCCCTTTTGTTCTGATTTCTGACAACTGTTTAATCATGTTCTATTCATAGAAATTGCAGTAGAATTCTCTTGTTTCCCTCATATCAAATAAGATAATGCACAGGGAAATCAAGTTCTGGAAACAAATAATTGAGTTGTAAGACTCCCACCAGTAGTGAAATCTTAAAGTGTGTTGAAGGCTAGATGTGTGGGTATAGACTAGGGGACAAGGAGGGGATCTATCCTTCCACAAACATTTCCAAATAAATTTGCCCTCAACCCAAGGTCAATAAAATGAAAAAAATCTAACTTTAATGGCACAATGGAAAGATTTTGAATAGGAAACTGACATTTATTATATATCTTTCGTGTATATGATTTTATCTGATCTCTAAAATAAGCCTATATGTAGGTCCCATTAACTCTGTTTTATAGACAGAGAAACTGAGGCTAGAGGAGAGAAATAATTGCCCAAGATTGCCTGGCCAATAAGTTGCTGGGTTTTTACTCTTCCACAGCCCCATTCTGCTTTCCAAAGCAATTCGTCTGCCACAACTCCCATGTCCCAACAGCGGCCTGTCCAGCTGGTCATTGGTAGCTTCAGTCAAGCAGCTGCTGCCAAGGCTTCCCAAGGGCTCAGGGCTGCAGACTGTCCTAAGGCCAGGCAAGGTGTTTGGCCAGGCGTTACAAAGCAGACTTGACCTGGTCTCATTTCACCTGGCCTACGTCATCCCAGAGTACTCCAGGTAACTTGAAGTCCCCTGAGCTCAGGGAAGGCGGAAAGGGGTATATATGCTTTTTTTTTTTTTTTTAAATAAAATCAATGTGCATATGGTGTGAAAGAAAAAAGGCAACTCAATACAGAAAAGTACAGAGAAGGGTGAAAAATTAGAAATGCCATCATGAGACTTGGGAGCCATTGACAACAACATCTTGGGAAAACACCCTCATGGGCACTTTTATGAACACAAGCACAAGCACACCATCGCAGGTACGCAGATGAATTTCAAAGGGGTTTCCCTTTACATGTTGCTCCATAACCTAATTACTTTCACTCAGAAAATGCAGCTCTCAATCCTCGTTCTCAACACTGCATGATAATCTACTGCATGAATTTCCACCGTTCCTCAATGAATTTCTGCCTATATAAGTCATATCTTTGAACATGTATCATTTTTATTTGTTTGGGGCACTTTGATTTTCTCCTTAAGCACTAATTCCCAGAAGTAGAGATCAAAGATCTAAGGCCTTTTCTTTCCTTTCTTTTTCTCTCATTGCTGTAGAAATCTGAGGAACAGCCAACAGCACAAAAACAGCCGCCTCAAAATGGCCAGGGGGAATGTTCTTTTATTCCTTGGGTTTTCTTCCAGGCAGAGTTCTTCATCCATCCTTCGCCTTCTACATATTGTTGGCTTTCATACTCATCATGTATTCCTTGTTATTTTGCTCATTAAAATGTAGGTAGCTCTGAAAAACTTCCCTCATGGACTACATCCCACTGTACCCAAAGCCTGTTTGTCTTCTCCAAGATGCAGAGGCTGGAGTAACACAAGTCTCTCCAGTTTTTTATATCCTGAGTCACAGAAGGGAGAAGAACTCATGCATAAGTCATGTGAAGCCTGGAGGACTTTGGCCGTCTCTACTGGGGTTTTTATTAAAGCCATAGGCAGCTCCCCTAAGGCTTTAGAACCATCTGCCCATTCAGAAAGGAGCCCAAGGAATGGCGAGTCCTATTGCCAATGACTCCTTTCTAGGGTAGCTAAAAGTTTCTACTTGAGCCTTTGTTTTGTTTTTTAATTTTCTGCTCGTCACCTCAGTCTAGTCTTGCCAGATTTAATCAAAATGATAACAATAATAAGAAAACCAGGACTCCCAGTTAAATTTGAATTTCAGATAAATAACAAATTTTTTTAGTATAGGTTCGTCCCCAATATTGCAGGGGGCATATACTAAAGAATTATTCATTGTTTATCTGAAATTCAAATTTAACTAGATTCCTGTATTTAAGCTGGAAGCCCTGCCTTGATCTGCTTTGCTCCAGATTGGGGCATAGTTGTGTCAATTCTAAGAATTTTTTTCACTCACCTTCTTCCGTCAAAGTGGCTTATGGGGAGAGTTTACAAGTGATGGCAAGTCTAGACAGACTTCTCGCCTTCATTCCTTGACCATCGCTTTTCAGACTTGTGGCATCAAGTTGTACCCCCTTTCCTTGATTGGCTGCTGCTGGGGCTTCGGGGGTCAGGGTGGGGTGAGGTTGGTTTTAATTTTGTCATTCTTTCTCCAGGAAAGTGAGTTTGTGATCCAACTTCATTTTCTCTCTAGAGCTCAAGAATCACTTTCTTTGCTAGAACCTTTTGAAAAACACAAAGATGGATCCACTCCATAACCCTTAGCAATTCTCCTTGGAAATCTATTTTCCCTCCTTCCTAAGTTTTTTATACTCTACTCTTGCTGAAGTCCTCATTAGCCAAAAGGCCCTCCAAATCACGTCTCTCCACCGCCAGCCTTCTCAACTTGTTTCCTTCATCTCCTCCCTTCTTTGTCTCAACTTTCTATTTTGCAGACCTACCTCCTTCCCCAGGGGCAAGTTTTTCCTCTCTTCCTTTTCTTTTCTCCACCCAATTAGCTGTGCAGAAACAAACTCAAACTCTCCTGGTGTGCAGGTGGGGTGGGGAAGGATTGAGGTAGGGATAAGATGCAACCAAGTAGAAAGTTGAGGGGGATTTCTCTTTGGCAGGCTGGGAGAGGAGAAGATCTTTGAATATTTCTGTGCTAAGAATTGATACCCCATCTCAAGTCCAGCAGTGGACTTTACAGTTTAATGGTTCCGAGAGCTTAAGTGATTTGCCCAAGGTCACGTAGCCAGTCAGGGAGGCAGCTTAAACTCAGATCTTTGGATTCTAAAGGCTGGGCACTTCCTATCTCATGATGCTGCTTGTCTCACGTTTTAGGTGTATGTCATAGCAGAGATATTAGCATAACGTTCATTTCCTGATGGCAGGTGTAGTGGTCATGGCGATTGACTCCCCAGCATATAGCCCCCTTCCAGAAGGTGTTAGTTTGCTAGGGCTACCATAACAAAGTACCTCAAAGTGGGTGACTTAAACAAAAAAATTTATAGTCTCACACTTCCGGAGGCTGGAAGTCCAAGATCAAGGTGTCTGCAGGGTTTGCTCCTTCTAAGTCTGTGAGGAAGAATCTGTTCCACGCTCTCCCCTAGAATCTGGAGGCTGCTGGCGACCTCTGGCAGTCCTTGGCTTCTGCTGCAACCCCCTGTCTCTGCTCTCATCTTCACATGGCATTCTCCTCCTGTGCAGGTCTGCGTCCAGATTTCCCCTTCTTCTTAGAACGACAGTCATATACGAGTAGGGGTCCACCCTACCCCAGTGCAGCCTCATCTTGACTACATCCACAATAAGTACGTCGCATTCTGAAGTACTGGGGGTTAGGACTTCAACATGTAAATTTTGGGGGAGGGAGGGGGTGTAGGGACACAATTCAACGCAGAACAACTGCCAAAGATTGGGGTAAGCTACTGTGTTCTTCCCATCTTGCTGGTCACGGGTTAAGAAGCGGGCATGTAGCTTAGGAACAGCCAATGAGACTTGAGGGGAAGCCTTCCAGAATCTCATGGGAAAGGCTTCCTGGTTCCTAAAGAAAGAGGCGCAAAAATAGGCTTCCTTCTTAAAGTGTTGTCAAGTCTGGATGCGACGTCTGGAACTACTGTAGCCCCGCCACCCTATCCTGAGGATTCACCAACGCACTGACGCAGGTCCAACAGAAAGGACCTCAGCAGCCCAGTGCTCCAGAGGAACTGTTCCCAGACACAACCGCCTGTGGGACTCATGTCACAGGAACTAAGACATTTTCCTATTTCTCACGCCAGTCTCAGTCAGGATCTTCTGTTATCTGCTGCCGAAAGCATCCTAACGGATACCAACTGAAAAGGCTCTGCCAAGTAGACATAGTTCCAACACACTGTAGAAATACTGTTCAAAATGCATTCACTCAACTTTGAAATGCAGCAAGTCGTAATGATATATTTATTTGGGAATATTTGCACTATTTCTACTTTGGTACATAAAGTGAGATCACTTAACATATTCTATGACACCATTTTAAATTCTCTTAGCTCAAGTTTGCAAAAGAAGTACAATTGTTCTTAAACTCGAATGTGCGTCAGCATCACCAAGAGGCCTCATTGGAACAGCTCGCTGGGCCTTGCCCCAGAGTTTCTGATTCAGAAGATCTGAGGGGAAGTCTGAGAATTTGCATTTCCAACCAGTTCCCAGATGCTGCTGGTCAGGGTACCACAGTGTGAGAACTACTGGTCTGTGAAATAAACAGACTGGTATGCGTGACCCTTTCCTGTGCGTGGGGTCCTACAAACGGCCGTGAGAAGAATCCGCATTCACGGAGCGTCCACCACTCCAGAGCCCTGCCCTGGCTGTTCTCCACTCATTTTTGTTACTTCGCCCGACAACTCATCCAGGTGGGTTTATCAACCTCATTATACAGAGAAGAAACGAAGACACTCAGAAGCTAAGCCATTTATCTCAATGGGAAGAACCAGGGTCTGAACCCACGCCTCTGTGACTACGTGGTCTTTTTACAAAGTGTGTGCTCGCCAGAGACAGAACACTGGCCTAGCTAGAAGTCGGGCTGATGCAGCAGGCCAGTTTGGAAGTAATGTTATCACGTCTTTTTTTTTTAAATTTTTTAAATTTTTTTGAGGAAGACTAGCCCTGAGCTAACTGCTGCCAATCTTCCTCTTTTTGCTGAGGAAAGACTGGCCCTGAGCTAACATTTGTGCCCATCTTCCTCTACTGTATATGTGGGATGCCTACCACAGCATGGCTTGCTGAGCGGTGCCATGTCCGCACTCAGGATCCGAACCGGCAAACCCCAGGCCGCCGAAGCGGAACGTGTGCACTTAACCGCTGTGCCTCTGCGCTGGCCCTGTTATCACGTCTTGAAGCAAAGGGGCTCGTGTGACTGAGATCAAGCACCCTTGGCCCAGGGAGGCAACGCTCTTCTTCAGCACTTCTCTCTGAGGCCGCTCAGCATCCTACTTGGAGGATCACCTCGGAGGCCGAGGTCACAAGATCGACCGTGGGGCTCAGCTGTTTCCTCCCCACACCATGGGTGCTGCTGGCCACTGGGGGACCCAGGGTCAGTGCAGAGGCCTGTGTGGCCAGCCACACCCCCAAGTATTCTGAGCTTGCCTTGTCCCTCGTGTCCACATGCGTCGGGGCTGGCGCCTCACTTTTCACTGCAGAGACCAGGCTCTGCGTCCTGGGGCCCAGCAGAGAGGGTGCAAGGACACCGGGGAAGGCAGTCCCCATCTGTGTCTGATGTGTCCCAGGATCTGACACTCCCTGTGCAGCATTTATTCCCATATGAGGTGCCCTCTGCTCACGAGGAATGCAGATGAGGAAGGAGCTGAGTCCACACTGGGTTCCCCACTCAGGAAAGATGTACCAAAGTGTGAAGTCCCCCGAAGCAGGCAGCTGAGAAGTTAGATTAGGTTTTGTTTCTGCTGCTTTGGTAGCTAAACCTGATGGAAATCACAGGAAATTCAAGGAGCTGGGACACTGCCAAGTGCCATTGTTCCTCGGAAGCTGTTGACGAGTCTGCTGTGCTGGGGAAGAGAGCAGGTCAGCGCCTCTGATTTAGAACCCTCAGGGCCCCATCCTGAGGAATGATTTTCCTCCCGGAAAGGACAGTATCCCCTCACCACACAACACCTGGCTAGGTGGGGGTTGTGCGAGAGGGGAGACAGAAGCATTCTGAATCCACCACCCTTCTCCTCCAGGCTCTAGACTGACTCTTCCCAAAGCTCCTCTTTCCACTCACGGCTGGACCAGGGGCTCAGGCCCAGAGCCCCAGAGGATCTCTCTCCTCCCCTGGACTTTTACATGCAGCCACTTCTTGAGTTCTGCCATTTCTTCACTCCTGGACTAGAATCCTGGAGCGAAGGAGCTGAAATTGGAGCCCAACGCAATCATCTGGCCCAAGTCCTTCCTTTTGGAGAAGATGCCCAGAGAAGGAATTTGCCTTGTCCAAGGTCACACAGGATGTTATTGGCCAAGGTGTGCAGAGGAAAGACCCAACTGAGGGCTGGTGCCGGGAAAAGCTAGCCAGGAGACACATTTTGACCCAGCTGAGGCTTGTGCTTACATTTCTTACAGAAGTGAAGCAGACGGAAAGGGCAAAAGGGAATAAACCAACAGGGAAGGAAATCGATCTTCAAAGAGCTCCACTTCTGTTCTGGGTGTGAGACACTTTCCCTGTAACTTCAACTTACCTCTTGCTCTCCTTGGGAGTAGATTTTTATCTCTGTTTTACTGATGAGAAAACTGAGGCCCAGAGAGGTTAAGTGACATGCCCAACAGCACACAGCTCATTGCTAGCAGAGCCAGGACGAGAAGGCAAGTCTCTGTACAACGGCCCTGATATTCATACGTCCTTTCTAATCCCCCAGCCCAGGCTCCCCAAGGTCAAGTCAGGGTTCCAGCACCAACCTCCTAGCAGGTACGTTACCCTGGGGATCTCTGCAAGTCAGGTCACCTCTACATCACCACTGGATTATTTTTCCCAGAATGCCCCTGTTTAAAGTTGCCAGAATGCCGTGTAAGTGGAATCATGTAATCGTCTGCCTTCTTTCACTTACCATGTTTTTGAGATTCACCCATGTTTTGCATGTTCATTCCTTTTTTTACTGCTGCATAGCACTGCACTGCATGGACATACCATGGTTTTTCATCCATTGACCAGCTGATGGGCATTTGGATTACTTCCAGCGTTTGGCTATTATGAATAAAGCTGCCATGAATATTTATATACAGGAGTCTTTGTGGACATATGCATTCATTTCTCTTGGACTAGGAGTGGAATGGATAGGAATTACATTGTGTGTGTTTAACTTATAAGAAACTGCTGAAGTGTTTTCCAAAGTGACGTTTCCATTTTGCTTTCACACCGGCAGTGTGAAAGTTTCAGTTGCTCCACACCCTCGTCAACTCTTGGTATTGTCCTTTTAATTTTAGTCATCTAGTGGGGTGTATGGTAGTATCTCACTGTTTTTTTTTGACTAACGTTGAGCATCTTTTCATGTGCTTACTTTCCTTCTGTATTTGTTCTTTAGTGAAGTGTCCATTCAAGTCTTCTGCCCATGTTTTAATTGGGTTGTTTGTCTTCTCGTTATTGAGTTGTAGGAGATCTTTCATGTATTCTAAATACAAGTCCGTTGTTAAATATATGTTTTGCAACATTTTCTACCAGACTGGGGTGGACTGTTTCATTATCTTAACAGTATCTTCTGAAGACATTGTTTTTTGATGAAATCCAATTTAATCCATTTTTTTGTTTATGTTTCATGATTTTTTTTTTATTAATGTTATGATAGATTACAACCTTGTGAGATTTCAGTTGCACATTTTTGTTAGTCATGTTGTGGGTACACCACTTCCCCCTCTGTACCCTCCCCCCACCCTCCCTTTTCCCTGGTAACCACCGATCAGATCTCCTTCTCAATATACTAATTTCCACCTATGAGTGGAGTCATATAGAGTTCGTCTTTCTCTGACTGACTTATTTCGCTTAACATAATGCCCTCGAGGTCCATCCACATTGTTGTGAATGGGCCAATTTCGTCTTTTTTATGGCTGAGTAGTATTCCATTGTGTATATATACCACATCTTCTTTATCCAATCATCAGTTTCTGGGCATGTAGGCTGGTTCCACGTCTTGGCTATTGTAAATAATGCTGCGATGAACATAGGGGTGCAACGGACTCTTGAGATATCTGATATCAGGTTCTTAGGATAGATACCCAGTAATGGGATGGCTGGGTCATAGGGTATTTCTATTTTTAACTTTTTGAGAAATCTCCATACTGTTTTCCATAGTGGCTGTACCAGTTTGCATTCCCACCAACAGTGTATGAGGGTTCCTCTTTCTCCACAACCTCTCCAACATTTGTCGTTCTTGGTTTTGGATGTTTTTGCCAATCTAACGGGGGTAAGGTGATATCTTAGTGTAGTTTTGATTTGCATTTCCCTGATGATTAGCGATGATGAACATCTTTTCATGTGTCTATTGGCCATATTCATATCTTCTTTTGAGAAATGTCTGTTCATGTCCTCTGCCCATTTTTTGATCGGGTTGTTTGTTTTTTTGTTGTTAAGCAGTGTGAGTTCTTTGTATATTATGGAGATTAACCCTTTGTCGGATAAGTGGCTTGTAAATATTTTTTCCCAATTAGTGAGCTGTTTTTTTGTTTCAATCCTGTTTTCCCTTGCCTTGAAGAAGCTCTTTAGTCTGATGAAGTCCCATTTGTTTATTCTTTCTATTGTTTCCCTCAACTGAGGAGTTACAGTGTCCGAAAAGATTCTTTTGAAACTGATGTCAAAGAGTGTACTGCCTATATTCTCTTCCAAAAGACTTATTGTCTCAGGCCTAATCTTTAGGTCTTTGATCCATTTTGAGTTTATTTTGGTGTGTGGTGAAAAAGAATGGTCAATTTTCAATCTTTTGCATGTGGCTGTCCAGTTTTCCCAGCACCATTTGTTGAAGAGACTTTCTTTTCTCCATTGTAGGCCCTCTGCTCCTTTGTCGAAGATTAGCTGTCCATAGATGTGTGGTTTTATCTCTGGGCTTTCAATTCTGTTCCATTGATCTGTGGACCTGTTTTTGTACCAGTACCATGCTGTTTTGATCACTGTAGCTTTGTAGGATGTTTTGAAATCGGGGATTGTGATTCCGCCGGCTTTATTTTTCTTGCTCAGGATTGCTTTAGCAATTCGCAGTCTTTTGTTCCCCCATATGAATTTTAGGATTGTTTGTTCAATTTCTGTGAAGAATGTTCTTGGGATTCTGATTGGGATAGCATTGAATCTGTAGATTGCTTTAGGTAGTATGGACATTTTAACTATGTTTATTCTTCCAATCCATGTGCAAGGAATGTTTTTCCATCTCTTTATGTCATCGCCTATTTCTTTCAAGAAAGTCTTGTAGTTTTCATTGTATAGATCCTTCACTTCCTTGGTTAAGTTTATCCCAAGGTATTTTATTCTTTTCGTTGCGATTGTGAATGGGATAGAGTTCTTGAGTTCTTTTTCTGTTAGTTTATTGTTAGTGTATAGAAATGCTACTGATTTATGCACGTTAATTTTATACCCTGCTACTTTGCTGTAGTTGTTGATTATTTCTAATAGTTTTTCTGTGGATTCTTTGGGGTTTTCTATGTATAAGATCATGTCGTCTGCAAACAACGAGAGTTTTACTTCTTCGTTACCTATTTGGATTCCTTTTATTTCTTTTTCCTGCCGAATTGCTCTGGCCAGCACCTCCAGTACTATGTTGAATAGGAGTGGTGAAAGTGGGCACCCTTGTCTTGTTCCTGTCCTCAGAGGGATGGCTTTCAGCTTTTGTCCATTGAGTATGATGTTGGCTGTGGGTCTATCATATATGGCCTTTATTATGTTGAGGTACTTTCCTTCTATACCCATTTTACTGAGGGTTTTTATCATAAATGGGTGTTGGATCTTGTCGAATGCTTTCTCTGCATCTATTGAGATGACCATGTGGTTTTTGTTTTTCATTTTGTTGATGTAGTGTATCACGTTGATTGACTTGCGGATGTTGAACCATCCCTGTGTCCCTGGTATAAATCCCACTTGATCATGGTGTATAATCTTTTTGATGTATTGCTGTAATCGGTTTGCCAAAATTTTGTTGAGGATTTTTGCATCTATGTTCATCAGTGATATCGGCCTGTAGTTCTCCTTCTTTGTGTTGTCCTTGTCAGGTTTGGGGATCAGAGTGATGTTGGCTTCATAGAATGTGTTAGGGAGTTCTCCATCTTTCTCAATTTTCTGGAACAGTTTGAGGAGAATAGGTATTAAGTCTTCTTTGAATGTTTGGTAGAATTCTCCAGAGAAGCCGTCTGGTCCTGGACTCTTGTTTTTGGGGAGGTTTTTGATTACCGTTTCTATTTCCTTACTTGTGATTGGTCTATTCAGATTCTCCATTTCTTCCTGATTCAGTTTGGGGAGATTGTAGGAGTCTAGGAATTTGTCCATTTCTTCCAGGTTGTTCAATTTGTTGGCATATAGTTTTTCATAGTATTCTCTTATGATCTCTTGTATTTCATTGGTATCTGTTGTGATTTCTCCTCTGTCATTCCTGATTTTATTAATTTGCGATTTCTCTCTTCTTTTCTTGGTGAGTCTGGCTAGGGGTTTGTCAATTTTGTTAATTCTTTCGAAGAACCAACTCTTTGTTTCATTGATCCTTTCTATTGTCTTTTTTGTTTCAATATCGTTTATTTCTGCTCTTATTTTTATTATTTCCCTCCTTCTACTGACTCTGGGCTTTGTTTGTTCTTCTTTTTCTAGTTCTGTTAGGTGTCGTTTGAGGTTGCTTATGTGAGCTTTTTCTTGTTTAGTGAGGTGAGCCTGTATTGCGATGAATTTCCCTCTTAGGACTGCTTTTGCTGCATCCCAAATGATTTGGTATGTCGTGTTCTCATTTTCATTTGTCTCCAGATAATCTTTGATTTCTTCTTTAATTTCTTCAATGATCCATTGTTTGTTGAGAAGCGTGTTGTTTAGTCTCCACATTTTTGCACCTTTCTCTGCTTTTTTCTTGTAGTTGATTTCTAGTTTAATAGCGTTATGATCAGAAAAGATGCTTGATATTATTTCAACTCTCTTGTATTTATTGATGTTTGCTTTGGTTCCCAAAATATGGTCAATCCTTGAGAATGTTCCATGTGCACTTAAGAAGAATGTGTAACCTGCTGTTTTTGGATGAAGTGTTCTATATATATCTATTAAGTCCATCTGGTCTAATTTTTCATTTAATTCTATTATTTCCTTGTTGATTTTCTGTCTGGATGTTCTGTCCATTGGTGTTAATGGTGTGTTGAGGTCCCCTACTATGATTGTATTGTTGTTGATGTCTTCTTTTAGTTCTATTAAGAGTTGCTTTACAAATTTTGGTGCTCCTGTGTTGGCTGCGTATATATTTATAAGTGTTATGTCTTCTTGGTGGAGAGTCCCTTTTATCATTATATACTGTCCCTCTTTATCTTTCTTTATCTGTTTTGCTTTGAAATCTACCTTGTCTGATATTAGTATAGCGACACCTGCTTTCTTTTGTTCATTATTAGCTTGGAGTATTGTTCTCCATCCCTTCACTCTGAGTCTGTGTTTGTCTTTGGGGCTGAGGTGTGTTTCCTGGAGGCAGCATATTGTTGGATCTTGTTCTTTGATCCATCCTGCCACTCTGTGTCTTTTGATTGGGGAGTTCAATCCATTTACATTTAGAGTGATTTTTGAGACGTGGGGGCCTACCACTACCATTTTGTGTCTTGTTTTCCGGTTTTCTTCAGTTTCCTTTGTTTCTCGTCCCATGGTTTAATCTGTTCTGATGTAGAGCTGCTACTCTCTGTTGTTGTCCTTCTACTTATCTCCTCTGCTCTTGGTTTTGTAGCCCCTTTCCTTTTTTGGATTTTTCAGGAATGAGGGTTTTCCTGAGGATTTCCTGAAGAGGTGGTTTTGTGGCAATGAACTCCCTTAATTTTTGTTTATCTGGGAAAGTTTTTATTTCTCCATCGTATTTGAAGGATATTTTCGCTGGGTAGAGAATTCTCGGCTGTAGATTTTTGTCCTTCAGATTTTTGAATATATCATTCCACTCTCTTCTAGCCTGTAAAGTTTCTGCAGAGAAATCTGCTGATAGCCTGATGGGGGTTCCTTTGTAGGTTAGTTTCTTTTGCCTGGCTGTCCTTAATATTTTCTCCTTGTCGTTGACTTTTGCTAGCTTCACTACTATATGATGTGGAGTTGGTCTTCTTGCATTGATAAAGTTTGGAGATCTATTGGCTTCTGTCACCTGAAGATCCATCTCCCTCACCAGATTTGGGAAGTTCTCAGCCATTATTTCTTTGAATAGGTTTTCTGCCCCTTTCTCCTTCTCTTCTCCCTCTGGTATACCTATAATCCTTACGTTGCATCTCCTAATTGTGTC
The DNA here is from genome assembly GCF_037783145.1 of Equus przewalskii. Classification (NCBI taxonomy): domain Eukaryota; kingdom Metazoa; phylum Chordata; class Mammalia; order Perissodactyla; family Equidae; genus Equus; species Equus przewalskii. Next base: position 75,558,261 of record NC_091845.1, on the reverse strand, counting down.
TGATAATTCTCGGAGAGTTTCTTCATTTCTTTTAAGTCTTGCTTCTCTCTCCTCCTCTGCCTGCAACAATTCTATATTGCCATCTTCCAAATTGCTAATTCTTTCCTCCATATTATCGGCCCTACTGTTCAGAGCATCTAGATTTTTCTTAATCTCCTCTATTGTGTTCTTCATTTCCAATATTTCTGTTTGGTTCTTCTTTATCATATCAAACTCTTTTGTGACATAGCTCCTGAACTCGTTGAGTTGACGGTCAGAATTCTCTCTTAACTCATTGAGAATCTTAATGATGGCTGTTTTGAAGTCATCATCATTTAGGTTATATATCTCATTTTCTTTGGGATTGTTTTCTGTGTATTTGTTACTTTCTTTCTGTTCTGGAGATTTAATGTATTTTTTCATATTGCTTGATGTTGTTGATTTGTGCCTCCACATGGAGATAGAGTTTAGTTGCTCCTTTCACTTGTTTCAGCTGCTGCGGTGTGGGGAGCAGCTGTTTATACTTCACCAACCAGGAACCCTGTCCGTAGTTGCTAACTGGGCCTGGGCCCCTCTTCGTAGCCACAGTGGCCCTTTGGATTCCCTCCTCTGCCGTGGGGGCCGTCACAGCGGGGCTTCAGGCTGCAGGTGCCTACTGTTGCAGCCCACCTAGATGTGCTCTCTCCTTGGGGTCTGCAACGGTGTTATGGGCTTTTCCAGCGGCCAGGGGTGGGATCACTTATATTTGTCGCTCCGTTGCTGTCAGCACCCACCGAATCTCACTTGTCCTCTATGGGTCTCAGGAGAGCTATTGGCATCTTCTACAGTCTGTGGTTAGTACACCTAGCTATGCTGCTTTTGCCCTGGGGTCTTCCAGCCTTGTGGCTGGCGGCTGGGTGCCTTCTACTGGTGCTGTGCAGAGGCTTTCCCTAAGGCTGCTGTGAGCCTGTAGGGTTTCCCCCTAGGCTACTAAGCTGGGTCTCTGGAACTCTCTCCAGCCCCAGTCCTCTCCGAGATCTCCAGCAATCCCTAGTCTCACGGGGCGGGCAACGGCAGCTGGGGGTCGCCCCGCCCGCTGGGCTTCTCTCCGGGCCTCTCCCGGGAGCCCTGAATGCTGGGCGTGGCCCCTCTGCTAATGGCAGACAGAGAGTTTTGTCTGCTGCCTGGCAGAACTCCGGCTCTTCCCCTCCGGGTCGCAGAACCGGCCTTTGAAAGTTCCCCCCGCCCCGGTCCTCTCCGAGATCTCTGGCAATCTCTAGCCCCACGGGGCGGGCAACGGCAGCTGGGGGTCACCCCGCCCTCTGGGCTTCTCTCCGGGCCTCTCCCGGGAGCCCTGAATGCTGGGCGTGGCCCCTCTGCTAATGGCAGACAGAGAGTTTTGTCTGCTGCCTGGCGGAACTCCGGCGCTTCCCCTCCGGGTCGCAGAACTGGCCTTTGAAAGTTCCCCCAGCCCCGGTCCTCTCCGAGATCTCCGGCAATCCCTAGTCCCATGGGGCGGGCAACAGCAGCTGGGAGACCTCCGTACCCTCCGTGACTCTCTCTGGGACCCTCCGGGTGCCCCGAGCACCAGGCTGGGTCTCCCTGCCAATGGCGGGGAGAGACTCTCCCCGCGGGCTCAGGTGTGCAA